>NC_135068.1:1512500-1815000 GCF_051401765.1 Calliopsis andreniformis
AGTGAAGAATAGGTTGCACGGAACGTTGAAGTAACCGTTAATTTCACACTGGTTGCAATCACTTCTGTTATACAATGGAAAAATTTGTTGTATTTTTATTGTATTTTATGCTTGTGGCGTTGACGTCTAAGGCCCGAGCTATTCGATCTTGTGAAGCACCACCCTAGAGTGAAGCCAAGGTCGCCCGAAACGCAGAAATAACCATTACTTTCACACTGGTTGCAATTATTCCTTTTATACGATGGAGAAACTGTTGTATTTATATTGTATTTTATGCTTCTGGCGTTGACTTCTAAGGCCCGAGCTATTCGATCTTGCGAAACATCGCCCTAGTGTGAAACCTAGGTCGCCCGAAACGTAGAAACAACCATTAATTTCACACTGGTTGCAATTACTGCTGTTATACGAAGGACAAACTGTTGTATTTTTATTGTATTTTATGCTTCTGGCGTTGAATTCTGAGCCCCTAGCTATTCGATATGTTGGATCAACGCACTAGAGTGAAACCTAGGTCGCCCGAAAAGTAGAAATGGCCATTACTTTCACACCAGTTGCAATTATTCCTTTTATACGAAGGAAAACTGTTGTACTTATACTGTATTTTATGCTTCTGGCGTTGACACCTAAGGCCCTAACTATTCGATGTGGTGGAGCGACGCCCTAGAGTGAAGCCAAGGTAGCCCGGAACGTAGAAATAACCATTAATTTCACACTGGTTGCAATTACTCCTGTTATACAATGGAAAAACAGTTGTATTTTTATTGTATTTTATGCTTCAGGCGTTGACTTCTAAGGCCCGAGCTATTCGATTTGGTGGAGCAACGAGCTAGAGTGAAGCCTAGGTTGCCCAGAACGTAGAAATGAACATTACTTTCACACTGGTTGCAATTACTCCTGTTATACCATGAAAAACTGTTGTATTTTTATTGTATTTTATGCTTGTGGCGTTGACGTCTAAGGCCCGAGCTATTCGATTGTGTGAATCATCGCCCTAGAGTGAAGCCTAGATCGCCCGAAACATAGAAATGACCATTACATTCTCACCGGTTGCAATTATTCCTTTTATACAATAGAAAAACTGCTGTATTTATATTGTATTTTATGCTTCTGGCGTTGACACATAAGGCCCTAACTATTCGATGTGGTGGGGCCACGCCCTAGAGTGAAGCCTAGGTTGCCCGGAACGTAGAAATAACCATCAATTTCACACTGGTTGCAATTACTCCTGTTATACAATGGAAAAACTGTTGTATTTTTATTGTTTTTTATGCTTCTGGCGTTGACTTCTAAGGCACGAGCTATTCGATTTGGTGGAGCAACGAGCTAGAGTGAAGCCTAGGTTGCCCGGAACGTAGAAATAACCTTTAATTTCACACTGGTTGCAATTATTCCTTCTATACGATGGAAAAACTGCTGTATTTATATTGTATTTTATGCTTCTGGCGTTGACTTCTAAGGCCCGAGCTATTCGATCTTGCGAAGCATCGGCCTAGAGTGAAGCCTAGGTCGCCTGGAACGTAGAAATAACCGTTAATTTCACACTGGTTGCAATTACTCCTGCTATACCATGGATAAACTGTTGTATTTTTATTGTATTTTATGCTTCTGTTTTTGACTTCTAAGGCCCGAGCTATTCGATTTGGTGCAGCAGCGCCCTAGAGTGTAACCTAGGTTTCCCGGAACGTAGAAATAAACATTAGTTGCACACTGGTTGAACTTACTCCTGTTATACGACGGAAAAACTGTTGTATTTTTATTGTATTTTATGCTTCCGGCGTTGACTTCTAAGGGCCGAGCTATTCGATCTGGTGCAGCAACGCCCTAGAGTGAAACCTAGGTTTGCCGGAACGTAGAAATAACCATTAACTTCACATTGGTTGCAATTACTCCTGCTATACGATGGAAAAACTGTTGTATTTTTATTGTATTTTCTGCTTCTGGCTTTGGCTTCTAAGGACCGAGCTGTCCGAACTGGTGCAGCAACACCCTAGGGTGAAACCTAGGTTTCGCGGAACGTAGAAATAAACATTAATTTCACACTGGTTGCACTTACTCCTGTTGTACGATGGAAAAACTGTTGTATTTTTATTGTATTTTATGCTTCTGGCGTTGACTTCTAAGGGCCGAGCTATTCGATCTGGTGGAGCAACGCCCTAGAGTGAAGAATAGGTTGCACGGAACGTTGAAGTAACCGTTAATTTCACACTGGTTGCAATCACTTCTGTTATACAATGGAAAAATTTCTTGTATTTTTATTGTATTTTGTGCTTCTGGCGTTGACTTCTAAGGCCCTAACTATTCGATGTGGTGGAGCCACGCCCTAGAGTGAAGCGTAGGTTGCCCGGAACGTAGAAATAACCATTAATTTCACACTGGTTGCAATTATTCTTGTTATACGATGGAAGAGATGTTGCATTTTTACTGTATTTTATGCTTCTGGCGTTGACTTCTAACGCACCAGCTATTCGATCTGTTGAGGCGTTGCCCTAGAGTGAATACCAGGTTGCCCGGAACGCAGAAATGACGATGAGTTTCACACTGGTTGCAATTATTACTGTTATACGATGAAAAGTCTGCTGTATTTTTATTGCATTTCATGCTTCTGACGCTGACCTCAAAGGCCCGAGCTAGTCGATCTTGTGAAGCATCGCCCTAGAGTGAAGCCTAGGTCGCCCGAAACCTAGAAATGACCGTTACTTTCACACTGGTTGCAATTATTCCTTTTATACGATTGAAAAACTGTTGTATTTATATTGCATTTTATGCTTCTGGCGTTGACACCTAAGGCCCTAACTATTCGATGTGGTGGAGCAACGACCTAGAGTGAAGCCTAGGTTGCCCGCAACGTTGAAATAACCATTAATTTCACACTGGTTGCAATTACTCCTGTTATAAATGGAAAAATTTGTTGTATTTTTATATTATTTTGTGCTTCTGGCGTTGACATCTAAGGCCCGAGCTATTCGATGTGGTGGACAAACGAGCTAGAGTGAAGCCTAGGTTGTCCGGAATGTAGAAATAACCATTTCTTTCTCACTGGTAGCAATTATTTCTATTGTACGATGGAAAAACTGTTGTATTTTTAGTGTGTTTTATGCTTCTGGCGTTGACTTCTAAGACCAGAGCTATTCGATCTGGTGCAGCAACGCCCTAGAGTGAAGCCTAGGTCGCCCGAAGCATAGAAATGACCAATACTTTCTCACTGGTTGCAATTATTCCTTTTGTATGATGGAAAAACTGCTTTATTTATATTGCATTTCGTGCTTCTGACGCTGACCTCAAAGGCCCGAGCTAGTCGATCTTGTGAAGGATCGCCCTAGAGTGAAGCCTAGGTCGCCCGAAACGTAGAAATGACCATTACTTTCGCACTGGTTGCAATTATTCCTTTTATACGATTGAAAAACTGTTGTGTTTATATTGCATTTTATGCTTCTGGCGTTGACACCTAAGGCCCGAGCTGTTCGATCTTGTTACGTATCGCCCCTAGAGTGAAGCCTAGGTCGCCCGAAACGTAGAAATGACAATTACTTTCACACTGGTTGCAATTATTCCTTTTAAACGATGGATAAACTGTTGTATTTATATTGTATTTTATGCTACTGGCGTTGACACCTAAGGCCCTAACTATTCGATGTGGTGGAGCAACGCCCTAGAGTGAAGCCTATGTTGCCCGGAACGTAGAAATGACCATTACTTTCACACTGGTTTCAATTATTTCTATTATACGATGGAAAAGCTGTTGTATTTTTATTGTGTCTTCTGCTTCTGGCTTTGACTTCTAAGGACCGAGCTGTCCGATCTGGTGCAGCAACGCACTAGAGTGAAACCTAGGTTTCCCAGAAATTAGAAATAACCATTACTTTCACATTGGTTGCAATTATTTCTATTATACGATGGAATAGCTGTTGTATTTTTATTTTATTTTATGCTTTTGGTGTTGACCTCTAAGGCCCGAGCTATTCGATTCTGTCAAGCATCGCCCCAGAGTGAAGCCTAGGTCGCCCGAAACGTAGAAATGACCATTACTTTCACACTGGTTGCAATTATTCCTTTTATACGATGGAAAAACTGTTGTATTTATATTGTATTTTATGATTCTGGGGTTGACTTCTAAGGCTCGAGCTATTCGATCTGGTGGAGCGACGCCCTAGAGTGAAGCCAAGGTTGCCCGGAACGTAGAAATAACCATTAATTTCACACTGGTTGCAATTACTCGTGTTATACGATGGAAAAACTGTTGTATTTTTATTGTATTTTATGCTTCTGGCGTTGACTTATAAGGCCCGAGCTATTCGATCTTGGGAAGCATCGGCCTAGAGTGAAGCCTAGGTCGCCCGAAACGTAGAAATGACCATTACATGCACACTGGTTGCAATTATTTCTATTATACGATGGAAAAGCTGTTGTATTTTTATTGTATTTTATGATTCTGGCGTTGACTTCTAAGGCCCGAGCTATTCGATCTGGTGGAGCGACGCCCTAGAGTGAAGCAAAGGTTGCCCGGAACGTAGAAATAACCATTACTTTCACACTGGTTGCAATTATTCCTTTTATACGATGGAAAAACTGTTGTATTTATATTGTATTTTATGTTTCTGGCGTTGACACATAAGGCCCTAACTATACGATGTGATGGAGCAACGCCCTAGAGTGTAGCCTAGGTCGCCCGGAACGTAGAAATAACCATCAATTTCACACTGGTTGCAATTACTCCTGTTATACAATGGAAAAACTGTTGTATTTTTATTGCTTTTTATGCTTCTGGCGTTGAATTCTAAGGCACGAGCTATTTGATTTGGTGGAGCAACGAGTTAGGGTGAAGCCTAGGTTGCCCAGAACGTAGAAATGAACATTACTTGCACACTGGTTGCAATTATTTCTATTATACGAGGGAAAAACTGTTGTATTTTTATTGTATTTTATGCTTCTGGCGTTGACGTCTAAGGCCCGAGCTATTCGATCTTGTGAAGCATCGCCCTAGAGTGATGCCAAGGTCGCCCGAAACGCAGAAATAACCATTACTTTCACACTGGATGCAATTATTCCTTTTATACGATGGAAAAACTGTTGTATTTATATTGTACTTTACGTTTCTGGCGTTGACACATAAGGCCCTAACTATTCGATGTGACGGAGCAACGCCCTAGAGTGTAGCCTAGGTCGCCCGGAACGTAGAAATAACCATCAATTTCACACTGGTTGCACTTACTCCTCTTATACGATGGAAAAACTGTTGTATTTTTATTGTGTTTTCTGCTTCTGGCTTTGGCTTCTCAGGCCGGAGCTATTCGATCAGGTGCAGCAACGCCCTAGAGTGAAACCTAGGTTTCCCGGAACGTAGAAAAAACCATTAACTTCACATTGGTTGCAATTACTCCTGTTATACGATGGAAAAACTGCTGTATTTTTATTGTATTTTCTGCTTCTGGCTTTGGCTTCTAAGGACCGAGCTGTCCGATCTGGTGCAGCAACACCCTAGGGTGAAACCTAGGTTTCGCGGAACGTAGAAATAACCATTAATTTCACAGTGGTTGCACTTACTCCTGTTATACGATGGAAAAACTGTTGTATTTTTATTGTATTTTATGATTCTGGCGTTGACTTCTAAGGGCCGAGCCATTCGATCTGGTGCAGCAACGCCCTAGAGTGAAACCTATGTTGCCCGGAACGTAGAAATAACCTTTAATTTCACGCTGGTTGCAATTATTCCTTCTATACGATGGAAAAACTGCTGTATTTATATTGTATTTTATGCTTCTGGCGTTGACTTCTAAGGCCCGAGCTATTCGATCTTGCGAAGCATCGGCCTAGAGTGAAGCCTAGGTCGCCCGGAACGTAGAAGTAACCGTTAATTTCACACTGGTTGCAATTACTCCTGCTATACCATGGAAAAACTGTTGTATTTTTATAGTATTTTATGCTTCTGTTGTTGACTTCTAAGGCCCGAACTATTCGATTTGGTGCAGCAGCGCCCTAGAGTGTAACCTAGGTTTCCCGGAACGTAGAAATAAGCATTAATTGCACACTGGTTGAACTTACTCCTGTTATACGATGGAAAAACTGTTGTATTTTTATTGTATTTTATGCTTCCGGCGTTGACTTCTAAGGGCCGAGCTATTAGATCTGGTGCAGCAACGCCCTAGAGTGAAACCTAGGTTTCCCGGAACGTAGAAATAACCATTAAATTCACATTGGTTGCAATTACTCCTGTTATACGATGGAAAAACTGTTGTATTTTTATTGTATTTTCTCCTTCTGGCTTTGGCTTCTAAGGACCGAGCTGTCCGATCTGGTGCAGCAACACCCTAGGGTGAAACCTAGGTTTCGCGGAACATAGAAATAACCATTAATTTCACACTGGTTGCACTTACTCCTGTTGTACGATAGAAAAACTGTTGTATTTTTACTGTATTTTATGCTTCTGGCGTTGACTTCTAAGGGCCGAGCTATTCGATCTGGTGGAGCAACGCCATAGAGAGAAGAATAGGTTGCCCGGAACGTTGAAGTAACCGTTAATTTCACACTGGTTGCAATCACTTCTGTTATACAATGGAAAAATTTGTTGTATTTTTATTGTTTTTTATGCCTCTGGCGTTGACTTCTAAGGCACGAGCTATTCGATTTGGTGGAGCAACGAGCTAGAGTGAAGCCTAGGTTGCCCGGAACGTAGAAATAACCTTTAATTTCACACTGGTTGCAATTATTCCTTCTATACGATGGAAAAACTGCTGTATTTATATTGTATTTTATGCTTCTGGCGTTGACTTCTAAGGCCCGAGCTATTCGATCTTGCGAAGCATCGGCCTAGAGTGAAGCCTAGGTCGCCTGGAACGTAGAAATAACCGTTAATTTCACACTGGTTGCAATTACTCCTGCTATACCATGGAAAAACTGTTGTATTTTTATTGTATTTTATGCTTCTGTTGTTGACTTCTAAGGCCCGAGCTATTCGATTTGTTGCAGCAGCGCCCTAGAGTGTAACCTAGGTTTCCCGGAACGTAGAAATAAACATTAGTTGCACACTGGTTGAACTTACTCCTGTTATACGATGGAAAAACTGTTGTATTTTTATTGTATTTTATGCTTCCGGCGTTGACTTCTAAGGGCCGAGCTATTCGATCTGGTGCAGCAACGCCCTAGAGTGAAACCTAGGTTTGCCGGAACGTAGAAATAACCATTAACTTCACATTGGTTGCAATTACTCCTGTTATACGATGGAAAAACTGTTGTATTTTTATTGTATTTTCTGCTTCTGGCTTTGGCTTCTAAGGACCGAGCTGTCCGAACTGGTGCAGCAACACCCTAGGGTGAAACCTAGGTTTCGCGGAACGTAGAAATAAACATTAATTTCACACTGGTTGCACTTACTCCTGTTGTACGATGGAAAAACTGTTGTATTTTTATTGTATTTTATGCTTCTGGCGTTGACTTCTAAGGGCCGAGCTATTCGATCTGGTGGAGCAACGCCCTAGAGTGAAGAATAGGTTGCACGGTACGTTGAAGTAACCGTTAATTTCACACTGGTTGCAATCACTTCTGTTATACCATGGAAAAACTGTTGTATTTTTATAGTATTTTATGCTTCTGTTGTTGACTTCTAAGGGCCGAGCTATTCGATCTGGTGCAGCAACGCCCTAGAGTGAAACGTAGGTTTGCCGGAACGTAGAAATAACCATTAACTTCACATTGGTTGCAATTACTCCTGCTATACGATGGAAAAACTGTTGTATTTTTATTGTATTTTCTGCTTCTGGCTTTGGCTTCTAAGGACCGAGCTGTCCGAACTGGTGCAGCAACACCCTAGGGTGAAACCTAGGTTTCGCGGAACGTAGAAATAAACATTAATTTCACACTGGTTGCACTTACTCCTGTTGTACGATGGAAAAACTGTTGTATTTTTATTGTATTTTATGCTTCTGGCGTTGACTTCTAAGGGCCGAGCTATTCGATCTGGTGGAGCAACGCCCTAGAGTGAAGAATAGGTTGCACGGAACGTTGAAGTAACCGTTAATTTCACACTGGTTGCAATCACTTCTGTTATACAATGGAAAAATTTCTTGTATTTTTATTGTATTTTGTGCTTCTGGCGTTGACTTCTAAGGCCCTAACTATTCGATGTGGTGGAGCCACGCCCTAGAGTGAAGCGTAGGTTGCCCGGAACGTAGAAATAACCATTAATTTCACACTGGTTGCAATTATTCTTGTTATACGATGGAAGAGATGTTGCATTTTTACTGTATTTTATGCTTCTGGCGTTGACTTCTAACGCACCAGCTATTCGATCTGTTGAAGCGTTGCCCTAGAGTGAATACCAGGTTGCCCGGAACGCAGAAATGACGATGAGTTTCACACTGGTTGCAATTATTACTGTTATACGATGAAAAGTCTGCTGTATTTTTATTGCATTTCATGCTTCTGACGCTGACCTCAAAGGCCCGAGCTAGTCGATCTTGTGAAGCATCGCCCTAGAGTGAAGCCTAGGTCGCCCGAAACCTAGAAATGACCGTTACTTTCACACTGGTTGCAATTATTCCTTTTATACGATTGAAAAACTGTTGTATTTATATTGCATTTTATGCTTCTGGCGTTGACACCTAAGGCCCTAACTATTCGATGTGGTGGAGCAACGACCTAGAGTGAAGCCTAGGTTGCCCGCAACGTTGAAATAACCATTAATTTCACACTGGTTGCAATTACTCCTGTTATAAATGGAAAAATTTGTTGTATTTTTATATTATTTTGTGCTTCTGGCGTTGACATCTAAGGCCCGAGCTATTCGATGTGGTGGACAAACGAGCTAGAGTGAAGCCTAGGTTGTCCGGAATGTAGAAATGAACATTACTTTCACACTGGTTGCAATTACTCCTGTTATACCATGGAAAAACTGTTGTATTTTTATTGTATTTTATGCTTGTGGCGTTGACGTCTAAGGCCCGAGCTATTCGATTGTGTGAATCATCGCCCTAGAGTGAAGCCTAGATCGCCCGAAACATAGAAATGACCATTACATTCTCACCGGTTGCAATTATTCCTTTTATACAATAGAAAAACTGCTGTATTTATATTGTATTTTATGCTTCTGGCGTTGACACATAAGGCCCTAACTATTCGATGTGGTGGGGCCACGCCCTAGAGTGAAGCCTAGGTTGCCCGGAACGTAGAAATAACCATCAATTTCACACTGGTTGCAATTACTCCTGTTATACAATGGAAAAACTGTTGTATTTTTATTGTTTTTTATGCTTCTGGCGTTGACTTCTAAGGCACGAGCTATTCGATTTGGTGGAGCAACGAGCTAGAGTGAAGCCTAGGTTGCCCGGAACGTAGAAATAACCTTTAATTTCACACTGGTTGCAATTATTCCTTCTATACGATGGAAAAACTGCTGTATTTATATTGTATTTTATGCTTCTGGCGTTGACTTCTAAGGCCCGAGCTATTCGATCTTGCGAAGCATCGGCCTAGAGTGAAGCCTAGGTCGCCTGGAACGTAGAAATAACCGTTAATTTCACACTGGTTGCAATTACTCCTGCTATACCATGGATAAACTGTTGTATTTTTATTGTATTTTATGCTTCTGTTTTTGACTTCTAAGGCCCGAGCTATTCGATTTGGTGCAGCAGCGCCCTAGAGTGTAACCTAGGTTTCCCGGAACGTAGAAATAAACATTAGTTGCACACTGGTTGAACTTACTCCTGTTATACGACGGAAAAACTGTTGTATTTTTATTGTATTTTATGCTTCCGGCGTTGACTTCTAAGGGCCGAGCTATTCGATCTGGTGCAGCAACGCCCTAGAGTGAAACCTAGGTTTGCCGGAACGTAGAAATAACCATTAACTTCACATTGGTTGCAATTACTCCTGCTATACGATGGAAAAACTGTTGTATTTTTATTGTATTTTCTGCTTCTGGCTTTGGCTTCTAAGGACCGAGCTGTCCGAACTGGTGCAGCAACACCCTAGGGTGAAACCTAGGTTTCGCGGAACGTAGAAATAAACATTAATTTCACACTGGTTGCACTTACTCCTGTTGTACGATGGAAAAACTGTTGTATTTTTATTGTATTTTATGCTTCTGGCGTTGACTTCTAAGGGCCGAGCTATTCGATCTGGTGGAGCAACGCCCTAGAGTGAAGAATAGGTTGCACGGAACGTTGAAGTAACCGTTAATTTCACACTGGTTGCAATCACTTCTGTTATACAATGGAAAAATTTCTTGTATTTTTATTGTATTTTGTGCTTCTGGCGTTGACTTCTAAGGCCCTAAGTATTCGATGTGGTGGAGCCACGCCCTAGAGTGAAGCGTAGGTTGCCCGGAACGTAGAAATAACCATTAATTTCACACTGGTTGCAATTACACCTGTTATACAATGGAAAAACAGTTGTATTTTTATTGTATTTTATGCTTCAGGCGTTGACCTCTAAGGCCCGAGCTATTCGATTTGGTGGAGCAACGAGCTAGAGTGAAGCCTAGGTTGCCCAGAACGTAGAAATGAACATTACTTTCACACTGGTTGCAATTATTTCTAATATACAATGGAAAAACTGTTGTATTTTTATTGTATTTTATGCTTCTGGCGTTGACTTCTAAGGCCCCAGATATTCGATGTGGTGGAGCAACGACCCAGAATGCAGCCTAGGTTTCCCGGGATGTAGAAATACCCATTAATTTAACACTGGTTGCAATTACTCCTGTTATACGGTGGAAAAACTGTTGTATTTTTATTGTGTTTTATGCTTCTGGCGTTGACTTCTAAGGCCCGAACTGTCCGATCTGGTGCAGCAACGCCCTAGAGTGAAACCTAGGTTTCCCGGTACGTAGATAGAACTATTAATTTCTCACTGGTTGCACTTACTCGTGTTATACGATGGAAAAGCTGTTGTATTTTTATTGTATTATCTGCTTCTGGCTTTGACTTCTAAGGACCGAGCTGTACGATCTGGTGCAGCAGCGCCCTAGAGTGTAACCTAGGTTTCCCGGAACGTAGAAATAAACATTAGTTGCACACTGGTTGAACTTACTCCTGTTATACGACGGAAAAACTGTTGTATTTTTATTGTATTTTATGCTTCCGGCGTTGACTTCTAAGGGCCGAGCTATTCGATCTGGTGCAGCAACGCCCTAGAGTGAAACCTAGGTTTGCCGGAACGTAGAAATAACCATTAACTTCACATTGGTTGCAATTACTCCTGTTATACAATGGAAAAACAGTTGTATTTTTATTGTATTTTATGCTTCAGGCGTTGACTTCTAAGGCCCGAGCTATTCGATTTGGTGGAGCAACTAGCTAGAGTGAAGAATAGGTGGCCCGGAACGTAGAAATGAACATTACTTTCACACTGGTTGCAATTATTTCTCTTATACGATGGAAAAACTGTTCTATTTTTATTGTATTTTATGCTTGTGGCGTTGACGTCTAAGGCCCGAGCTATTCGATCTTGTGAAGCACCGCCCTAGAGTGAAGCCAAGGTCTCCCGAAACGCAGAAATAACCATTACTTTCACACTGGTTGCAATTATTCCTTTTATACGATGGAAAAACTGTTGTATTTATATTGTATTTTATGATTCTGGGGTTGACTTCTAAGGCTCGAGCTATTCGATCTGGTGGAGCGACGCCCTAGAGTGAAGCCAAGGTTGCCCGGAACGTAGAAATAACCATTAATTTCACACTGGTTGCAATTACTCGTGTTATACGATGGAAAAACTGTTGTATTTTTATTGTATTTTATGCTTCTGGCGTTGACTTATAAGGCCCGAGCTATTCGATCTTGGGAAGCATCGGCCTAGAGTGAAGCCTAGGTCGCCCGAAACGTAGAAATGACCATTACATGCACACTGGTTGCAATTATTTCTATTATACGATGGAAAAGCTGTTGTATTTTTATTGTATTTTATGATTCTGGCGTTGACTTCTAAGGCCCGAGCTATTCGATCTGGTGGAGCGACGCCCTAGAGTGAAGCAAAGGTTGCCCGGAACGTAGAAATAACCATTACTTTCACACTGGTTGCAATTATTCCTTTTATACGATGGAAAAACTGTTGTATTTATATTGTATTTTATGTTTCTGGCGTTGACACATAAGGCCCTAACTATACGATGTGATGGAGCAACGCCCTAGAGTGTAGCCTAGGTCGCCCGGAACGTAGAAATAACCATCAATTTCACACTGGTTGCAATTACTCCTGTTATACAATGGAAAAACTGTTGTATTTTTATTGCTTTTTATGCTTCTGGCGTTGAATTCTAAGGCACGAGCTATTTGATTTGGTGGAGCAACGAGTTAGGGTGAAGCCTAGGTTGCCCAGAACGTAGAAATGAACATTACTTGCACACTGGTTGCAATTATTTCTATTATACGAGGGAAAAACTGTTGTATTTTTATTGTATTTTATGCTTCTGGCGTTGACGTCTAAGGCCCGAGCTATTCGATCTTGTGAAGCATCGCCCTAGAGTGATGCCAAGGTCGCCCGAAACGCAGAAATAACCATTACTTTCACACTGGATGCAATTATTCCTTTTATACGATGGAAAAACTGTTGTATTTATATTGTACTTTACGTTTCTGGCGTTGACACATAAGGCCCTAACTATTCGATGTGACGGAGCAACGCCCTAGAGTGTAGCCTAGGTCGCCCGGAACGTAGAAATAACCATCAATTTCACACTGGTTGCACTTACTCCTCTTATACGACGGAAAAACTGTTGTATTTTTATTGTGTTTTCTGCTTCTGGCTTTGGCTTCTCAGGCCGGAGCTATTCGATCAGGTGCAGCAACGCCCTAGAGTGAAACCTAGGTTTCCCGGAACGTAGAAAAAACCATTAACTTCACATTGGTTGCAATTACTCCTGTTATACGATGGAAAAACTGTTGTATTTTTATTGTATTTTCTGCTTCTGGCTTTGGCTTCTAAGGACCGAGCTGTCCGATCTGGTGCAGCAACACCCTAGGGTGAAACCTAGGTTTCGCGGAACGTAGAAATAACCATTAATTTCACAGTGGTTGCACTTACTCCTGTTATACGATGGAAAAACTGTTGTATTTTTATTGTATTTTATGATTCTGGCGTTGACTTCTAAGGGCCGAGCCATTCGATCTGGTGCAGCAACGCCCTAGAGTGAAACCTATGTTGCCCGGAACGTAGAAATAACCTTTAATTTCACGCTGGTTGCAATTATTCCTTCTATACGATGGAAAAACTGCTGTATTTATATTGTATTTTATGCTTCTGTCGTTGACTTCTAAGGCCCGAGCTATTCGATCTTGCGAAGCATCGGCCTAGAGTGAAGCCTAGGTCGCCCGGAACGTAGAAGTAACCGTTAATTTCACACTGGTTGCAATTACTCCTGCTATACCATGGAAAAACTGTTGTATTTTTATAGTATTTTATGCTTCTGTTGTTGACTTCTAAGGCCCGAACTATTCGATTTGGTGCAGCAGCGCCCTAGAGTGTAACCTAGGTTTCCCGGAACGTAGAAATAAGCATTAATTGCACACTGGTTGAACTTACTCCTGTTATACGATGGAAAAACTGTTGTATTTTTATTGTATTTTATGCTTCCGGCGTTGACTTCTAAGGGCCGAGCTATTAGATCTGGTGCAGCAACGCCCTAGAGTGAAACCTAGGTTTCCCGGAACGTAGAAATAACCATTAAATTCACATTGGTTGCAATTACTCCTGTTATACGATGGAAAAACTGTTGTATTTTTATTGTATTTTCTCCTTCTGGCTTTGGCTTCTAAGGACCGAGCTGTCCGATCTGGTGCAGCAACACCCTAGGGTGAAACCTAGGTTTCGCGGAACGTAGAAATAACCATTAATTTCACACTGGTTGCACTTACTCCTGTTGTACGATAGAAAAACTGTTGTATTTTTACTGTATTTTATGCTTCTGGCGTTGACTTCTAAGGGCCGAGCTATTCGATCTGGTGGAGCAACGCCATAGAGAGAAGAATAGGTTGCCCGGAACGTTGAAGTAACCGTTAATTTCACACTGGTTGCAATCACTTCTGTTATACAATGGAAAAATTTGTTGTACTTTTATTGTTTTTTATGCCTCTGGCGTTGACTTCTAAGGCACGAGCTATTCGATTTGGTGGAGCAACGAGCTAGAGTGAAGCCTAGGTTGCCCGGAACGTAGAAATAACCTTTAATTTCACACTGGTTGCAATTATTCCTTCTATACGATGGAAAAAATTCTGTATTTATATTGTATTTTATGCTTCTGGCGTTGACTTCTAAGGCCCGAGCTATTCGATCTTGCGAAGCATCGGCCTAGAGTGAAGCCTAGGTCGCCTGGAACGTAGAAATAACCGTTAATTTCACACTGGTTGCAATTACTCCTGCTATACCATGGAAAAACTGTTGTATTTTTATTGTATTTTATGCTTCTGTTGTTGACTTCTAAGGCCCGAGCTATTCGATTTGGTGCAGCAGCGCCCTAGAGTGTAACCTAGGTTTCCCGGAACGTAGAAATAAACATTAGTTGCACACTGGTTGAACTTACTCCTGTTATACGATGGAAAAACTGTTGTATTTTTATTGTATTTTATGCTTCCGGCGTTGACTTCTAAGGGCCGAGCTATTCGATCTGGTGCAGCAACGCCCTAGAGTGAAACCTAGGTTTGCCGGAACGTAGAAATAACCATTAACTTCACATTGGTTGCAATTACTCCTGTTATACGATGGAAAAACTGTTGTATTTTTATTGTATTTTCTGCTTCTGGCTTTGGCTTCTAAGGACCGAGCTGTCCGAACTGGTGCAGCAACACCCTAGGGTGAAACCTAGGTTTCGCGGAACGTAGAAATAAACATTAATTTCACACTGGTTGCACTTACTCCTGTTGTACGATGGAAAAACTGTTGTATTTTTATTGTATTTTATGCTTCTGGCGTTGACTTCTAAGGGCCGAGCTATTCGATCTGGTGGAGCAACGCCCTAGAGTGAAGAATAGGTTGCACGGTACGTTGAAGTAACCGTTAATTTCACACTGGTTGCAATCACTTCTGTTATACAATGGAAAAATTTGTTGTATTTTTATTGTATTTTGTGCTTCTGGCGTTGACTTCTAAGGCCCTAACTATTCGATGTGGTGGAGCCACGCCCTAGAGTGAAGCGTAGGTTGCCCGGAACGTAGAAATAACCATTAATTTCACACTGGTTGCAATTACTCCTGTTATACAATGGAAAAACAGTTGTATTTTTACTGTATTTTATGCTTCAGGCGTTGACTTCTAAGGCCCGAGCTATTCGATTTGGTGGAGCAACGAGCTAGAGTGAAGCCTAGGTGGCCCGGAACGTAGAAATGAACATTACTTTCACACTGGTTGCAATTATTTCTATTATACGATGGAAAAACTGTTCTATTTTTATTGTATTTTATGCTTGTGGCGTTGACGTCCAAGGCCCGAGCTATTCGATCTTGTGAAGCACCACCCTAGAGTGAAGCCAAGGTCGCCCGAAACGCAGAAATAACCATTACTTTCACACTGGTTGCAATTATTCCTTTTATACGATGGAAAAACTGTTGTATTTATATTGTACTTTACGTTTCTGGCGTTGACACATAAGGCCCTAACTATTCGATGTGACGGAGCAACGCCCTAGAGTGTAGCCTAGGTCGCCCGGAACGTAGAAATAACCATCAATTTCACACTGGTTGCACTTACTCCTGTTATACGGTGGAAAAACTGTTGTATTTTTATTGTATTTTATGATTCTGGCGTTGACTTCTAAGGGCCGAGCCATACGATCTGGTGCAGCAACGCCCTAGAGTGAAACCTAGGTTGCCCGGAACGTAGAAATAACCTTTAATTTCACGCTGGTTGCAATTATTCCTTCTATACGATGGAAAAACTGCTGTATTTATATTGTATTTTATGCTTCTGGCGTTGACTTCTAATGCCCGAGCTATTCGATCTTGCGAAGCATCGGCCTAGAGTGAAGCCTAGGTCGCCCGGAACGTAGAAATAACCGTTAATTTCACACTGGTTGCAATTACTCCTGCTATACCATGGAAAAACTGTTGTATTTTTATAGTATTTTATGCTTCTGTTGTTGACTTCTAAGGCCCGAGCTATTCGATTTGGTGCAGCAGCGCCCTAGAGTGTAACCTAGGTTTCCCGGAACGTAGAAATAAGCATTAATTGCACACTGGTTGAACTTACTCCTGTTATACGATGGAAAAACTGTTGTATTTTTATTGTTTTTTATGTTTTTGGCGTTGACACATAAGGCCCTAACTATACGATGTGATGGAGCAACGCCCTAGAGTGTAGCCTGGGTCGCCCGGAACGGAGAAATAACCATCAATTTCACACTGGT
Source organism: Calliopsis andreniformis (assembly GCF_051401765.1). Taxonomy (NCBI): domain Eukaryota; kingdom Metazoa; phylum Arthropoda; class Insecta; order Hymenoptera; family Andrenidae; genus Calliopsis; species Calliopsis andreniformis. The sequence goes on from NC_135068.1 coordinate 1,528,828, forward strand.
TGCAATTACTCCTGTTATACAATGGAAAAACTGTTGTAATTTTATTGTTTTTTATGCTTCTGGCGTTGACTTCTAAGGCACGAGATATTCGATTTGGTGGAGCAACGAGCTAGAGTGAAGCCTAGGTTGCCCTGAACGTAGAAATGAACATTACTTGCACACTGGTTGCAATTATTTCTATTATACGAGGGAAAAACTGTTGTATTTTTATTGTATTTTATGCTTCTGGCGTTGACGTCTAAGCCCCGAGCTATTCGATCTTGTGAAGCATCGCCCTGGAGTGAAGCCAAGGTCGCCGGAAACGCAGAAATAACCATTACTTTCACACTGGATGCAATTATTCCTTTTATACGATGGAAATACTGTTGTATTTATATTGTATTTTACGTTTCTGGCGTTGACACATAAGGCCCTAACTATTCGATGTGATGGAGCAACGCCCTAGAGTGTAGCCTAGGTCGCCCGGAACGTAGAAATAACCATCAATTTCACACTGGTTGCACTCACTCCTGTTATACGATGTAAAAACTGTTGTACTTTTATTGTATTTTATGATTCTGGCGTTGACTTCTAACGGCCGAGCCATTCGATCTGGTGCAGCAACGCCCTAGTGTGAAACCTAGGTTTCCTGGAACGTAGAAGTAACCATTATCTTCACACTGGTTGCAATTACTCCTGTTATACAATGGAAAAACTGTTGTATTTTTATTGTATTTTATGCTTCTGTTGTTGACTTCTAAGGCCCGTGCTATTCGATTTGGTGCAGCAGCGCCCTTGGGTGTAACCTAGGTTTCCCGGAACGTAGAAATAAACATTAAGTGCACACTGGTTGAACTTACTCCTGTTATACGATGGAAAAACTGTTGTATTTATATTGTATTTTATGATTCTGGCGTTTACTTCTAAGGCCCGAGCAATTCGATCTGGTGGAGCGACGCCCTAGAGTGAAGCCAAGATTGCCCGGAACGTAGAAATAACCATTAATTTCACACTGGTTGCAATTACTCCTGTTATACCATGGAAGAACTGTTGTATTTTTATTGTATTTTATGCTTCTGGCGTTGACTTCTAAGGCCCGAGCTATTCGATCTTGTGAAGCATCGCCCTAGAGTGAAGCCAAGGTCGCTCGAAACGCAGAAATAGCCATTACTTTCACACTGGTAGCAATTATTCCTTTTATACGATGGAAAAACTGTTGTATTTATATTGTATTTTATGCTTCTGGCGTTGCCTTCTAAGAACCAAGCTATTCGATCTGGTGCAGCAACGCCCTAGAGTGAAACCTAGGTTGCCCGGAGCGTAGAAATAACCATTAATTTCACACTGGTTGCAATTATTCCTTCTATACGATGGAAAAACTGCTGTATTTATATTGTATTTTACGATTCTGGCGTTGACTTCTAAGGCCCGAGCTATTCGATCTTGCGAAGCATCGGCCTAGAGTGAAGCCTAGGTCGCCCTGAACGTAGAAATAACCATTAATTTCACTCTGGTTGCAATTACTCCTGCTATACCATGGAAAAACTGTTGTATTTTTATTGTATTTTATGCTTCTGTTGTTGACTTCTAAGGCCCGAGCTATTCGATTTGGTGCAGCAGCGCCCTAGAGTGTAACCTAGGTTTCCCGGAACGTAGAAATAACCATTAATTTCACACTGGTTGCACTTACTCCTGTTGTACGATGGAAAAACTGTTGTATTTTTATTGTATTAATTGCTTCTGGCGTTGACTTCTAAGGGCCGAGCTATTCGATCTGGTGGAGCAACGCCCTAGAGTGAAACCTAGGTTTCCCGGAACGCAGAAATAGCCATTACTTTCACACTGGTTGCAATTATTCCTTTTATACGATGGAAAAACTGTTGTAATTATAATGTATTTTATGCTTCTGACGTTGACATCTAAGACTCTAACTATTCGACCTGGTGGAACAACGCCCTAGAGTGAAGACTAGGTTGCCCGGAACGTAGAAATAACCATTAATTTCACACTGGTTGCAATTACTGCTGTTATACAATGGAAAAACTATTGTATTTTTATTGTATTTTATGCTTCTGGCGTTGACTTCTAAGGCCCTAACTATTCGATGTGGTGGAGCAACGCCCTAGAGTGAAGCCTAGGACGCCCGAAACGTAGAAGTGACCATTACTTTCGCACTGGTTGCAATTATTCCTTTTATACGATGGAAAAACTGTTGTATTTATATTGTATTTTATGCTTCTGGCGTTGACATATAAGGCCCTAACTATTCGAAGTGTTGGAGCCACGCCCTACAGTGAAGCCTAGGTTGCCCGGAACGTAGAAATGACCATTACTTGCACACTGGTTGCAATTATTTCTATTATACGATGGAAAAACTGTTTTACTTTTATTCTATTTTATGTTACTGGTGTTGATTTCTAAGGCCCGAGCTTTCCGATCTGGTGCAGCAACGCCCTAGAGTGAAACCTACGTTTCCCGGAACGTAGAAATAACTATTAATTTCACACTGGTTGCAATTACTCCTGTTATACGATGGAAAAACTGTTGTATTTTTATTGTATTTTATGTTTCTGGCGTTGACTTCTAAGGCCCTAACTATTCGATGTGGTGGAGCCACGCCCTAGAGTGAAGCGTAGGTTGCCCGGAACGTAGAAATAACCATTAATTTCACACTGGTTGCAATTACTCCTGTTATACAATGGAAAAACAGTTGTATTTTTACTGTATTTTATGCTTCAGGCGTTGACTTCTAAGGCCCGAGCTATTCGATTTGGTGGAGCAACGAGCTAGAGTGAAGCCTAGGTGGCCCGGAACGTAGAAATGAACATTACTTTCACACTGGTTGCAATTATTTCTATTATACGATGGAAAAACTGTTCTATTTTTATTGTATTTTATGCTTGTGGCGTTGACGTCCAAGGCCCGAGCTATTCGATCTTGTGAAGCACCACCCTAGAGTGAAGCCAAGGTCGCCCGAAACGCAGAAATAACCATTACTTTCACACTGGTTGCAATTATTCCTTTTATACGATGGAAAAACTGTTGTATTTATATTGTATTTTATGATTCTGGGGTTGACTTCTAAGGCCCGAGCTATTCGATTTGGTGGAGCGACGCCCTAGAGTGAAGCCAAGGTTGCCCGGAACGTAGAAATAACCATTAATTTCACACTGGTTGCAATTACTCGTGTTATACGATGGAAAAACTGTTGTATTTTTATTGTATTTTATGCTTCTGGCGTTGACTTATAATTCCCGAGCTATTCGATCTTGCGAAGCATCGGCCTAGAGTGAAGCCTAGGTCGCCCGAAACGTAGAAACGACCATTACATGCACACTGGTTGCAATTATTTCTATTATACGATGGAAAAGCTGTTGTATTTTTATTGTATTTTATGATTCTGGCGTTGACTTCTAAGGCCCGAGCTATTCGATCTGGTGGAGCGACGCCCTAGAGTGAAGCAAAGGTTGCCCGGAACGTAGAAATAACCATTACTTTCACACTGGTTGCAATTATTCCTTTTATACGATGGAAAAACTGTTGTATTTATATTGTATTTTATGTTTCTGGCGTTGACACATAAGGCCCTAACTATACGATGTGATGGAGCAACGCCCTAGAGTGTAGCCTAGGTCGCCCGGAACGTAGAAATAACCATCAATTTCACACTGGTTGCAATTACTCCTGTTATACAACGGAAAAACTGTTGTATTTTTATTGCTTTTTATGCTTCTGGCGTTGAATTCTAAGGCACGAGCTATTTGATTTGGTGGAGCAACGAGTTAGGGTGAAGCCTAGGTTGCCCAGAACGTAGAAATGAACATTACTTGCACACTGGTTGCAATTATTTCTATTATACGAGGGAAAAACTGTTGTATTTTTATTGTATTTTATGCTTCTGGCGTTGACGTCTAAGGCCCGAGCTATTCGATCTTGTGAAGCATCGCCCTAGAGTGATGCCAAGGTCGCCCGAAACGCAGAAATAACCATTACTTTCACACTGGATGCAATTATTCCTTTTATACGATGGAAAAACTGTTGTATTTATATTGTACTTTACGTTTCTGGCGTTGACACATAAGGCCCTAACTATTCGATGTCACGGAGCAACGCCCTAGAGTGTAGCCTAGGTCGCCCGGAACGTAGAAATAACCATCAATTTCACACTGGTTGCACTTACTCCTCTTATACGACGGAAAAACTGTTGTATTTTTATTGTGTTTTCTGCTTCTGGCTTTGGCTTCTCAGGCCGGAGCTATTCGATCAGGTGCAGCAACGCCCTAGAGTGAAACCTAGGTTTCCCGGAACGTAGAAAAAACCATTAACTTCACATTGGTTGCAATTACTCCTGTTATACGATGGAAAAACTGTTGTATTTTTATTGTATTTTCTGCTTCTGGCTTTGGCTTCTAAGGACCGAGCTGTCCGATCTGGTGCAGCAACACCCTAGGGTGAAACCTAGGTTTCGCGGAACGTAGAAATAACCATTAATTTCACAGTGGTTGCACTTACTCCTGTTATACGATGGAAAAACTGTTGTATTTTTATTGTATTTTATGATTCTGGCGTTGACTTCTAAGGGCCGAGCCATTCGATCTGGTGCAGCAACGCCCTAGAGTGAAACCTATGTTGCCCGGAACGTAGAAATAACCTTTAATTTCACGCTGGTTGCAATTATTCCTTCTATACGATGGAAAAACTGCTGTATTTATATTGCATTTTATGCTTCTGTCGTTGACTTCTAAGGCCCGAGCTATTCGATCTTGCGAAGCATCGGCCTAGAGTGAAGCCTAGGTCGCCCGGAACGTAGAAGTAACCGTTAATTTCACACTGGTTGCAATTACTCCTGCTATACCATGGAAAAACTGTTGTATTTTTATAGTATTTTATGCTTCTGTTGTTGACTTCTAAGGCCCGAACTATTCGATTTGGTGCAGCAGCGCCCTAGAGTGTAACCTAGGTTTCCCGGAACGTAGAAATAAGCATTAATTGCACACTGGTTGAACTTACTCCTGTTATACGATGGAAAAACTGTTGTATTTTTATTGTATTTTATGCTTCCGGCGTTGACTTCTAAGGGCCGAGCTATTAGATCTGGTGCAGCAACGCCCTAGAGTGAAACCTAGGTTTCCCGGAACGTAGAAATAACCATTAAATTCACATTGGTTGCAATTACTCCTATACGATGGAAAAACTGTTGTATTTTTATTGTATTTTCTCCTTCTGGCTTTGGCTTCTAAGGACCGAGCTGTCCGATCTGGTGCAGCAACACCCTAGGGTGAAACCTAGGTTTCGCGGAACGTAGAAATAACCATTAATTTCACACTGGTTGCACTTACTCCTGTTGTACGATAGAAAAACTGTTGTATTTTTACTGTATTTTATGCTTCTGGCGTTGACTTCTAAGGGCCGAGCTATTCGATCTGGTGGAGCAACGCCATAGAGAGAAGAATAGGTTGCCCGGAACGTTGAAGTAACCGTTAATTTCACACTGGTTGCAATCACTTCTGTTATACAATGGAAAAATTTGTTGTATTTTTATTGTTTTTTATGCCTCTGGCGTTGACTTCTAAGGCACGAGCTACTCGATTTGGTGGAGCAACGAGCTAGAGTGAAGCCTAGGTTGCCCGGAACGTAGAAATAACCTTTAATTTCACACTGGTTGCAATTATTCCTTCTATACGATGGAAAAAATTCTGTATTTATATTGTATTTTATGCTTCTGGCGTTGACTTCTAAGGCCCGAGCTATTCGATCTTGCGAAGCATCGGCCTAGAGTGAAGCCTAGGTCGCCTGGAACGTAGAAGTAACCGTTAATTTCACACTGGTTGCAATTACTCCTGCTATACCATGGAAAAACTGTTGTATTTTTATTGTATTTTATGCTTCTGTTGTTGACTTCTAAGGCCCGAGCTATTCGATTTGGTGCAGCAGCGCCCTAGAGTGTAACCTAGGTTTCCCGGAACGTAGAAATAAACATTAGTTGCACACTGGTTGAACTTACTCCTGTTATACGATGGAAAAACTGTTGTATTTTTATTGTATTTTATGCTTCCGGCGTTGACTTCTAAGGGCCGAGCTATTCGATCTGGTGCAGCAACGCCCTAGAGTGAAACCTAGGTTTGCCGGAACGTAGAAATAACCATTAACTTCACATTGGTTGCAATTACTCCTGTTATACGATGGAAAAACTGTTGTATTTTTATTGTATTTTCTGCTTCTGGCTTTGGCTTCTAAGGACCGAGCTGTCCGAACTGGTGCAGCAACACCCTAGGGTGAAACCTAGGTTTCGCGGAACGTAGAAATAAACATTAATTTCACACTGGTTGCACTTACTCCTGTTGTACGATGGAAAAACTGTTGTATTTTTATTGTATTTTATGCTTCTGGCGTTGACTTCTAAGGGCCGAGCTATTCGATCTGGTGGAGCAACGCCCTAGAGTGAAGAATAGGTTGCACGGTACGTTGAAGTAACCGTTAATTTCACACTGGTTGCAATCACTTCTGTTATACAATGGAAAAATTTGTTGTATTTTTATTGTATTTTGTGCTTCTGGCGTTGACTTCTAAGGCCCTAACTATTCGATGTGGTGGAGCCACGCCCTAGAGTGAAGCGTAGGTTGCCCGGAACGTAGAAATAACCATTAATTTCACACTGGTTGCAATTACTCCTGTTATACAATGGAAAAACAGTTGTATTTTTACTGTATTTTATGCTTCAGGCGTTGACTTCTAAGGCCCGAGCTATTCGATTTGGTGGAGCAACGAGCTAGAGTGAAGCCTAGGTGGCCCGGAACGTAGAAATGAACATTACTTTCACACTGGTTGCAATTATTTCTATTATACGATGGAAAAACTGTTCTATTTTTATTGTATTTTATGCTTGTGGCGTTGACGTCCAAGGCCCGAGCTATTCGATCTTGTGAAGCACCACCCTAGAGTGAAGCCAAGGTCGCCCGAAACGCAGAAATAACCATTACTTTCACACTGGTTGCAATTATTCCTTTTATACGATGGAAAAACTGTTGTATTTATATTGTATTTTATGATTCTGGGGTTGACTTCTAAGGCCCGAGCTATTCGATTTGGTGGAGCGACGCCCTAGAGTGAAGCCAAGGTTGCCCGGAACGTAGAAATAACCATTAATTTCACACTGGTTGCAATTACTCGTGTTATACGATGGAAAAACTGTTGTATTTTTATTGTATTTTATGCTTCTGGCGTTGACTTATAATTCCCGAGCTATTCGATCTTGCGAAGCATCGGCCTAGAGTGAAGCCTAGGTCGCCCGAAACGTAGAAATGACCATTACATGCACACTGGTTGCAATTATTTCTATTATACGATGGAAAAGCTGTTGTATTTTTATTGTATTTTATGATTCTGGCGTTGACGTCTAAGGCCCGAGCTATTCGATCTTGTGAAGCATCGCCCTAGAGTGAAGCCAAGGTCGCCCGAAACGCAGAACTAACCATTACTTTCACACTGGATGCAATTATTCCTTTTATACGATGGAAAAACTGTTGTATTTATATTGTACTTTACGTTTCTGGCGTTGACACATAAGGCCCTAACTATTCGATGTGACGGAGCAACGCCCTAGAGTGTAGCCTAGGTCGCCCGGAACGTAGAAATAACCATCAATTTCACACTGGTTGCACTTACTCCTGTTATACGATGGAAAAACTGTTGTATTTTTATTGTATTTTCTGCTTCTGGCTTTGGCTTCTAAGGACCGAGCTGTCCGATCTGGTGCAGCAACACCCTAGGGCGAAACCTAGGTTTCCCGCAACGTAGAAATAACCATTAATTTCAAACTGGTTGCACTTACTCCTGTTATACGATGGAAAAACTGTTGTATTTTTATTGTATTTTATGATTCTGGCGTTGACTTCTAAGGGCCGAGCCATACGATCTGGTGCAGCAACGCCCTAGAGTGAAACCTAGGTTGCCCGGAACGTAGAAATAACCTTTAATTTCACGCTGGTTGCAATTATTCCTTCTATACGATGGAAAAACTGCTGTATTTATATTGTATTTTATGCTTCTGGCGTTGACTTCTAATGCCCGAGCTATTCGATCTTGCGAAGCATCGGCCTAGAGTGAAGCCTAGGTCGCCCGGAACGTAGAAATAACCGTTAATTTCACACTGGTTGCAATTACTCCTGCTATACCATGGAAAAACTGTTGTATTTTTATAGTATTTTATGCTTCTGTTGTTGACTTCTAAGGCCCGAGCTATTCGATTTGGTGCAGCAGCGCCCTAGAGTGTAACCTAGGTTTCCCGGAACGTAGAAATAAGCATTAATTGCACACTGGTTGAACTTACTCCTGTTATACGATGGAAAAACTGTTGTATTTTTATTGTTTTTTATGTTTTTGGCGTTGACACATAAGGCCCTAACTATACGATGTGATGGAGCAACGCCCTAGAGTGTAGCCTGGGTCGCCCGGAACGGAGAAATAACCATCAATTTCACACTGGTTGCAATTACTCCTGTTATACAATGGAAAAACTGTTGTAATTTTATTGTTTTTTATGCTTCTGGCGTTGACTTCTAAGGCACGAGATATTCGATTTGGTGGAGCAACGAGCTAGAGTGAAGCCTAGGTTGCCCTGAACGTAGAAATGAACATTACTTGCACACTGGTTGCAATTATTTCTATTATACGAGGGAAAAACTGTTGTATTTTTATTGTATTTTATGCTTCTGGCGTTGACGTCTAAGCCCCGAGCTATTCGATCTTGTGAAGCATCGCCCTGGAGTGAAGCCAAGGTCGCCGGAAACGCAGAAATAACCATTACTTTCACACTGGATGCAATTATTCCTTTTATACGATGGAAATACTGTTGTATTTATATTGTATTTTACGTTTCTGGCGTTGACACATAAGGCCCTAACTATTCGATGTGATGGAGCAACGCCCTAGAGTGTAGCCTAGGTCGCCCGGAACGTAGAAATAACCATCAATTTCACACTGGTTGCACTCACTCCTGTTATACGATGTAAAAACTGTTGTACTTTTATTGTATTTTATGATTCTGGCGTTGACTTCTAACGGCCGAGCCATTCGATCTGGTGCAGCAACGCCCTAGAGTGAAACCTAGGTTTCCTGGAACGTAGAAGTAACCATTATCTTCACACTGGTTGCAATTACTCCTGTTATACAATGGAAAAACTGTTGTATTTTTATTGTATTTTATGCTTCTGTTGTTGACTTCTAAGGCCCGTGCTATTCGATTTGGTGCAGCAGCGCCCTTGGGTGTAACCTAGGTTTCCCGGAACGTAGAAATAAACATTAAGTGCACACTGGTTGAACTTACTCCTGTTATACGATGGAAAAACTGTTGTATTTATATTGTATTTTATGATTCTGGCGTTTACTTCTAAGGCCCGAGCAATTCGATCTGGTGGAGCGACGCCCTAGAGTGAAGCCAAGATTGCCCGGAACGTAGAAATAACCATTAATTTCACACTGGTTGCAATTACTCCTGTTATACCATGGAAGAACTGTTGTATTTTTATTGTATTTTATGCTTCTGGCGTTGACTTCTAAGGCCCGAGCTATTCGATCTTGTGAAGCATCGCCCTAGAGTGAAGCCAAGGTCGCTCGAAACGCAGAAATAGCCATTACTTTCACACTGGTAGCAATTATTCCTTTTATACGATGGAAAAACTGTTGTATTTATATTGTATTTTATGCTTCTGGCGTTGCCTTCTAAGGACCAAGCTATTCGATCTGGTGCAGCAACGCCCTAGAGTGAAACCTAGGTTGCCCGGAGCGTAGAAATAACCATTAATTTCACACTGGTTGCAATTATTCCTTCTATACGATGGAAAAACTGCTGTATTTATATTGTATTTTACGATTCTGGCGTTGACTTCTAAGGCCCGAGCTATTCGATCTTGCGAAGCATCGGCCTAGAGTGAAGCCTAGGTCGCCCTGAACGTAGAAATAACCATTAATTTCACTCTGGTTGCAATTACTCCTGCTATACCATGGAAAAACTGTTGTATTTTTATTGTATTTTATGCTTCTGTTGTTGACTTCTAAGGCCCGAGCTATTCGATTTGGTGCAGCAGCGCCCTAGAGTGTAACCTAGGTTTCCCGGAACGTAGAAATAAACATTAATTGCACACTGGTTGAACTTACTCCTGTTATACAATGGAAAAACTGTTGTATTTTTATTGTATTTTATGCTTCCGGCGATGACTTCTTAGGGCCGAGCTATTCGATCAAGTGCAGCAACGCCCTAGAGTGAAACCTAGGTTTCCCGGAACGTAGAAATAACCATTAATTTCACACTGGTTGCACTTACTCCTGTTGTACGATGGAAAAACTGTTGTATTTTTATTGTATTAATTGCTTCTGGCGTTGACTTCTAAGGGCCGAGCTATTCGATCTGGTGGAGCAACGCCCTAGAGTGAAACCTAGGTTTCCCGGAACGCAGAAATAGCCATTACTTTCACACTGGTTGCAATTATTCCTTTTATACGATGGAAAAACTGTTGTAATTATAATGTATTTTATGCTTCTGACGTTGACATCTAAGACTCTAACTATTCGACCTGGTGGAACAACGCCCTAGAGTGAAGACTAGGTTGCCCGGAACGTAGAAATAACCATTAATTTCACACTGGTTGCAATTACTGCTGTTATACAATGGAAAAACTATTGTATTTTTATTGTATTTTATGCTTCTGGCGTTGACTTCTAAGGCCCTAACTATTCGATGTGGTGGAGCAACGCCCTAGAGTGAAGCCTAGGACGCCCGAAACGTAGAAGTGACCATTACTTTCGCACTGGTTGCAATTATTCCTTTTATACGATGGAAAAACTGTTGTATTTATATTGTATTTTATGCTTCTGGCGTTGACATATAAGGCCCTAACTATTCGAAGTGTTGGAGCCACGCCCTAGAGTGAAGCCTAGGTTGCCCGGAACGTAGAAATGACCATTACTTGCACACTGGTTGCAATTATTTCTATTATACGATGGAAAAACTGTTTTACTTTTATTCTATTTTATGTTACTGGTGTTGATTTCTAAGGCCCGAGCTTTCCGATCTGGTGCAGCAACGCCCTAGAGTGAAACCTACGTTTCCAGGAACGTAGAAATAACTATTAATTTCACACTGGTTGCAATTACTCCTGTTATACGATGGAAAAACTGTTGTATTTTTATTGTATTTTATGTTTCTGGCGTTGACTTCTAAGTCCCGAGCTATTCGATTTGGTGGAGCAACGAGCTAGAGTGATGCCTAGGATGCCCGGAACTTAGAAATGACCATTACTTTCACACTGGTTGCAATTATTTCTATTATACGATGGAAAAACTGCTGTATTTTTATTGCATTTTATGCTTGTGGCGTTGACTTCTAAGGCCCGAGCTATTCGATCTTGTGAAGCATCGCCCTACAGTGAAGCCAAGGGCGCTCGAAACGCAGAAATAGCCATTACTTTCACACTGGTTGCAATTATTCCTTTTATACGATGGAAAAACTGTTGTATTTATATTGTATTTTATGCTTCTGGCGTTGACACCTAAGGCCCTAACTATTCGATTTTGTGAAGCATCGCCCCAGAGTGAAGCCTAGGTCGCCCGAAACGTAGAAATGACCATTACTTTCACACTGGTTGCAATTATTCCTTTTATAGGATGGAGAAACTGTCCTATTTATATTGTATTATATGCTTCTGGCGTTGACACCTAAGGCACTAACTATTCGATGTGGTGCAGCAACGCCCTAGAGTGAAGCCTAGATTGCCCGGAACGTAGAAATAACAATTAATTTCACACTGGTTGGAATTACTCCTGTTATTCAATGGAAAGACTGTTGTATTTTTACTGTATTTTATGCTTCTGGCGTTGACTTCTAAGGCCCAAGCTATTCGATTTGGTGGAGCAACGAGCTAGAGTGAAGCCTAGGTTGCCCGGAACGTAGAAATGAACATTACTTTCACACTGGTTGCAACTATTTCTATTATGCGGTGGAAAAACTGTTGTATTTTTATTGTATTTTATGCTTCTGGCGTTGACTTCTAAGGCCCTAGCAGTTCGATCAGGTGAAGCATCGCCCTAGAGTGAAGACTGGAAGGCCCGGAATGCAGAAATGAACATTACTTTCGCACTTGTTGCATTTATTCCGTTTACACGATGGAAAAACTGTTGTAATTATAATGTATTTTATGCTTCTGGCGTTGACATCTAAGACTCTAACTATTCGACCTGGTGGAACAACGCCCTAGAGTGAAGACTAGGTTGCCCGGAACGTAGAAATGACCATTAATTTCACACTGGTTGCAATTACTGCTGTTATACAGTGGAAAAACTATTGTATTTTTATTGTATTTTATGCTTCTGGCGTTGACTTCTAAGGCCCTAACTATTCGATGTGGTGGAGCAACGCCCTAGAGTGAAGCCTAGGACGCCCGAAACGTAGAAGTGACCATTACTTTCGCACTGGTTGCAATTATTCCTTTTATACGATGGAAAAACTGTTGTATTTATATTGTATTTTATGCTTCTGGCGTTGACATATAAGGCCCTAACTATTCGATGTGCTGGAGCCACGCCCTAGAGTGAAGCCTAGGTTGCCCGGAACGTAGAAATGACCATTACTTGCACACTGGTTGCAATTATTTCTATTATACGATGGAAAAACTGTTTTACTTTTATTCTATTTTATGCTTCTGGTGTTGATTTCTAAAGCCCGAGCTTTCCGATCTGGTGCAGCAACGCCCTAGAGTGAAACCTACGTTTCCCGGAACGTAGAAATAACTATTAATTTCACACAGGTTGCAATTACTCCTGTTATACAATGGAAAAACTGTTGTATTTTTATTGTATTTTCTGCTTCTGGCTTTGACTTCTAAGGACCGAGCTGTCCGATCTCGTGCAGCAACACCCTAGGGTAAAACCTATGTTTCCCGGAACGTAGAAATAACCATTAATTTCGAACTGGTTGCACTTACACCTGTTATACGATGGAAAAACTGTTGTACTTTTATTGTATTTTATGATTCTGGCGTTGACTTCTAAGGCCCGAGCTATTCGATTTGGTGCAGCAGCGCCCTAGAGTGTAACCTAGGTTTCCCGGAACGTAGAAATAAACATTAATTGCACACTGGTTGAACTTACTCCTGTTATACGATGGAAAAACTGTTGTATTTTTACTGTATTTTATGCTTCCGGCGTTGACTTCTAAGGGCCGAGCTATTCGATCTGGTGCAGCAACGCCCTAGAGTGAAACCTAGGTTTCCCGGAACGTAGAAATAACCATTACTTTCACACTGGCTGCACTTACTCCTGTTATACGATGGAAAAACTGTTGTATTTTTTTTGTACTTTCTGCTTCTGGCGTTGACTTCTAAGGGCCGAGCTATTCGATCTTGTCAAGCATCGCCCTAGAGTGAAGCCAAGGTCGCTCTAAACGCAGAAATAGCCATTACTTTCACACTGGTTGCAATTATTCCTTTTATACGATGGAAAAACTGTTGTATTTATATTGTATTTTATGCTTCTGGCGTTGCCTTCTAAGACCCGAGCTATTCGATCTGGTGCAGCAACGCGCTAGAGTGAAACCTAGGTTGCCCGGAACGTAGAAATAACCATTAACTTCACACTGGTTGCAATTATTCCTTCTATACGATGGAAAAACTGCTGTATTTATATTGTATTTTATGCTTCTGGCGTTCACTTCTAAGGCCCTAACTATTCGATGTGGTGGAGCAACGCCCCAGAGTGAAGCCTAGGTCGCCCGAAACGTAGAAATGACCACTACTTTCACACTGGTTGCAATTATTCCTTTTATACGATGGAGAAACTGTTCTATTTATATTGTATTATATGCTTCTGGCGTTGACACCTAAGGCACTAACTATTCGATGTGGTGGAGCCACGCCCTAGAGTGAAGCCTAGGTTGCCCGGAACGTAGAAATAACCATTAATTTCACACTGGTTGCACTTACTCCCGTTGTACGATGGAAAAACTGTTGTATTTTTATTGTATTTTACGCTTCTGGCGTTGACCTCTAAGGGCCGAGCTATTCGATCTGGTGGAGCAACGCCCTAGAGTGAAGTCTAGGTCGCCCGGAACGTAGAAATTACCATTAATTTCACACTGGTTGCAATTACTCCTGCTATACCATGGAGAAACTGTTGTATTTTTATTGTATTTTATGCTTCTGTTGTTGACTTCTAAGGCCCGAGCTATTCGATTTGATGCAGCAGCGCCCTAGAGTGTAACCTAGGTTGCCCGGAACGTAGAAATAAACATTAATTGCACACTGGTTGAACTTACTCCTGTTATACAATGGAAAAACTGTTGCATTTTTATTGTATTTTATGCTTCAGGCGTTGACTTCTAAGGCCCGAGCTATTCGATTTGGTGGACCAACGAGCTAGAGTGAAGCCTAGGTTGCTCGGAACGCAGAAATAGCCATTACTTTCACACTGGTTGCAATTATTCCTTTTATACGATGGAAAAACTGTTGTATTTATATTGTATTTTATGCTTCTGGCGTTGCCTTCAAAGGCTCGAGCTATTCGATCTGGTGCAGCAACGCCCTAGAGTGAAACCTAGGTTGCCCGGAACGTAGAAATAAACATTAATTGCACACTGGTTGAACTTACTCCTGTTATACAATGGAAAAACTGTTGCATTTTTATTGTATTTTATGCTTCAGGCGTTGACTTCTAAGGCCAGAGCTATTCGATTTGGTGGACCAACGAGCTAGAGTGAAGCCTAGGTTGCTCGGAACGCAGAAATAGCCATTACTTTCACACTGGTTGCAATTATTCCTTTTATACGATGGAAAAACTGTTGTATTTATATTGTATTTTATGCTTCTGGCGTTGCCTTCAAAGGCTCGAGCTATTCGATCTGGTGCAGCAACGCCCTAGAGTGAAACCTAGGTTGCCCGGAACGTAGAAAGAACCATTAATTTCACACTGGTTGCATTTATTCCTTCTATACGATGGAAAAACTGCTGTATATATATTGTATTTTATGCTTCTGGCGTTGACTTCTAAGGCCCGAGCTATTCGATCTTGCGAAGCATCGGCCTAGAGTGAAGTCTAGGTCGCCCGAAGCATAGAAATGACCATTACTTTCTCACTGGTTGCAATAATTCCTTTTATACGATGGAAAAACTGCTGTATTTATATTGTATTCTATGCCTCTGGCGTTGACTTCTAAAGCCCCAGCTGTTTGTTCTTGTGAAGCATCGCCCTAAAGTGAAGTCTAGGACGCCCGAATCGTAGAAATGACCATTACTTTCACACTGGTTGCAATTACTCCCTTTATACGATGGAAAAACTGTTATATTTATATTGTATTTAATGCTTCTGGCGTTGACACCTAAGGCCCTAACTATTCGATGTGGTGGAGCAACACCCTAGAGTGAAGCCTAGGTTGCCCGGAACGTAGAAATAATCATTACTTTCACACTGGTTGCAATTATTCCTTTTATACGATGGAAAAACTGTTGTATTTATATTGTATTTTATGCTTCTGGCGTTGACTTCTAAGGCCCGAGCTATTCGATCTTGTGAAGCATCGCCCCAGAGTGAAGCCGAGGTAGCCCGGAACGTAGAAATGACCAATAGTTCCACACTGGTTGCAATTATTACTGTTATACGATGGAAAGTCTGTTGTATTTTTATTGCATTTTATGCTTCTAGCGTCGACTTGTAAGGCCCGAGCTATTCGATCTGGTGAAGCATCGCCCTAGAGTGATGCCTAGGTTGGCCTGAACCTAGAAATGACCATTACTTTCACACTGGTTGCAATTATTCCTTTTATACGATGGAAAGACTGTTGTATTTATATTGTATTTTATGCTTCTGGCGTTGACACATTAGGCCCTAACTATTCGATGTGGTGGAGCCACGCCCCAGAGTGAAGCCTAGATTGCCCGGAACGTAGAAATAACCATTAATTTCAGACTGGTTGAACTTACTCCTGTTATACGATGGAAAAACTGTTGTATTTTTATTGTATTTTATGCTTCCGGCGTTGACTTCTAAGGGCCGAGCTACTCGATCTGGTGCAGCAACGCCCTAGAGTGAAACCTAGGTTTCCCGGAACGCAGAAGTAACCATTAATTTCACACTGGTAGCACTTACTCCTGTTGTACGATGGAAAAACTGTTGTATTTTTATTGTATTTTATGCTTCTGGCGTTGACTTCTAAGGGCCGAGCTATTCGATGTGGTGGAGCAACGCCCTAGAGTGAAGAATAGGTTGCCCGGAACGTAGAAATAACCATTAATTTCACACTGGTTGCAATTACTCCTGTTATACGATGGACAAACTGTTGTATTTTTATTGTATTTTATGCTTCTGGCGTTGAATTCTGAGCCACTAGCTATTCGAAATGTGGAGCAACGCCGTAGAGTGAAACCTAGGTTGCCCGAAACGTAGAAATGACCATTACTTTCTCACTGGGTGCAATTATTCCTTTTATACGATGGAGAAACTGCTGTATTTACATTGTATTTTATGCTTCTGGCGTTGACACCTAAGGCCCTAACTATTCGATGTGGTGCAGCAACGCCCTAGAGTGAAACCTAGGTTTCCCGGAACGTAGAAATAACTATTAATTTCACACTGGTTGCAATTACTTCTGTTATACAATGGAAAAATTTGTTGTATTTTTGTTGTATTTTGTGCTTCTGGCGTTTACTTCTAAGGCCCGAGCTATTCCATGTGGTGGAGCAACGAGCTAGAGTGAAGCCTAGGTCGCCCGAAACGTAGATATGACCATTACCTTCACACTGGTTGCAATTATTCCTTTTATACGATGGAAAGACTGTTGTATTTATATTGTATTTTATGCTTCTGGCGTTGATGCCTAAGGCCCTAACTGTTCGATTTTGTGAAGCATCGCCCCAGAGTGAAGCCTAGGTCGCCCGAAACGTAGAAATGACCATTACCTTCACACTGGTTGCAATTATTCCTTTTATACGATGGAAAAACTGTTGTATTTATATTGTATTTTATGCTTCTGGCGTTGACACCTAAGGCCCTAACTATTCGATTTTGTGAAGCATCGCCCCAGAGTGAAGCCTAGGTCGCCCGAAACGTGGAAATGACAATTACTTTCACACTGGTTGCAATTATTCCTTTTATACGATGGAGAAACTGTTCAATTTATATTGTATTATATGCTTCTGGCGTTGACACATAAGGCACTAACTATTCGATGTTGTGCAGCAACGCCCCAGAGTGAAGCCTAGATTGCCCGGAACGTAGAAATAACAATTAATTTCACACTGGTTGCAATTACTCCTGTTATACAATGGAAGAACTGTTGTATTTTTACTGTATTTTATGCTTCAGGCGTTGACTTCCAAGGCCCGAGCTGTTCGATCAGGCAGAGCAACGCCCTACACTGAAACCTAGGGTGCCCAGAACGTAGAAATGACCATTACTTTCACACTTGTTGCAATTGTTCCGTCTATACGATGGAAAAACTGTTGTCTTTATATTGTATTTTATGCTTCCGGCGTTGACATCTAAGGCCCTAACAATTCGATGTGGTGGAGCTACGCCCTAGAGTGAAGCCAAGGTAGCCCGGAACGTAGAAATGACCAATAGTTTCACACTGGTTGCAATTATTACTGTTATACGGTGGAAAGCCTGTTGTATTTTTATTGCATTTTATGCTTCTAGCGTTGACTTGTAAGGCCCGAGCTATTCAATCTGGTGAAGCATCGCCCTAGAGTGATGCCTAGGTTGGCCTGAACCTAGAAATGACCATTACTTTCACACTGGTTGCAATTATTCCTTCTATACGATGGAAAAACTGTTGTATTTATATTGTATTTTATGCTTCTAGCGTTGACACATTAGGCCCTAACTATTCGATGTGGTGGAGCCACGCCCTAGAGTGAAGCCTAGGTTGCCCGGAACGTAGAAATAACCATTAATTTCACACTGGTTGCAATTACTCCTGTTATACAATGGAGAAACTGTTGTATTTTTATTGTATTTTATGCTTCTGGCGTTGACTTCTAAGGCCCGAGCTATTCGATTTGGTGGAGCAACGAGTTAGAGTGTAGCTAAGGTTGCCCGGAACGTAGAAATGAACATTACTTTCACACTGGTTGCAATTATTTCTGTTATACGATGGAAAAACTGTTGTATTTTTATTGTATTTCATGCTTCTGGCGTTGACTTCTAAGGCCCGATCTATTCGATCTTGTGAAGCACCGCCCCATAGTGAAGCCTAGGTCGCCCGAAACGTAGAAATGACCATTACTTTCACACCGGTTGCAATTATTCCTTTTGTACGATGGAAAGACTCTTGTATTTATATTGTATTTTATGCTTCTGGCGTTGGCACCTAAGGCCCTAACTATTCGATGTGGTCAAGCATCGCCCTAGAGTGAAGCCTAGGTCGCCCGAAACGTAGAAATGACAATTACTTTCACACTGGTTGCAATTATTCCTTCTATACGATGGATAAACTGTTGTATTTATATTGTATTTTATGCTTCTGGCGTTAACACCCAAGGCCCTAACTATTCGATGTGGTGGAGCAACGCCCTGGAGTGAAGCCTAGTTTGCCCGGAACGTAGAAGTGACCATTACTTTCACACTGGTTTCAATTATTTCTATTATACGATGGAAAAGCTGTTGTATTTTTATTGTGTTTTCTGCTTCTGGCTTTGACTTCTAAGGACCGAGCTGTCCGATCTGGTGCAGCAACGCACTAGAGTGAAACATAGGTTTCCCAGAACGTAGAAATAACCATTAATTTCACACTGGTTGCACTTACTTGTGTAATACGATGGAAAAACTGTTGTATTTTTATTGTATTTTATGCTTCTGGCGTTGACTTCTAAGGCCCGAGCTATTCGATTTGGTGGAGCAACGAGCTATAGTGAAGCCTAGGTTGCCCGGAACGTAGAAATGAACATTACTTTCACCCTGGTTGCAATCATTTCTATTATACGATGGAAAAACTGTTGTATTTTCATTGTATTTTATGCTTCTGGCGTTGACTTCTAAGGCCCGAGCTATTCGATCTGCTGGAGCGACGCCCTAGAGTGAAGCTTAGGTTGCCCGGAAACCAGAAATAACCATTAATTTCTCACTTGTTGCAAATACTCCTGTTATACGATGGAAAAACTGTTGTATTTTTACTGTATTTTATGCTTCTGGCGTTGATTTCTAAAGCCCTAGCTGTTCTATCAGGTGAACCATCGCCCTAGAGTGGAGACTAGGTTGCCCCGAACGTCGAAATGACTATTACTTTCACACTTGTTGCAATTATTCCGTTTATGCGATGGAAAAACTGTTGTCTTTTTATTGTATTTCATGCTTCTGGCGTTGACTTCTAAGCCCCGAGCTATTCGATGTGGTGGAGCAACGAGTTAGACTGAAGCCTAGGTTGCCCGGACCGTAGAAATGACTATTACCTTCACACTAGTTGCAATCATTTCTATTATACGATGGAAAAACTGTTGTATTTTTATTGTATTTTATGCTTCTGGCGTTGACTTCTCAGGCCCGAGCTATTCGATCTTGTGAAGCATCGCCCTAGAGTGAAGCCTAGGTAGCCCGGACCGTAGAAATAACCATTAATTTCTCACTTGTTGCAAATACTCCTGTTATACGATGGAAAAACTGTTGTATTTTTATTGTGTTTTCTGCTTCTGGCTTTGACTTCTAAGGACCGAGCTGTCCGATCCGGTGCAGCAACGCACTAGAGTGAAACATAGGTTTCCCACAACGTAGAAATAACCATTAATTTCACACTGGTTGCACTTACTTCTGTAATACGAAGGAAAAACTGTTGTATCTTTATTGTATTTTATGCTTCTGGCGTTGACAAATAAGGTCCTAACTATTGGATGTGGTGGAGGAACACCCTAGAGTGAAAAATAGGTTGCCCGGAACGTAGAATTGACAATTACTTTCACACTGGTTGCAATTATTCCTTTTATACGAAGGAAAACTGTTGTATTTATATTGTATGTTATGCTTCTGGCGATGACACTTAAGGTCGTAACTATTGGATGTGGTGGAGCGACGCCCTACGGTGAAGCCTATGTTGCCGGAACGTAGAAATAACCATTAATTTCAGACTGGTTGAACTTACTCCTGTTATACGATGGAAAAACTGTTGTATTTTTATTGTATTTTATGCTTCCGGCGTTGACTTCTAAGGGCCGAGCTACTCGATCTGGTGCAGCAACGCCCTAGAGTGAAGAATAGGTTGCCCGGAACGTAGAAAAAACCATTAATTTCACACTGGTTGCAATTATTCCTTCTATACGATGGAAAAACTGCTGTATTTATATTGTATTTTATGCTTCTGGCGTTGACTTCTAAGGCCCGAACTATTCGATCTTGCGAAGCATCGGCCTAGAGTGAAGTCTAGGTCGCCCGAAGCATAGAAATGACCATTACTTTCACACTGGTTGCAATTACTCCTTTTATACGATGGAAAAACTGTTGTATTTATATTGTATTTAATGCTTCTGGCGTTGACACCTAAGGCCCTAACTATTCGATGTGGTGGACCAACACCCTAGAGTGAAGCCTAGGTTGCCCGGAACGTAGAAATAACCATTACTTTCACACTGGTTGCAATTATTCCTTTTATACGATGGAAAAACTGTTGTATTTTTATTGTATATTATGCTTCTGGCGTTGACATCGAAGGCCCGAGCTATTCGATCAGGTACAGCAACGCCCTACACTGAAACCTAGGTTGTCCGGAACGTAGAAATGACCATTACTTTCACACTGGTTGCAATTGTTCCGTTTATACGATGGAAAAACTGTTGTATTTATATTGTATTTTATAAGTCTGGCGTTGAGATCGAAGGCCCTAACAATTCGATCTGGTGGAGCAACGCCCTAGGGTGAAGAATAGGTTGCCCGGAACGTAGAAATAACCATTAATTTCACACTGGTTGCAATTACTCCTGTTATACAATGGAAAAACTGCTGTATTTATATTGTATTTTATGCTTCTGGCGTTGACTTCTAAGGCCCGAGCTGTTCGATCAGGTAGAGCAACGCCCTACACTGAAACCTAGGGTGTCCGGAACGTAGAAATGACCATTACTTTCACACTTGTTGCAATTGTTCCGTCTATACGATGGAAAAACTGTTGTCTTTATATTGTATTTTATGCTTCCGGCGTTGACATCTAAGGCCCTAACAATTCGATGTCGTGGAGCTACGCCCTGGAGTGAAGCCTAGGTAGCCCGGAACGTAGAAATGACCAATAGTTTCACACTGGTTGCAATTACTCCTGTTATACAATGGAAAAACTGTTATATTTTTATTGTATTTTATGCTTCTGGCGTTGACTTGTAAGGCCCGAGCTATTCGAACCTGTGAAGCATCGCACTAGAGTCAAGCCTATGTTGCCCGAAACGTAGAAATGACCATTACCTTCTCACTGGTTGCACTTACTCCTGTTATACGATGGAAAAACTGTTGTATTTTTATTTTATTTTCTGCGTCTGGCTTTGACTTCTAAGGACCGAGCTGTCCGATCTGGTGCAGCAACACACTAGGGTGAAACCTAGGTTTCCCGGAACGTAGAAATAACCATTAATTTCACACTGGTTGCAATTATTCCTTTTATACGATGGAGAAACTGTTCTATCTATATTGTATTATATGCTTCTGGCGTTGACACCTAAGGCACTAACTATTCGATGTGGTGCAGCAACGCCCTAGAGTGAAGCCTAGATTGCCCGGAACGTAGAATTAACAATTAATTTCACACTGGTTGCAATTACTCCTGTTATACAATGGAAAAACTGTTGTATTTTTACTGTATTTTATGCTTCAGGCGTTGACCTCCAAGGCCCGAGCTATTCGATTTGGTGGAGCATCGCCCCAGAGTGAAGCCTAGGTCTCCCGAAACCTATAAATGACCATAACTTTCACACTGGTTGCACTTACTCCTGTTATACGATGGAAAAACTGTTGTATTTTTATTTTATTTTCTGCGTCTGGCTTTGACTTCTAAGGACCGAGCTGTCCGATCTGGTGCAGCAACACACTAGGGTGAAACCTAGGTTTCCCGGAACGTAGAAATAACCATTAATTTCAAACTGGTTGCACTTACTCCTGTTATACAATGGAAAAACTGTTGTACTTTTATTGTATTTTATGATTCTGGCGTTGACTTCTAAGGGCCGAGCCATTCGATCTGGTGCTGCAACGCCCTAGAGTGAAACCTAGGTTTCCTGGAACGTAGAAATAACCCATTATCTTCACACTGGTTGCAATTACTCCTGTTATACGATGGAAAGACTGTTGTATTTATATTGTATTTTATGTTTCAGGCGTTGACTTCTAAGGCCCGATCTATTCGATTTGGAGGAGCAACGAGCTAGAGTGATGCCTAGGATGCCCGGAACGTAGAAATGACCATTACTTTCACACTGGTTGCAATTATTTCTATTATACGATGGAAAAACTGCTGTATTTTTATTGTATTCCATGCTTGTGGCGTTGACGTCTAAGGCCAGAGCCATTCGATCTTGTGAAGCATCGCCCTAGAGTGAAGCCAAGCTAGCTCGAAACGCAGAAATAGCCATTACTTTCACACTGGTTGCAATTATTCCTTTTATACGATGGAAAAACTGTTGTATTTATATTGTATTTTATGCTTCTGTCGTTGCCTTCTAAGGCCCGAGCAATTCGATCTTGCGAAGCAGCGGCCTAGAGTGAAGCCTAGGTCGCCCAGAACGTAGAAATAACCATTAATTTCACACTGGTTGCAATTACTCCTGCTATACCATGGAAAAACTGTTGTATTTTTATTGTATTTTATGCTTCTGTTGTTGACTTCTAAGGCCCGAGCTATTCGATTTGGTGCAGCAGCGCCCTAGAGCGTAACCTAGGTTTCCCGGAACGTAGAAATGAACATTAATTGCACACTGGTTGAACTTACTCCTGTTATACGATGGAAAAACTGTTGTATTTTTATTGTATTTTATGCTTCCGGCGTTGACTTCTAAGGGCCGAGCTATTCGATCTGGTGCAGCAACGCCCTAGAGCGTAACCTAGGTTTCCCGGAACGTAGAAATGAACATTAATTGCACACTGGTTGAACTTACTCCTGTTATACGATGGAAAAACTGTTGTATTTTTATTGTATTTTATGCTTCTGGCGTTGACTTCTAAGGGCCGAGCCATTCGATCTGGTGCTGCAACGCCCTAGAGTGAAACCTAGGTTTCCTGGAACGTAGAAATAACCCATTATCTTCACACTGGTTGCAATTACTCCTGTTATACGATGGAAAGACTGTTGTATTTATATTGTATTTTATGTTTCAGGCGTTGACTTCTAAGGCCCGATCTATTCGATTTGGTGGAGCAACGAGCTAGAGTGATGCCTAGGATGCCCGGAACGTAGAAATGACCATTACTTTCACACTGGTTGCAATTATTTCTATTATACGATGGAAAAACTGCTGTATTTTTATTGTATTTCATGCTTGTGGCGTTGACGTCTAAGGCCAGAGCCATTCGATCTTGTGAAGCATCGCCCTAGAGTGAAGCCAAGCTAGCTCGAAACGCAGAAATAGCCATTACTTTCACACTGGTTGCAATTATTCCTTTTATACGATGGAAAAACTGTTGTATTTATATTGTATTTTATGCTTCTGTCGTTGCCTTCTAAGGCCCGAGCAATTCGATCTTGCGAAGCAGCGGCCTAGAGTGAAGCCTAGGTCGCCCAGAACGTAGAAATAACCATTAATTTCACACTGGTTGCAATTACTCCTGCTATACCATGGAAAAACTGTTGTATTTTTATTGTATTTTATGCTTCTGTTGTTGACTTCTAAGGCCCGAGCTATTCGATTTGGTGCAGCAGCGCCCTAGAGCGTAACCTAGGTTTCCCGGAACGTAGAAATGAACATTAATTGCACACTGGTTGAACTTACTCCTGTTATACGATGGAAAAACTGTTGTATTTTTATTGTATTTTATGCTTCCGGCGTTGACTTCTAAGGGCCGAGCTATTCGATCTGGTGCAGCAACGCCCTAGAGCGTAACCTAGGTTTCCCGGAACGTAGAAATGAACATTAATTGCACACTGGTTGAACTTACTCCTGTTATACGATGGAAAAACTGTTGTATTTTTATTGTATTTTATGCTTCTGGCGTTGACTTCTAAGGGCCGAGCCATTCGATCTGGTGCTGCAACGCCCTAGAGTGAAACCTAGGTTTCCTGGAACGTAGAAATAACCCATTATCTTCACACTGGTTGCAATTACTCCTGTTATACGATGGAAAGACTGTTGTATTTATATTGTATTTTATGTTTCAGGCGTTGACTTCTAAGGCCCGATCTATTCGATTTGGTGGAGCAACGAGCTAGAGTGATGCCTAGGATGCCCGGAACGTAGAAATGACCATTACTTTCACACTGGTTGCAATTATTTCTATTATACGATGGAAAAACTGCTGTATTTTTATTGTATTTCATGCTTGTGGCGTTGACGTCTAAGGCCAGAGCCATTCGATCTTGTGAAGCATCGCCCTAGAGTGAAGCCAAGCTAGCTCGAAACGCAGAAATAGCCATTACTTTCACACTGGTTGCAATTATTCCTTTTATACGATGGAAAAACTGTTGTATTTATATTGTATTTTATGCTTCTGTCGTTGCCTTCTAAGGCCCGAGCAATTCGATCTTGCGAAGCAGCGGCCTAGAGTGAAGCCTAGGTCGCCCGGAACGTAGAAATAACCATTAATTTCACACTGGTTGCAATTACTCCTGCTATACCATGGAAAAACTGTTGTATTTTTATTGTATTTTATGCTTCTGTTGTTGACTTCTAAGGCCCGAGCTATTCGATTTGGTGCAGCAGCGCCCTAGAGCGTAACCTAGGTTTCCCGGAACGTAGAAATGAACATTAATTGCACACTGGTTGAACTTACTCCTGTTATACGATGGAAAAACTGTTGTATTTTTATTGTATTTTATGCTTCCGGCGTTGACTTCTAAGGGCCGAGCTATTCGATCTGGTGCAGCAACGCCCTAGAGTGAAACCTAGGTTGCCCGGAACGTAGAAATAACCATTAATTTCACACTGGTTGCAATTACTCCTGTTATAAATGGAAAAATTTGAAGTATTTTTATTGTATTTTATGCTTCTGGCGTTGACACATACGGTCGTAACTATTGGATGTGGTGGAGCGACGCCCTATGGTGAAGCCTATGTTGCCGGAACGTAGAAATAACTATTAATTTCACACTGGTTGCAATTACTCCTGTCATACAATGGAAAAACTGTTGTATTTTTGTTGTATTTTATGCTTCTGGCGTTGGCGTCTAAGGCCCGAGCTATTCGATGTGTTGGAGCATCGCCCTAATGTGAAGCCTAGGTTGACCGGAACGTAGAAATAACCATTTATTTCACACTGGTTGCAATTACTCCTGTTATGCAATGGAGAAACTGTTGTATTTTTATTGTATTTTATGCTTCTCGCGTTGACTTCTAAGGCCCGAGCTATTCGATTTGGTGGAGCAACGAGCTAGAGTGTAGCCTAGGTTGCCCGGAACGTAGAAATGACCATTACTTTCACACTGGTTTCAATTATTTCTATTATACGATGGAAAAGCTGTTGTACTTTTATTGTGTTTTCTGCTTCTGGCTTTGACTTCTAAGGACCGAGCTGTCCGATCCGGTGCAGCAACGCACTAGAGTGAAACATAGGTTGCCCGGAACGTAGAAATGACCATTACTTTCACACTAGTTGCAATTACTCCTGTTATACAATGGAAAAACTGTTGTATTTTCGTTGTATTTTATGCTCCTGGCGTTGACTTTCAATGCCCGACCTATTCGATTTGGTGGAGAAACGAGCTAGAGTGAAGCCTAGGTTGCCCGGAACGTAGAAATGAACATTACTTTCACCCTGGTTGCAATCATTTCTATTATACGATGGAAAAACTGTTGTATTTTCATTGTATTTTATGCTTCTGGCGTTGATTCTAAGGCCCGAGCTATTCGATCTGCTGGAGCGACGCCCTAGAGTGAAGCCTAGGTTGCCCAGAACGTAGAAATGAACATTACTTTCACCCTGGTTGCAATTATTTCTATTATACGATTGAAAAACTGTAGTATCTTTATTGTATTTTATGCTTCTGGCGTTGAGATCGAAGGCCCTAACAATTCGATCTGGTGGAGCAACGCCCTAGGGTGAAGAATAGGTTGCCCGGAACGTAGAAATAACCATTAATTTCACACTGGTTGCAATTACTCCTGTTATACAATGGAAAAACTGCTGTATTTATATTGTATTTTATGCTTCTGGCGTTGACTTCTAAGGCCCGAGCTGTTCGATCTTGTGCAGCATCGCCCTAGAGTGAAGCCTAGGACGCCCGAATCGTAGAAATGACCATTACTTTCACACTGGTTGCAATTATTCGTTTACACGATGGAAAAACTGTTGTATTTGTAATGTATTTTATGCTTCTGGCGTTGACACATAAGGCCCTAACTATTCGATGTGGTGGAGCCACGCCCTAGAGTGAAGCCTAGGTTGCTCGGAACATAGAAATAACCATTAATTTCACACTGGTTGCAATTACTCCTGTTATACAATGGAAAAACTGCTGTATTTATATTGTATTTTATGCTTCTGGCGTTGACTTCTAAGGCCCGAGCTGTTCGATCAGGTAGAGCAACGCCCTACACTGAAACCTAGGGTGTCCGGAACGTAGAAATGACCATTACTTTCACACTTGTTGCAATTGTTCCGTCTATACGATGGAAAAACTGTTGTCTTTATATTGTATTTTATGCTTCCGGCGTTGACATCTAAGGCCCTAACAATTCGATGTGGTGGAGCTACGCCCTGGAGTGAAGCCTAGGTAGCCCGGAACGTAGAAATGACCAATAGTTTCACACTGGTTGCAATTATTACTGTTATACGATGGAAAGTCTGTTGTATTTTTATTGCATTTTATGCTTCTAGCGTTGACTTGTAAGGCCCGAGCTATTCAATCTGGTGAAGCATCGCCCTAGAGTGATGCCTAGGTTGGCCTGAACCTAGAAATGACCATTACTTTCACACTGGTTGCAATTATTCCTTCTATACGATGGTAAAACTGTAGTATTTATATTGTATTTTAAGCTTCTAGCGTTGACTTGTAAGGCCCGAGCTATTCGATCCTGTGAAGCATCGCCCTAGAGTCAAGCCTATGTTGCCCGGAACGTAGAAATGAGCATTACTTCCACACTGGTTGCAATTCTTCCGTGTATACGATGGAAAAACTGTTGGCTTTATATTGTATTTTATGCTTCCGGCGTTGTCATTCAAGGCCCAAACAATTCGATGTGGTGGAGCAACTCCTTAGAGTGAAGCCTAGGTAGCCCGGAACGTAGAAATGACCATTAGTTTCACACTCGTTGCAATTATTACTGTTATACGATGGAAAGTCTGTTGTATTTTTATTGCATTTTATGCTTCTGGCGTTGACTTCGAAGGCCCGAGCTATTCGATTTGGTGGAGCAACGAGCTAGAGTGAAGCCTAGGATTCCCGGAACGTAGAAATGAACATTACTTTCACACTGGATGCAATTATTCCTTTTATACGATGGAAAAACTGTTGTATTTATATTGTACTTTATGCTTCTCGCGTTGACACCTAAGGCCCTAACTATTCGATGTGGTGGACCAACGCCCTAGAGTGAAGCCTAGGTTGCCCGGAACGTAGAAATAACCATTAATTTCAAACTGGTTGCAATTACTCCTGTTATACAATGGAAAAACTGCTGTATTTATATTGTATTTTACGCTTCTGGCGTTGACTTCTAAGGCCCGAGCTGTTCGATCAGGTAGAGCAACGCCCTACACTGAAACCTAGGGTGTCCGGAACGTAGAAATGACCATTACTTTCACACTTGTTGCAATTGTTCCGTCTATACGATGGAAAAACTGTTGTCTTTATAATGTATTTTATGATTCCGGCGTTGACATCTAAGGCCCTAACAATTCGATGTGGTGGAGCTACGCCCTGGAGTGAAGCCTAGGTAGCCCGGAACGTAGAAATGACCAATAGGTTCACACTGGTTGCAATTATTACTGTTATACGATGGAAAGTCTGTTGTATTTTTATTGCATTTTATGCTTCTAGCGTTGACTTGTAAGGCCAGAGCTATTCAATCTGGTGAAGCATCGCCCTAGAGTGATGCCTAGGTTAGCCTGAACCTAGAAATGACCATTACTTTCACACTGGTTGCAATTATTCCTTCTATACGATGGAAAAACTGTTGTATTTATATTGTATTTTATGCTTCTGGCGTTGACACATTAGGCCCTAACTATTCGATGTGGTGGAGCCACGCCCTAGAGTGAAGCCTAGGTTGCCCGGAACGTAGAAATAACCATTAATTTCACACTGGTTGCAATTACTCCTGTTATACAATGGAAATCTGTTGTATTTTTATTGTATTTTATGCTTCTGGCGTTGACTTGTAAGGCCCGAGCTATTCGAACCTGTGAAGCATCGCCCTAGAGTCAAGCCTATGTTGCCCGGAACGTAGAAATGAGCATTACTTCCACACTGGTTGCAATTCTTCCGTCTATACGATTGAAAAACTATTGTATTATTATTGTATTTTATGCTTCTGGCGTTGACACAGAAGGCCCTAACTATTCGATAAGGTGGAGCCCCGCCCTAGAGTGAAGCCTAGGTCGCCCGAAACGTAGAAATGACAATTACTTTCACACTGGTTGCAATTATTCCTTTTATACGATGGATAAACTGTTGTATTTATATTGTACTTTATGCTTCTGGCGTTAACACCTAAGGCCCTAACTATTCGATGTGGTGGAGCAACGCCCTAGAGTGAAGCCTAGTTTGCCCGGAACGTAGAAATGACCATTACTTTCACACTGGTTTCAATTATTTCTATTATACGATGGAAAAGCTGTTGTACTTTTATTGTGTTTTCTGCTTCTGGCTGTGACTTCTAAGGACCGAGCTGTCCGATCCGGTGCAGCAACGCACTAGAGTGAAACATAGGTTTCCCAGAACGTACAAATAACCATTAATTTCACACTGGTTGCACTTACTTCTGTAATACGATGGAAAAACTGTTGTATTTTTATTGTATTTTATGCTTCTGGCGTTGACAAATAAGGTCCTAACTATTGGATGTGGTGGAGGAACACCCTAGAGTGAAGAATAGGTTGCCCGGAACGTAGAATTGACAATGACTTTCACACTGGTTGCAATTATTCCTTTTATACGAAGGAAAACTGTTGTATTTATATTGTATTTTATAATTCTGGCGTTGACACATAAGGTCGTAACTATTGGATGTGGTGGAGCGACGCCCTAGGGTGAAGCCTATGTTGCCGGAACGTAGAAATAACCATTAATTTCAGACTGGTTGCAATTACTCCTGTTATACAATGGAAAAACTGTTGTATTTTTGTTGTATTTTATGCTTCTGGCGTTGACTTCTCAGGCCGGAGCTATTCGATCTTGTGAAGCATCGCCCCAGAGTGAAGCCTAGGATGCCCGGAACGTTGAAATAACCATTAATTTCACACTGGTTGCAATTACTCCTGTTATAAATGGAAAAATTTGAAGTATTTATATTGTATTTTATGCTTCTGGCGTTGACACATAAGGTCGTAACTATTGGATGTGGTGGAGCGACGCCCTATGGTGAAGCCTATGTTGCCGGAACGTAGAAATAACTATTAATTTCACACTGGTTGCAATTACTCCTGTTATACAATGGAAAAACTGTTGTATTTTTGTTGTATTTTATGCTTCTGGCGTTGGCGTCTAAGGCCCGAGCTATTCGATGTGGTCGAGCAACGAGCTAGAGTGAAGCCTAGGTTGCCCGGAACGTAGAAATGACCATTACTTTCACACTAGTTGCAATTACTCCTGTTATACAATGGAAAAACTGTTGTATTTTCGTTGTATTTTATGCTCCTGGCGTTGACTTTCAATGCCCGACCTATTCGATTTGGTGGAGAAACGAGCTAGAGTGAAGCCTAGGTTGCCCGGAACGTAGAAATGAACATTACTTTCACCATGGTTGCAATCATTTCTATTATACGATGGAAAAACTGTTGTATTTTCATTGTATTTTATGCTTCTGGCGTTGACTTCTAAGGCCCGAGCTATTCGATCTGCTGGAGCGACGCCCTAGAGTGAAGCCTAGGTTGCCCGGAACGTAGAAATGAACATTACTTTCACCCTGGTTGCAATTATTTCTATTATACGATTGAAAAACTGTAGTATCTTTATTGTATTTTATGCTTCTGGCGTTGACTTCTCAGGCCCGAGCTATTCGATCTTGTGAAGCATCGCCCCAGAGTGAAGGCTAGGATGCCCGGAACGTAGAAATGACCGTTACTTTCACACTAGTTGCAATTATTTCTATTATATGATGGAAAAGCTGTTGTATTTTCATTGTATTTTATGCTTCTGTCGTTGACCTCTAAGGCCCGAGCTATTCGATCTGCTGGAGCGACGCCCTAGAGTGAAGCCTAGGTTGCCCGGACCGTAGAAATAACCATTAATTTCTCACTTGTTGCAAATACTCCTGTTATGCAATGGAAAAACTGTTGTATTTTTACTGTATTTTATGCTTCTGGCGTTGATTTCTAAAGCCCAAGCTATTCGATCAGGTGAACCATCGCCCGAGAGTGGAGACTGGGTTGCCCGGAACGTAGAAATGACCAATACTTTCACACTTGTTGCAATTATTCCGTTTATACGATGGAAAAACTGTTGTATTTTTACTGTATCTTATGCTTCTGGCGTTGACTTCTAAGCCCCGAGCTATTCGATCTTGTGGAGCATCGCACTAGAGTGAAGCCTATGTCGCCCGAGACGTAGAAATGACCATTACTTTCACGCTGGTTGCAATTATTCCTTTTATACGATGGAAAGACTGTTGTATTTATGTTGTATTTTATGCTTCTGGCGTTGACACCTAAGGCCCTAATTATTCGATGTGGTGGAGCAACGACCTAGAGTGAAGCCTAGGTTGACCGGAACGTAGAAATAACCATTAATTTAACACTGGTTGCAATTACTCGTGTTATACAATGGAAAAACTGTTGTATTTTCAATGTAT
Source organism: Calliopsis andreniformis (assembly GCF_051401765.1). Taxonomy (NCBI): domain Eukaryota; kingdom Metazoa; phylum Arthropoda; class Insecta; order Hymenoptera; family Andrenidae; genus Calliopsis; species Calliopsis andreniformis. The sequence goes on from NC_135068.1 coordinate 1,559,913, forward strand.
TTTATGCTTCTGGCGTTGACTTTCAATGGCCGAGCTGTTAGATTTGGTGGAGCAACGAGCTAGAGTGAAGCCTAGGTTGCCCGGAACATAGAAATGAACATTACTTTCACACAGGCTGCAATTATTTCTATTATACGATGGAAAAACTGTTGTATTTTCATTGTATTTTATGCTTCTGGCGTTGACTTCTAAGCCCCGAGCTATTCGACGTGGTGGAGCAACGAGCTATAGTGAAGCCTAGGTTGCCCGGAACGTAGAAATGACCATTACCTTCACACTAGTTGCAATCATTCCTATTATACGACGGAAAAACTGTTGTATTTTCATTGTATTTTATGCTTCTGGCGTTGACTTCTCTGGCCCGAGCTATTCGATCTTGTGAAGCATCGCCCCAGAGTGAAGCCTAGGATGCCCGGAACGTTGAAATAACCATTAATTTCACACTGGTTGCAATTACTCCTGTTATAAATGGAAAAATTTGAAGTATTTTTATTGTATTTTATGCTTCTGGCGTTGACACATACGGTCGTAACTATTGGATGTGGTGGAGCGACGCCCTATGGTGAAGCCTATGTTGCCGGAACGTAGAAATAACTATTAATTTCACACTGGTTGCAATTACTCCTGTCATACAATGGAAAAACTGTTGTATTTTTGTTGTATTTTATGCTTCTGGCGTTGGCGTCTAAGGCCCGAGCTATTCGATGTGTTGGAGCATCGCCCTAATGTGAAGCCTAGGTTGACCGGAACGTAGAAATAACCATTAATTTCACACTGGTTGCAATTACTCCTGTTATACAATGGAGAAACTGTTGTATTTTTATTGTATTTTATGCTTCTCGCGTTGACTTCTAAGGCCCGAGCTATTCGATTTGGTGGAGCAACGAGCTAGAGTGTAGCCTAGGTTGCCCGGAACGTAGAAATGAACATTACTTTCACACTGGTTGCAATTATTTCTGTTATACGATGGAAAAACTGTTGTATTTTTCTTGTATTTCATGCTTCTGGCGTTGACTTCTAAGGCCCGATCTATTCGATCTTGTGAAGCATCGCCCCATAGTGAAGCCTAGGTCGCCCGAAACGTAGAAATGACCATTACTTTCACACTGGTTGCAATTATTCCTTTTGTACGATGGAAAGACTGTTGTATTTATATTGTATTTTATGCTTCTGGCGTTGGCGTCTAAGGCCCGAGCTATTCGATGTGTTGGAGCATCGCCCTAATGTGAAGCCTAGGTTGACCGGAACGTAGAAATAACCATTAATTTCACACTGGTTGCAATTACTCCTGTTATGCAATGGAGAAACTGTTGTATTTTTATTGTATTTTATGCTTCTCGCGTTGACTTCTAAGGCCCGAGCTATTCGATTTGGTGGAGCAACGAGCTAGCGTGTAGCCTAGGTTGCCCGGAACGTAGAAATGACCATTACTTTCACACTGGTTTCAATTATTTCTATTATACGATGGAAAAGCTGTTGTACTTTTATTGTGTTTTCTGCTTCTGGCTTTGACTTCTAAGGACCGAGCTGTCCGATCCGGTGCAGCAACGCACTAGAGTGAAACATAGGTTTCCCAGAACGTACAAATAACCATTAATTTCACACTGGTTGCACTTACTTCTGTAATACGATGGAAAAACTGTTGTATTTTTATTGTATTTTATGCTTCTGGCGTTGACAAATAAGGTCCTAACTATTGGATGTGGTGGAGGAACACCCTAGAGTGAAGAATAGGTTGCCCGGAACGTAGAATTGACAATGACTTTCACACTGGTTGCAATTATTCCTTTTATACGAAGGAAAACTGTTGTATTTATATTGTATTTTATGCTTCTGGCGTTGACACATAAGGTCGTAACTATTGGATGTGGTGGAGCGACGCTCTAGGGTGAAGCCTATGTTGCCGGAACGTAGAAATAACCATTAATTTCAGACTGGTTGCAATTACTCCTGTTATACAATGGAAAAACTGTTGTATTTTTATTGTGTTTTCTGCTTCTGGCTTTGACTTCTAAGGACCGAGCTGTCCGATCCAGTGCAGCAACGCACTAGAGTGAAACATAGGTTTCCCAGAACGTAGAAACAACCATTAATTTCACACTGGTTGCACTTACTTCTGTAATACGATGGAAAAACTGTTGTATCTTTATTGTATTTTATGCTTCTGGCGTTGACAAATAAGGTCCTAACTATTGGATGTGGTGGAGGAACACCCTAGAGTGAAGAATAGGTTGCCCGGAACGTAGAATTGACAATTACTTTCACACTGGTTGCAATTATTCCTTTTATACGATGGATAAACTGTTGTATTTATATTGTATTTTATGCTTCTGGCGTTAGCACCTAAGGCCCTAACTATTCGATGTGGTGGAGCAACGCCCTAGAGTGAAGCCTAGTTTGTCCGGAACGTAGAAATGACCATTACTTTCACACTGGCTTCAATTATTTCTATTATACGATGGAAAAGCTGTTGTATTTTTATTGTGTTTTCTTCTTCTGGCTTTGACTTCTAAGGACCGAGCTGTCCGATCTGCTGCAGTAACGCACTAGAGTGAAACATAGGTTTCCCATAACGTAGAAATAACCATTAATTTCACACTGGTTGCACTTACATCTGTAATACGATGGAAAAACTGTTGTATTTTTATTGTATTTTATGCTTCTGGCGTTGACACATAAGGTCCTAACTATTGGATGTGGTGGAGGAACACCCTAGAGTGAAGAATAGGTTGCCCGAAACGTAGAAATGACAATTACTTTCACACTGGTTGCAATTATTCCTTTTATACGAAGGAAAACTGTTGTATTTATACTGTATTTTATGCTTCTGGCGTTGACACCTAAGGCCCTAATTATTCGATGTGGTGGAGAAACGACCTAGAGTGAAGACTAGGTTGCCCGGAACGTAGAAATAACCATTAATTTCACACTGGTTGCAATTACTCCTGTTATAAATGGAAAAATTTGTTGTGTTTTTATTATATTTTATGCTTCTGCCGTTGACTTCTAATGCCCGAGCTATTCCATTTGGTGGAGCAACGAGCTAGAGTGAAGCCTAGGTTGGACGGAACGTAGAAATGAACATTACTTTCACGCTGGTTGCAATTATTTCTATTACACGATGGAAAAACTGTTGTATTTTTATTGTATTTTATACTCCTGGCGTTGACTTCTAAGGCCCGAGCTATTCGATCATGTGGAGCATTGCACTAGAGTGAAGCCTAGGTTGCCCGGAACGTAGAAATAACCATTAATTTCACACTGGTTGCAATTACTCCTGTTATACAATGGAAAAACTGTTGTATTTTCATTGTATTTTATGCTTCTGGTGTTGACTTTCAATGCCCCAGCTATTCGATTTGGTGGAGCAACGAGCTAGAGTGAAGCCTAGGTTGCCCGGAACGTAGAAATGAACATTACTTTCTCACTGGTTGCAATTATTCCTTTTATACGATGGAAAAACTGTTGTATTTATATTGTATTTTATGCTTCTGGCGTTGACACCTAAGGCCCTAATTATTCGATGTGGTGGAGAAACGACCTAGAGTGAAGCCTAGGTTGCCCGGAACGTAGAAATAACCATTAATTTCACACTGCTTGCAATTACTCCTGTTATACAATGGAAAAACTGTTGTATTTTCATTGTATTTTATGCTTCTGGCGTTGACTTCTAAGGCCCGAGCTATTCGATCTGCTGGAGCGACGCCCTGGAGTGAAGCCTAGGTTGCCCGGAAAGTAGAAATAACCAATAATTTCTCACTTGTTGAAAATACTCCTGTTATACGATAGAAAAACTGTTGTATTTTTACTGTATTTTATGCTTCTGGCGCTGACTTCTAAGGCCCGAGCTATTCGATTTGGTGGAGCAACGAGCTAGAGTGAAGCCTAGGTTGCCCGGAACGCAGAAATGAACATTACTTTCACACTGGTTGCAATTATTTCTATTATACGATGGAAAAACTGTTGTATTTATACTGTAATTTATGCTTCTGGCGTTGACTTCTAAGGCCCGAGCTATCCGATCTTGTGAAGCATCGCCGCAGAGTGAAGCCTAGGTTGCCCGGAACGTAGAAGTAACCATTAATTTCACACTGGTTGCAATTACTCCTGTTATACAATGGAAAAACTGTTGTATTTTTATTGCATTCTATGCTTCTGGCGTTGACTCCTAAGGCCCGAGCTTTTCGATTTGGTCGGGCAACGAGCTAGATTGCAGCCTAGGTTGCCCGAAACGTAGAAATAACCATTAATTTCACACTGTTATCAATTACTCCTGTTATAAATGGAAAAATTTATTCTGTTTTTATTGTATTTTGTGCTTCTGGCGTTGACATCTAAGGCCCGAGCTATTCGATGTGGTGAAGCTACGAGCTAGAGTGAAGCCTAGGTTGCCCGGAACCTAGAAATGACCATTACTTTCACATTGGTTGCAATTATTCCTTTTATACGATGGAAAAACTGTTGCATTTATATTGTATTTTATGCTTCTGGCGTTGACACCTAAGGCCCTAATTATTCGATGTGGAGGAGAAACGACCTGGAGTGAAGCCTAGGTTGCCCGGAACGTAGAAATAACCATTAATTTCACACTGGTTGCAATTACTCCTGTTATACAATGGAAAAGCTGTTGTATTTTCATTGTATTTTATGCTTCTGGCGTTGACCTCTAAGGCCCGAGCTATTCGATGTGGTGGAGCAACGAGCCAGAGTGAAGCCTAGGTTGCCCGTAACGTAGAAATAACCATTAATTTCACACTGGTTGCAATTACTCCTGTTATACAATGGAAAAACTGTTGTATTTTTGTTGTATTTTATGCTTCTGGCGTTGGCGTCTAAGGCCCGAGCTATTCGATGTGGTGGAGCAACGAGCTAGAGTGAAGCCTAGATTGCCCGGAACATAGAAATGACCATTACTTTCACTCTGGTTGCAATTATTTCTACTATACGATGGAAAAACTGTTGTATTTTTATTGTATTTTATGCTTCTGGTGTTGACTTCTCAGGCCCGAGCTATTCGATGTGTTGGAGCATCGCCCTAATGTGAAGCCTAGGTTGCCTGGAATGTAGAAATACCCATTAATTTCACACTGGTTGCAATTACTCCTGATATACCATGGAAAAACTGTTGTATTTTTATTGTATTATATGCTTCTGGCGTTGACTTCTAAAGCCCGAGCTATTCGATCTTGTGAAGCATCGCCCTAGAGTGAAGCCTATGTCGCCCGAAACGGAGGAATGACCATTACTTTCACACTGGTTGCAATTATTCCTTTTATACGATGGAAAAACTGTTGTATCTATATTGTATTTTATGCTTCTGGCGTTGACACCTAAGGCCCTAATTATTCGATGTGGTGGAGCAACGACCTAGAGTGAAGCCTAGGTTGCCCGGAACGTAGAAATAACCATTAATTTCACCCTGCTTGCAATTACTCCTGTTATACAATGGAAAAACTGTTGTATTTTCATTGTATTTTATGCTTCTGGTGTTGACTTTCAATGACCCAGCTATTCGATTTGGTGGAGCAACGAGCTAGAGTGAAGCCTAGGTTGCCCGGAACGTAGAAATGAACATTAATTTCACACTGGTTGCAATTACTCCTGTTATACAATGGAAAAACTGTTGTATTTTCATTGTATTTTATGCTTCTGGCGTTTACACCTAACGCCCTAACTATTCGATGTGGTGGAGCAACGCCCTAGAGTGAAGCCTAGGTTGCCCGGAACGTTGAAATAACCATTAATTTCACACTGGTTGCAATTACTCCTGTTATAAATGGAAAAATTTGTTGTGTTTTTATTATATTTTGTGCTTCTGGCGTAGACATCTAAGGCCCGAGCTATACGATGTGGTGGAGCTACAAGCTAGAGTGCAGCCTAGGTTGCGCGGAACGTAGAAATGACCATTACTTTCACACTAGTTGCAATCATTTCTATTATACGATGGAAAAACTGTTGTATTTTTATTGTATTTTATGCTTCTGGCGTTGACTTCTAAGGCCCGAGCCATTCGATCTTGTGAAGCATCGCCCCAGAGTGAAGCCTATGTCGCCCGAAACGTAGAAATGATAATTACATTCACACTGGTTGCAATTATTCCTTTCATAGGATGGAAAAATTGTTGTATTTTCATTGTATTTTATGCTTCTGGTGTTGACTTTCAATGCCCCAGCTATTCGATTTGGTGGAGCAACGAGCTAGAGTGAAGCCTAGGTTGCCCGGAACGTAGAAATGAACATTACTTTCTCACTGGTTGCAATTATTCCTTTTATACGATGGAAAAACTGTTGTATTTATATTGTATTTTATGCTTCTGGCGTTGACACCTAAGGCCCTAATTATTCGATGTGGTGGAGAAACGACCTAGAGTGAAGACTAGGTTGCCCGGAACGTAGAAATAACCATTAATTTCACACTGGTTGCAATTACTCCTGTTATAAATGGAAAAATTTGTTGTGTTTTTATTATATTTTATGCTTCTGCCGTTGACTTCTAATGCCCGAGCTATTCCATTTGGTGGAGCAACGAGCTAGAGTGAAGCCTAGGTTGCCCGGAACGCAGAAATGAACATTACTTTCACACTGGTTGCAATTATTTCTATTATACGATGGAAAAACTGTTGTATTTATACTGTAATTTATGCTTCTGGCGTTGACTTCTAAGGCCCGAGCTATCCGATCTTGTGAAGCATCGCCGCAGAGTGAAGCCTAGGTTGCCCGGAACGTAGAAGTAACCATTAATTTCACACTGGTTGCAATTACTCCTGTTATACAATGGAAAAACTGTTGTATTTTTATTGCATTCTATGCTTCTGGCGTTGACTCCTAAGGCCCGAGCTTTTCGATTTGGTCGGGCAACGAGCTAGATTGCAGCCTAGGTTGCCCGAAACGTAGAAATAACCATTAATTTCACACTGTTATCAATTACTCCTGTTATAAATGGAAAAATTTATTCTGTTTTTATTGTATTTTGTGCTTCTGGCGTTGACATCTAAGGACCGAGCTATTCGATGTGGTGAAGCTACGAGCTAGAGTGAAGCCTAGGTTGCCCGGAACCTAGAAATGACCATTACTTTCACATTGGTTGCAATTATTCCTTTTATACGATGGAAAAACTGTTGCATTTATATTGTATTTTATGCTTCTGGCGTTGAGACCTAAGGCCCTAATTATTCGATGTGGAGGAGAAACGACCTAGAGTGAAGCCTAGGTTGCCCGGAACGTAGAAATAACCATTAATTTCACACTGGTTGCAATTACTCCTGTTATACAATGGAAAAGCTGTTGTATTTTCATTGTATTTTATGCTTCTGGCGTTGACCTCTAAGGCCCGAGCTATTCGATGTGGTGGAGCAACGAGCCAGAGTGAAGCCTAGGTTGCCCGTAACGTAGAAATAACCATTAATTTCACACTGGTTGCAATTACTCCTGTTATACAATGGAAAAACTGTTGTATTTTTGTTGTATTTTATGCTTCTGGCGTTGGCGTCTAAGGCCCGAGCTATTCGATGTTGTGGAGCAACGAGCTAGAGTGAAGCCTAGATTGCCCGGAACATAGAAATGACCATTACTTTCACTCTGGTTGCAATTATTTCTACTATACGATGGAAAAACTGTTGTATTTTTATTGTATTTTATGCTTCTGGTGTTGACTTCTCAGGCCCGAGCTATTCGATGTGTTGGAGCATCGCCCTAATGTGAAGCCTAGGTTGCCTGGAATGTAGAAATACCCATTAATTTCACACTGGTTGCAATTACTCCTGATATACCATGGAAAAACTGTTGTATTTTTATTGTATTTTATGCTTCTGGCGTTGACTTCTAAAGCCCGAGCTATTCGATCTTGTGAAGCATCGCCCTAGAGTGAAGCCTATGTCGCCCGAAACGGAGGAATGACCATTACTTTCACACTGGTTGCAATTATTCCTTTTATACGATGGAAAAACTGTTGTATCTATATTGTATTTTATGCTTCTGGCGTTGACACCTAAGGCCCTAATTATTCGATGTGGTGGAGCAACGACCTAGAGTGAAGCCTAGGTTGCCCGGAACGTAGAAATAACCATTAATTTCACCCTGCTTGCAATTACTCCTGTTATACAATGGAAAAACTGTTGTATTTTCATTGTATTTTATGCTTCTGGTGTTGACTTTCAATGACCCAGCTATTCGATTTGGTGGAGCAACGAGCTAGAGTGAAGCCTAGGTTGCCCGGAACGTAGAAATGAACATTAATTTCACACTGGTTGCAATTACTCCTGTTATACAATGGAAAAACTGTTGTATTTTCATTGTATTTTATGCTTCTGGCGTTTACACCTAACGCCCTAACTATTCGATGTGGTGGAGCAACGCCCTAGAGTGAAGCCTAGGTTGCCCGGAACGTTGAAATAACCATTAATTTCACACTGGTTGCAATTACTCCTGTTATAAATGGAAAAATTTGTTGTGTTTTTATTATATTTTGTGCTTCTGGCGTAGACATCTAAGGCCCGAGCTATACGATGTGGTGGAGCTACAAGCTAGAGTGCAGCCTAGGTTGCGCGGAACGTAGAAATGACCATTACTTTCACACTAGTTGCAATCATTTCTATTATACGATGGAAAAACTGTTGTATTTTTATTGTAATTTATGCTTCTGGCGTTGACTTCTAAGGCCCGAGCCATTCGATCTTGTGAAGCATCGCCCCAGAGTGAAGCCTATGTCGCCCGAAACGTAGAAATGATAATTACATTCACACTGGTTGCAATTATTCCTTTCATAGGATGGAAAAATTGTTGTATTTTCATTGTATTTTATGCTTCTGGTGTTGACTTTCAATGCCCCAGCTATTCGATTTGGTGGAGCAACGAGCTAGAGTGAAGCCTAGGTTGCCCGGAACGTAGAAATGAACATTACTTTCTCACTGGTTGCAATTATTCCTTTTATACGATGGAAAAACTGTTGTATTTATATTGTATTTTATGCTTCTGGCGTTGACACCTAAGGCCCTAATTATTCGATGTGGTGGAGAAACGACCTAGAGTGAAGACTAGGTTGCCCGGAACGTTGAAATAACCATTAATTTCACACTGGTTGCAATTACTCCTGTTATAAATGGAAAAATTTGTTGTGTTTTTATTATATTTTATGCTTCTGCCGTTGACTTCTAATGCCCGAGCTATTCCATTTGGTGGAGCAACGAGCTAGAGTGAAGCCTAGGTTGGACGGAACGTAGAAATGAACATTACTTTCACGCTGGTTGCAATTATTTCTATTACACGATGGAAACACTGTTGTATTTTTATTGTATTTTATGCTTCTGGCGTTGACTTCTAAGGCCCGAGCTATTCGATCATGTGGAGCATTGCACTAGAGTGAAGCCTAGGTTGCCCGGAACGTAGAAATAACCATTAATTTCACACTGGTTGCAATTACTCCTGTTATACAATGGAAAAACTGTTGTATTTTCATTGTATTTTATGCTTCTGGTGTTGACTTTCAATGCCCCAGCTATTCGATTTGGTGGAGCAACGAGCTAGAGTGAAGCCTAGGTTGCCCGGAACGTAGAAATGAACATTACTTTCTCACTGGTTGCAATTATTCCTTTTATACGATGGAAAAACTGTTGTATTTATATTGTATTTTATGCTTCTGGCCTTGACACCTAAGGCCCTAATTATTCGATGTGGTGGAGAAACGACCTAGAGTGAAGCCTAGGTTGCCCGGAACGTAGAAATAACCATTAATTTCACACTGCTTGCAATTACTCCTGTTATACAATGGAAAAACTGTTGTATTTTCATTGTATTTTATGCTTCTGGCGTTGACTTCTAAGGCCCGAGCTATTCGATCTGCTGGAGCGACGCCCTGGAGTGAAGCCTAGGTTGCCCGGAAAGTAGAAATAACCAATAATTTCTCACTTGTTGAAAATACTCCTGTTATACGATAGAAAAACTGTTGTATTTTTACTGTATTTTATGCTTCTGGCGCTGACTTCTAAGGCCCGAGCTATTCGATTTGGTGGAGCAAAGAGCTAGAGTGAAGCCTAGGTTGCCCGGAACGCAGAAATGAACATTACTTTCACACTGGTTGCAATTATTTCTATTATACGATGGAAAAACTGTTGTATTTATACTGTAATTTATGCTTCTGGCGTTGACTTCTAAGGCCCGAGCTATCCGATCTTGTGAAGCATCGCCGCAGAGTGAAGCCTAGGTTGCCCGGAACGTAGAAGTAACCATTAATTTCACACTGGTTGCAATTAATCCTGTTATAAATGGAAAAATTTGATGTATTTTTATTGTATTTTGAGCTTCTGGCGTTGACATCTAAGGCCCGAGCTATTCGATGTGTTGGAGCATCGCCCTAATGTGAAGCCTAGGTTGCCTGGAATGTAGAAATACCCATTAATTTCACACTGGTTGCAATTACTCCTGATATACCATGGAAAAACAGTTGTATTTTTATTGTATTTTATGCTTCTGGCGTTGACTTCTAAAGCCCGAGCTATTCGATCTTGTGAAGCATCGCCCTAGAGTGAAGCCTATGTCGCCCGAAACGGAGGAATGACCATTACTTTCACACTGGTTGCAATTATTCCTTTTATACGATGGAAAAACTGTTGTATTTATATTGTATTTTCTGCTTCTGGCGTTGACACCTAAGGCCCTAATTATTCGATGTGGTGGAGCAACGACCTAGAGTGAAGCCTAGGTTGCCCGGAACGTAGAAATAACCATTAATTTCACCCTGCTTGCAATTACTCCTGTTATACAATGGAAAAACTGTTGTATTTTCATTGTATTTTATGCTTCTGGTGTTGACTTTCAATGACCCAGCTATTCGATTTGGTGGAGCAACGAGCTAGAGTGAAGCCTAGGTTGCCCGGAACGTAGAAATGAACATTACTTTCTCACTGGTTGCAATTATTCCTTTTATACGATGGAAAAACTGTTGTACTTATATTGTATTTTATGCTTCTGGCGTTGGCACCTAAGGCCCTAATTATTCGATGTGGTGGAGAAACGACCTAGAGTGAAGCCTAGGTTGCCCGGAACGTAGAAATAACCATTAATTTCACACTGGTTGCAATTACTCCTGATATACAATGGAAAAACTGTTGTATTTTCATTGTATTTTATGCTTCTGGCGTTGACTTCTAAGGCCCGAGCTATTCGATCTGCTGGAGCGACGCCCTGGAGTGAAGCCCAGGTTGCCCGGAAAGTAGAAATAACCATTAATTTCTCACTGGTTGCAATTACTCTTGTTATACAATGGAAAAACTGTTGTATTTTCATTGTATTTTATGCTTCTGGCGTTGACTTCTAAGGCCCGAGCTATTCGATCTGCTGGAGCGACGCCCTGGAGTGAAGCCTAGGTTGCCTGGAATGTAGAAATACCCATTAATTTCACACTGGTTGCAATTACTCCTGATATACCATGGAAAAACTGTTGTATTTTTATTGTATTTTATGCTTCTGGCGTTGACTTCTAAGGCCCGAGCTATCCGATCTTGTGAAGCATCGCCGTAGAGTGAAGCCTATGTCGCCCGAAACGTAGAAATGACAATTACTTTCACACTGGTTGCAATTATTCCTTTTATACGATGGAAAAACTGTTGTATTTATATTGTATTTTATGCTTCTGGCGTTGACACCTAAGGCCCTAATTATTCGATGTGGTGGAGCAACGAGCTAGAGTGAAGCCTAGGTTGCCCGGAACGTAGAAATGACCATTACTTTCACACTTGTTGCAATTATTCCGTTTATACGATGGAAAAACTGTTGTGCTTTTATTGTATTTCATGCTTCTGGCGTTGACTTCTAAGCCCCGAGCTATTCGATGTGGTGGAGCAACGAGCCAGAGTGAAGCCTAGGTTGCCCGAAACGTAGAAATAACCATTAATTTCACACTGTTTTCAATTACTCCTCTTATAAATGGAAAAATTTATTCTGTTTTTATTGTATTTTGTGCTTCTGGCGTTGACATCTAAGGCCCGAGCTGTTCGATGTGCTGGAGCAACGAGCTAGAGTGAAGCCTAGGTTGCCCGGAACGTAGAAATGACCATTACTTTCACACTTGTTGCAATTATTCCGTTTATACGATGGAAAAACTGTTGTGCTTTTATTTTATTTCATGCTTCTGGCGTTGACTTCTAAACCCCGAGCTATTCGATGTGGTGGAGCAACGAGCCAGAGTGAAGCCTAGGTTGCCCGGAACGTAGAAATAACCATTACTTTCATACTAGTAGCAATCATTACTATTATACGACGGAAAAACTGTTGTATTTTTATTGTATTTTATGCTTCTGGCGTAGACTTCTAAGGCCCGAGCTATTCGATCTTGTGAACCATCGCACTAGAGTGAAGCCTAGGTCGCCCAAAACGTAGAAATGAACATTACTTTCACACTGGTTGCAATTATTCCTTTTATACGATGGAAAAACTGTTGTATTTATATTGTATTTTATGCTTCTGGCGTTGACACCTAAGGCCCTAATTATTCGATGTAGTGGAGCAACGACCTAGAGTGAAGCCTAGGTTGCGCGGAACATAGAAATGAACATTACTTTCACACTGGTTGCAATTATTCCTTTTAGACGATGGAAAAACTGGTGTAATTATATTGTATTTTATGATTCTGGCGTTGACACCTGAGGCCCTAACTATTCGATGTGGTGAAGCAACGCTCTAGAGTGAAGCCTTGGTTTCCCAGAACGCAGAAATAACCATTAATTTCACAATGGTTGCAATTACTCCGGTTATACAATGTAAAAACTGTTGTAGTTTTATTGTATTTTATGCTTCTGGTGTTGTCTTCTAAGGCCCGAGCTATTCGATTTGGAGCAGCAACGCCCTAGAGTAAAACCTAGGTTTCCGGGGAATACCCATTAATTTCACACTGGTTGCATTTACTCCTGTTATACGATTGAAAAACTGTTGTATTTTTATTGTATTTTGTGCATCTGGCGTTGACTTCTAATGCCCTAGATATTCGATTTGTTGGAGCAACGAGCTAGAGTGAAGCCTAGGTTGCCCGGAACGTTGAAATGAACATTACTTTCACACTGGTAGCAATTATTTCTATTATACGAAAGAAAAACTGTTGTATTTTCATTGTATTTTATGCTTCTGGCGTTGACTTCTAAGGCCCGAGCTATTCGATCTGCTGGAGCGACGCCCTAGAGTGAAGCCTAGGTTGCCCGGAACGTAGAAATAACCATTAATATCACACTGGTTGCAATTATTCCTTTTATACGATGGAAAAACTGGTGTATTTTTTTGCATTTTATGCTTCTGGCGTTGACTTCTAAGGCCCGAGCTCTTCGATTTAGTGGGGCAAGGAGCTAGAGTGGAGCGTAGGTTGCCCGGAACGTAGAAATAACCATTAATTTCACACTGGTTGCAATTACTCCTGTTATACAATGGAAAAACTGTTGCATTTATATTGTATTTTATGATTCTGGCGTTGACACCTGAGGCCCTAACTATTCGATGTGGTGAAGCCACGCTCTAGAGTGAAGCCTTGGTTTCCCAGAACGCAGAAATAACCATTAATTTCACAATGGTTGCAATCACTCCGGTTATACAATGGAAAAACTGTTGTAGTTTTATTGTATTTTATGCTTCTGGCGTTGACTTCTAAGGCCCGAGCTATTCGATTTTGTGTAGCATCACCCTAGAGTGAAGCCTTGGTCGCCCGAAACGTAGAAACGACAATTACTTTCACACTGGTTGGAATTATTCCTTTTATACGATGGAAAAACTGTTGTATTTATATTGTATTTTGTGCTTATGGCGTTGTCATCTAAGGCCCGAGCTATTGGATTTGGTGCAGCAACGAGCTAGAGTGAAGCCTATGGTGCCCGGAACGTAGAAATGAACATTACTTTCACGCTGGTTGCAATTATTTCTATTATACGATGGAAAAACTGTTGTATTTTTATCGTATTTTATGCTTCTGGCGTTGACTTCTAAGGCCCGAGGTAGTCGATCTTGTGAAACATCGCCCTAGGGTGAAGCCTAGGTCGCCCGAAACGTAGAAATGTCCATTACTTTCACACTGGTTGCAATAATTCCTTTTATACGATGGAAAAACTGTTGTATTTATATTGTATTTTATGATTCTGGCGTTGGCACCCGAGCCCCTAACTATTCGATGTGGTGAAGCAACGCTCTAGAGTGAAGCCTTGGTTTCCCAGAACGTAGAAGTAACCATTAATTTCACAATGGTTGCAATTACTCCGGTTATACAATGGAAAAACTGTTGTAGTTTTATTGTATTTTATGCTTCTGGTGTTGTCTTCTAAGGCCCGAGCTATTCGATTTGGAGCAGCAACGCCCTAGAGTGAAACCTAGGTTTCCGGGGCGTAGAAAGACCCATTAATTTCACACTGGTTGCATTTACACCTGTTATACGGTGGAAAAACTGTTGTATTTATATTGTATTTTATGTTTCTGGCGTTGGCACCTGAGCCCCTAACTATTCGATGTGGTGAAGCAACGCTCTAGAGTGAAGCCTTGGTTTCCCAGAACGTAGAAGTAACCCTTAATTTCACAATGGTTGCAATTACTCCGGTTATACAATGGAAAAACTGTTGTAGTTTTATTGTATTTTATGCTTCTGGTGTTGTCTTCTAAAGCCCGAGCTATTCGATTTGGAGCAGCAACGCCCTAGAGTGAAACCTAGGTTCCCGGGGCGTAGAAATAACCATTAATTTCACACTGGTTGCAATTACTCCTGTTATACAATGGAAAAACTGTTGTATTTTTATTGTATTTTATGCTTCTGGCGTTGACTTCTAAGGCCCGAGGTATTCGATCTTGTGAAGCATCGCCCTAGAGTGAAGCCTAGGTCGCCCGGAACGTAGAAAGGAACATTACTTTCACACTGGTTGCAATTATTCCTTTTATACGATGGAAAAACTGTTGTATTTATATTGTATTTTATGCTTCTGGCGTGGACTTCTAAGGCCCGAGGTATTCGATCTTGTGAAGCATCGCCCTAGGGTGAAGCCTAGGACGCCCGAAACGTAGAAATGTCCATTACTTTCACACTGGTTGCAATTATTCCTTTTATACGATGGAAAAACTGTTGTATTTATATTGTATTTTATGATTCTGGCGTTGGCACCTGAGCCCCTAACTATTCGATGTGGTGAAGCAACGCTCTAGAGTGAAGCCTTGGTTTCCCAGAACGTAGAAACAACCATTAATTTCACAATGGTTGCAATTACTCCGGTTATACAATGGAAAAACTGTTGTACTTTTATTGTATTTTATGCTTCTGGTGTTGTCTTCTAAGGCCCGACCTATTCGATTTGGAGCAGCAACGCCCTAGAGTGAAACCTAGGTTTCCGGGGCGTATAAAGACACATTAATTTCACACTGGTTGCATTTACACCTGTTATACGGTGGAAAAACTGTTGTATTTTTATTGTATTTTGTGCATCTGGCGTTGACTTCTAAGGCCCGAGCTATTCGATCTCGTGAAGCATCGCCCTAGAGTGAAGCCTATGTCGCCCGGAACGTAGAAAGGAACATTACTTTAACACTGGTTGCAATTATTCCTTCTATACGATGGAAAAACTGTTGTATTTATATTGTATTTTATGCTTCTGGCGTTGACTTCTAATGCCCTAGATATTCGATTTGTTGGAGCAACGAGCTAGAGTGAAGCCTAGGTTGCCCGGAACGTAGAAATGAACATTACTTTCACACTGGTAGCAATTATTTCTATTATACGAAAGAAAAACTGTTGTATTTTCATTGTATTTTATGCTTCTGGCGTTGACTTCTAAGGCCCGAGCTATTCAATCTGCTGGAGCGACGCCCTAGAGTGAAGCCTAGGTTGCCCGGAACGTAGAAATAACCATTAATATCACACTGGTTGCAATTATTCCTTTTATCCGATGGAAAAACTGTTGTATTTTTATTGTATTTTGTGCATCTGGCGTTGACTTCTAAGGCCCGAGCTATTCGATCTCGTGAAGCATGGCCCTAGAGTGAAGCCTAGGTCGCCCGGAACGTAGAAAGGAACATTACTTTCACACTGGTTGCAATTATTCCTTTTATACGATGGAAAATCTATTGTATTTATATTGTATTTTATGATTCTGGCGTTGACACCTGAGAACCTAACTATTCGATGTGGTGAAGCAACGCCCTAGAGTGAAACCTAGGTCGCCAGAAACGTAGAAATGGCTATTACTTTCACACTGATTGCAATTCTTTCTATTATACGATGGAAAAACTGCTGTATTTTTATTGTATTTTATGCATCTGGCGTTGACTTCTAAGGCCCGAGCTATTCGATTTGGAGCAGCAACGCCCTAGAGTGAAACCTAGGTTCCCGGGGCGTAGAAATAACCATTAATTTCACACTGGTTGCAATTACTCCTGTTATACAATGGAAAAACTGTTGTATTTTTATTGTATTTTATGCTTCTGGCGTTGACTTCTAAGGCCCGAGGTATTCGATCTTGTGAAGCATCGCCCTAGAGTGAAGCCTAGGTCGCCCGGAACGTAGAAATGAACATTACTTTCACACTGGTAGCAATTATTTCTATTATACGAAAGAAAAACTGTTGTATTTTCATTGTATTTTATGCTTCTGGCGTTGACTTCTAAGGCCCGAGCTATTCAATCTGCTGGAGCGACGCCCTAGAGTGAAGCCTAGGTTGCCCGGAACGTAGAAATAACCATTAATATCACACTGGTTGCAATTATTCCTTTTATCCGATGGAAAAACTGTTGTATTTTTATTGTATTTTGTGCATCTGGCGTTGACTTCTAAGGCCCGAGCTATTCGATCTCGTGAAGCATGGCCCTAGAGTGAAGCCTAGGTCGCCCGGAACGTAGAAAGGAACATTACTTTCACACTGGTTGCAATTATTCCTTTTATACGATGGAAAATCTATTGTATTTATATTGTATTTTATGATTCTGGCGTTGACACCTGAGAACCTAACTATTCGATGTGGTGAAGCAACGCCCTAGAGTGAAACCTAGGTCGCCAGAAACGTAGAAATGGCCATTACTTTCACACTGATTGCAATTCTTTCTATTATACGATGGAAAAACTGCTGTATTTTTATTGTATTTTATGCATCTGGCGTTGACTTCTAAGGCCCGAGCTATTCGATCTCGTGAAGCATCGCCCTAGAGTGAAGCCTAGGTCGCCCGGAACGTAGAAAGGAACATTACTTTCACACTGGTTGCAATTATTCCTTTTATACGATGGAAAAACTGTTGTATTTATATTGTATTTTATGCTTCTGGCGTTGACTTCTAATGCCCGAGATATTCGATTTGTTGGAGCAACGAGCTAGAGCGAAGCCTAGGTTGCCCGGAACGTAGAAATGAACATTACTTTCACACTGGTTGCAATTATTTCTATTATACGAAGGAAAAACTGTTGTATTTATATTGTATTTTGTGCTTATGGCGTTGTCATCTAAGGCCCGAGGTATTTGATCCTGTGAAGCATCGCCCTAGGGTGAAGCCTAGGTCGCCAGAAACGTAGAAATGACCATTACTTTCACACTGGTTGGAATTATTCCTTTTATACAATGGAAAAACTGGTGTATTTATATTGATTTTATGCTTCTGGCGTTGACTTCTAATGCCCGAGCTATTCGATGTGGTGAAGCAATGCCCTAGAGTGAAGCCCAGGTTGCACAGAACGTAGAAATAATCATTAATTTCACAATCGTTGCAATTACTCCGGTTATACAATGGAAAAACTGTTGTATTTTTATTGTATTTTGTGCTTATGGCGTTGTCATCTAAGGCCCGAGCTATTCGATTTGGTGCAGCAACGAGCTAGAGTGAAACCTAGGTTCCCGGGGCGTAGAAATAACCATTAATTTCACACTGGTTGCAATTACTCCTGTTATACAATGGAAAAACTGTTGTATTTTTATTGTATTTTATGCTTCTGGCGTTGACTTCTAAGGCCCGAGGTATTCGATCTTGTGAAGCATCGCCCTAGAGTGAAGCCTAGGTCGCCCGGAACGTAGAAAGGAACATTACTTTCACACTGGTTGCAATTATTCCTTTTATACGATGGAAAAACTGTTGTATTTATATTGTATTTTATGCTTCTGGCGTGGACTTCTAAGGCCCGAGGTATTCGATCTTGTGAAGCATCGCCCTAGGGTGAAGCCTAGGACGCCCGAAACGTAGAAATGTCCATTACTTTCACACTGGTTGCAATTATTCCTTTTATACGATGGAAAAACTGTTGTATTTATATTGTATTTTATGATTCTGGCGTTGGCACCTGAGCCCCTAACTATTCGATGTGGTGAAGCAACGCTCTAGAGTGAAGCCTTGGTTTCCCAGAACGTAGAAACAACCATTAATTTCACAATGGTTGCAATTACTCCGGTTATACAATGGAAAAACTGTTGTACTTTTATTGTATTTTATGCTTCTGGTGTTGTCTTCTAAGGCCCGACCTATTCGATTTGGAGCAGCAACGCCCTAGAGTGAAACCTAGGTTTCCGGGGCGTATAAAGACACATTAATTTCACACTGGTTGCATTTACACCTGTTATACGGTGGAAAAACTGTTGTATTTTTATTGTATTTTGTGCATCTGGCGTTGACTTCTAAGGCCCGAGGTATTCGATCTTGTGAAGCATCGCCCTAGGGTGAAGCCTAGGCTGCCCGGAACGTAGAAATGAACATTACTTTCACGCTGGTTGCAATTATTTCTATTATACGATGAAAAAACTGTTGTATTTTTATGGTATTTTATGCTTCTGGCGTTGACTTCTAAGGCCCGAGCTATTCGATTTTGTGTAGCATCGCCCTAGAGTGAAGCCTAGGTCGCCCGGAACGTAGAAAGGAACATTACTTTCACACTGGTTGCAATTATTTCTTTTATACGATGGAAAAACTGTTGTATTTATGTTGTATTTTATGCTTCTGGCGTTGACTTCTAATGCCCGAGATATTCGATTTGTTAGAGCAACGAGCTAGAGTGAAGCCTAGGTTGCCCGGAACGTAGAAATGAGCATTACTTTCACACTGGCTGCAATTATTTCTATTATACGAAGGAAAAACTGTTGTATTTATATTGTATTTTGTGCTTATGGCGTTGTCATCTAAGGCCCGAGCTATTGGATTTGGTGCAGCAACGAGCTAGAGTGAAGCCTATGGTGCCCGGAACGTAGAAATGAACATTACTTTCACGCTGGTTGCAATTATTTCTATTATACGATGGAAAAACTGTTGTATTTTTATCGTATTTTATGCTTCTGGCGTTGACTTCTAAGGCCCGAGGTAGTCGATCTTGTGAAACATCGCCCTAGGGTGAAGCCTAGGTCGCCCGAAACGTAGAAATGTCCATTACTTTCACACTGGTTGCAATAATTCCTTTTATACGATGGAAAAACTGTTGTATTTATATTGTATTTTATGATTCTGGCGTTGGCACCTGAGCCCCTAACTATTCGATGTGGTGAAGCAACGCTCTAGAGTGAAGCCTTGGTTTCCCAGAACGTAGAAGTAACCATTAATTTCACAATGGTTGCAATTACTCCGGTTATACAATGGAAAAACTGTTGTAGTTTTATTGTATTTTATGCTTCTGGTGTTGTCTTCTAAGGCCCGAGCTATTCGATTTGGAGCAGCAACGCCCTAGAGTGAAACCTAGGTTTCCGGGGCGTAGAAAGACCCATTAATTTCACACTGGTTGCATTTACACCTGTTATACGGTGGAAAAACTGTTGTATTTATATTGTATTTTATGTTTCTGGCGTTGGCACCTGAGCCCCTAACTATTCGATGTGGTGAAGCAACGCTCTAGAGTGAAGCCTTGGTTTCCCAGAACGTAGAAGTAACCCTTAATTTCACAATGGTTGCAATTACTCCGGTTATACAATGGAAAAACTGTTGTAGTTTTATTGTATTTTATGCTTCTGGCGTTGACTTCTAAGGCCCGAGGTATTCGATCTTGTGAAGCATCGCCCTAGAGTGAAGCCTAGGTCGCCCGGAACGTAGAAAGGAACATTACTTTCACACTGGTTGCA
This sequence comes from Calliopsis andreniformis, assembly GCF_051401765.1. NCBI lineage: Eukaryota > Metazoa > Arthropoda > Insecta > Hymenoptera > Andrenidae > Calliopsis > Calliopsis andreniformis. The sequence continues at coordinate 1,579,933 of NC_135068.1, forward strand.
ATTATTCCTTTTATACGATGGAAAAACTGTTGTATTTATATTGTATTTTATGCTTCTGGCGTGGACTTCTAAGGCCCGAGGTATTCGATCTTGTGAAGCATCGCCCTAGGGTGAAGCCTAGGACGCCCGAAACGTAGAAATGTCGATTACTTTCACACTGGTTGCAATTATTCCTTTTATACGATGGAAAAACTGTTGTATTTATATTGTATTTTATGATTCTGGCGTTGGCACCTGAGCCCCTAACTATTCGATGTGGTGAAGCAACGCTCTAGAGTGAAGCCTTGGTTTCCCAGAACGTAGAAACAACCATTAATTTCACAATGGTTGCAATTACTCCGGTTATACAATGGAAAAACTGTTGTACTTTTATTGTATTTTATGCTTCTGGTGTTGTCTTCTAAGGCCCGACCTATTCGATTTGGAGCAGCAACGCCCTAGAGTGAAACCTAGGTTTCCGGGGCGTATAAAGACACATTAATTTCACACTGGTTGCATTTACACCTGTTATACGGTGGAAAAACTGTTGTATTTTTATTGTATTTTGTGCATCTGGCGTTGACTTCTAATGCCCGAGCTATTCGATCTCGTGAAGCATCGCCCTAGAGTGAAGCCTATGTCGCCCGGAACGTAGAAAGGAACATTACTTTAACACTGGTTGCAATTATTCCTTTTATACGATGGAAAAACTGTTGTATTTATATTGTATTTTATGCTTCTGGCGTTGACTTCTAATGCCCTAGATATTCGATTTGTTGGAGCAACGAGCTAGAGTGAAGCCTAGGTTGCCCGGAACGTAGAAATGAACATTACTTTCACACTGGTAGCAATTATTTCTATTATACGAAAGAAAAACTGTTGTATTTTCATTGTATTTTATGCTTCTGGCGTTGACTTCTAAGGCCCGAGCTATTCAATCTGCTGGAGCGACGCCCTAGAGTGAAGCCTAGGTTGCCCGGAACGTAGAAATAACCATTAATATCACACTGGTTGCAATTATTCCTTTTATCCGATGGAAAAACTGTTGTATTTTTATTGTATTTTGTGCATCTGGCGTTGACTTCTAAGGCCCGAGCTATTCGATCTCGTGAAGCATGGCCCTAGAGTGAAGCCTAGGTCGCCCGGAACGTAGAAAGGAACATTACTTTCACACTGGTTGCAATTATTCCTTTTATACGATGGAAAATCTATTGTATTTATATTGTATTTTATGATTCTGGCGTTGACACCTGAGAACCTAACTATTCGATGTGGTGAAGCAACGCCCTAGAGTGAAACCTAGGTCGCCAGAAACGTAGAAATGGCCATTACTTTCACACTGATTGCAATTCTTTCTATTATACGATGGAAAAACTGCTGTATTTTTATTGTATTTTATGCATCTGGCGTTGACTTCTAAGGCCCGAGCTATTCGATCTCGTGAAGCATCGCCCTAGAGTGAAGCCTAGGTCGCCCGGAACGTAGAAAGGAACATTACTTTCACACTGGTTGCAATTATTCCTTTTATACGATGGAAAAACTGTTGTATTTATATTGTATTTTATGCTTCTGGCGTTGACTTCTAATGCCCGAGATATTCGATTTGTTGGAGCAACGAGCTAGAGCGAAGCCTAGGTTGCCCGGAACGTAGAAATGAACATTACTTTCACACTGGTTGCTATTATTTCTATTATACGAAGGAAAAACTGTTGTATTTATATTGTATTTTGTGCTTATGGCGTTGTCATCTAAGGCCCGAGGTATTCGATCCTGTGAAGCATCGCCCTAGGGTGAAGCCTAGGTCGCCAGAAACGTAGAAATGACCATTACTTTCACACTGGTTGGAATTATTCCTTTTATACGATGGAAAAACTGGTGTATTTATATTGATTTTATGCTTCTGGCGTTGACTTCTAATGCCCGAGCTATTCGATGTGGTGAAGCAATGCCCTAGAGTGAAGCCCAGGTTGCACAGAACGTAGAAATAATCATTAATTTCACAATCGTTGCAATTACTCCGGTTATACAATGGAAAAACTGTTGTATTTTTATTGTATTTTGTGCTTATGGCGTTGTCATCTAAGGCCCGAGCTATTCGATTTGGTGCAGCAACGAGCTAGAGTGAAGCCTAGGCTGCCCGGAACGTAGAAATGAACATTACTTTCACGCTGGTTGCAATTATTTCTATTATACGATGAAAAAACTGTTGTATTTTTATGGTATTTTATGCTTCTGGCGTTGACTTCTAAGGCCCGAGCTATTCAATTTTGTGTAGCATCGCCCTAGAGTGAAGCCTAGGTCGCCCGAAACGTAGAAATGACCATTACTTTCACACTGGTTGCAATTATTCCTTTTATACGATGGAAAAACTGGTGTATTTTTATTGCATTTTATGCTTCTGGCGTTGACTTCTAAGGCCCGAGCTCTTCGATTTAATGGTGCAAGGAGCTAGAGTGGAGCCTAGGTTGCCCGGAACGTAGAAATAACCATTAATTTCACACTGGTTGCAATTACTCCTGTTATACAATGGAAAAACTGTTGTATTTTTATTGTATTTTACGCTTCTGGCGTTGACTTCTAAGGCCCGAGGTATTCGATCTTGTGAAGCATCGCCCTAGGGTGAAGCCTAGGTCGCCAGAAACGTAGAAATGGCCATTACTTTCACACTGGTTGCAATTCTTTCTATTATACGATGGAAAAACTGCTGTATTTTTATTGTATTTTATGCATCTGGCGTTGACTTCTAAGGCCCGAGCTATTCGATCTCGTGAAGCATCGCCCTAGAGTGAAGCCTAGGTCGCCCGAAACGTAGAAAAGACCATTACTTTCACACTGGTTGCAATTATTCCTTTTATACGATGGAAAAACTGGTGTATTTTTATTGCATTTTATGCTTCTGGCGTTGACTTCTAAGGCCCGAGCTCTTCGATTTAGTGGGGCAAGGAGCTAGAGCGGAGCCTAGGTTGCCCGGAACGTAGAAATAACCATTAATTTCACACTGGTTGCAATTACTCCTGTTATACAATGGAAAAACTGTTGTATTTTTATTGTATTTTATGCTTCTGGCGTTGACTTCTAAGGACCGAGCTATACAATTTTGTGTAGCATCGCCCTAGAGTGAAGCCTAGGTCGCCCGAAACGTAGAAAAGACCATTAATTTCACAATCGTTGCAATTACTCCGGTTATACAATGGAAAAACTGTTGTATTTTTATTGTATTTTGTGCTTATGGCGTTGTCATCTAAGGCCCGAGCTATTCGATTTGGTGCAGCAACGAGCTAGAGTGAAGCCTAGGCTGCCCGGAACGTAGAAATGAACATTACTTTCACGCTGGTTGCAATTATTTCTATTATACGATGGAAAAACTGTTGTACTTATATTGCATTTTATGATTCTGGCGTTGACACCTGAGGCCCTAACTATTCGATGTGGTGAAGCAACGCTCTAGAGTGAAGCCTTGGTTTCCCAGAACGCAGAAATAACCATTAATTTCACAATGGTTGCAATTACTCCGGCTATACAATGGAAAAACTGTTGTAGTTTTATTGTATTTTATGCTTCTGGTGTTGTCTTCTAAGGCCCGAGCTATTCGATTTGGAGCAGCAACGCCCTAGAGTGAAACCTAGGTTTCCGGGGCGTAGATATACCCATTAATTTCACACTGGTTGCATTTACTCCTGTTATACGATGGAAAAACTGTTGTATGTTTATTGTATTTTGTGCATCTGGCGTTGACCTCTAAGGCCCGAGCTATTCGATCTCGTGAAGCATCGCCCTAGAGTGAAGCTTAGGTCGCCCGGAACATAGAAAGGAACATTACTTTCACACTGGTTGCAATTATTCCTTTTATACGATGGAAAAACTCTTGCACTTATATTGTATTTTATGATTCTGGCGTTGACACCTGAGGCCCTAACTATTCGATGTGGTGAACCAACGCTCTAGAGTGAAGCCTTGGTTTCCCAGAACGCAGAAATAACCATTAATTTCACAATGGTTGCAATTATTCCAGTTATACAATGGAAAAACTGTTGTAGTTTTATTGTATTTTATGCTTCTGGTGTTGTCTTCTAAGGCCCGAGCTATTCGATTTGGAGCAGCAACGCCCTAGAGTGAAACCTAGGTTTCCGGGGCGTAGAAATACCCATTAATTTCACACTGGTTGCATTTACTCCTGTTATACGATGGAAAAACTGTTGTATTTTTATTGTATTTTGTGCATCTGGCGTTGACTTCTAAGGCCCGAGCTATTCGATCTCGTGAAGCATCGCCCTAGAGTGAAGCCTAGGTCGCCCGGAACGTAGAAAGGAACATTACTTTCACACTGGTTGCAATTATTTCTTTTATACGATGGAAAAACTGTTGTATTTATATTGTATTTTATGCTTCTGGCGTTGACTTCTAATGCCCGAGATATTCGATTTGTTGGAGCAACGAGCAAGAGTGAAGCCTAGGTTGCCCGGAACGTAGAAATGAGCATTACTTTCACACTGGTTGCAATTATTTCTATTATACGAAGGAAAAACTGTTGTATTTATATTGTATTTTGTGCTTATGGCGTTGTCATCTAAGGCCCGAGGTATTCGATCTTGTGAAGCATCGCCCTAGGGTGAAGCCTAGGTCGCCAGAAACGTAGAAATGGCCATTACTTTCACACTGGTTGCAATTCTTTCTATTATACGATGGAAAAACTGCTGTATTTTTATTGTATTTTATGCTTCTGGCTTTGACTTCTAAGGCCCGAGCTATTCGATTTTGTGTAGCATCACCCTAGAGTGAAGCCTTGGTCGCCCGAAACGTAGAAATGACCATTACTTTCACACTGGTTGGAATTATTCCTTTTATACGATGGAAAAAATGGTGTATTTATATTGATTTTATGCTTCTGGCGTTGACTTCTAATGCCCGAGCTATTCGATGTGGTGAAGCAATGCCCTAGAGTGAAGCCCAGGTTGCACAGAACGTAGAAATAATCATTAATTTCACAATCGTTGCAATTACTCCGGTTATACAATGGAAAAACTGTTGTATTTTTATTGTATTTTGTGCTTATGGCGTTGTCATCTAAGGCCCGAGCTATTCGATTTGGTGCAGCAACGAGCTAGAGTGAAGCCTAGGCTGCCCGGAACGTAGAAATGAACATTACTTTCACGCTGGTTGCAATTATTTCTATTATACGATGAAAAAACTGTTGTATTTTTATGGTATTTTATGCTTCTGGCGTTGACTTCTAAGGCCCGAGGTATTCGATCTTGTGAAGCATCGCCCTAGGGTGAAGCCTAGGTCGTCCGAAACGTAGAAATGTCCATTACTTTCACACTGGTTGCAATTATTCCTTCTATACGATGGAAACACAGGTGCACTTATATTGTATTATATGATTCTGGCGTTGACACCTCAGGCCCTAACTATTCGATGTGGTGAAGCAACGCTCTGGAGTGAAGCCTTGGTTTCCCAGAACGCAGAAATAACCATTAATTTCACAATGGTTGCAATTACTCCAGTTATACAATGGAAAAACTGTTGTTGTTTTATTGTATTTTATGCTTCTGGTGTTGTCTTCTAAGGCCCGAGCTATTCGATTTGGAGCAGCAACGCCCTAGAGTGAAACCTAGGTTTCCGGGGCGTAGAAATACCCGTTAATTTCACACTGGTTGCATTTACTCCTGTTATACGATCGAAAAACTGTTGTATTTTTATTGTATTTTGTGCATCTGGCGTTGACTTCTAAGGCCCGAGGTATTCGATCTCGTGAAGCATCGCCCTAGAGTGAAGCCTAGGTCGCCCGGAACGTAGAAAGGAACATTACTTTCACACTGGTTGCAATTATTTCTTTTATACGATCGAAAAACTGTTGTATTTATATTGTATTTTATGCTTCTGGCGTTGACTTCTAATGCCCGAGATATTCGATTTGTTGGAGCAACGAGCAAGAGTGAAGCCTAGGTTGCCCGGAACGTAGAAATGAGCATTACTTTCACACTGGTTGCAATTACTTCGGTTATACGATGGAAAAACTGTTGTATTTTTATTGTATTTTACGCTTCTGGCGTTGACTTCTAAGGCCCGAGGTATTCGATCTTGTGAAGCATCGCCCTAGGGTGAAGCCTAGGTCGCCAGAAACGTAGAAATGGCCATTACTTTCACACTGGTTGCAATTCTTTCTATTATACGATGGAAAAACTGCTGTATTTTTCTTGTATTTTATGCATCTGGCGTTGACTTCTAAGGCCCGAGCTATTCGATCTCGTGAAGCATCGCCCTAGAGTGAAGCCTAGGTCGCCCGGAACGTAGAAAGGAACATTACTTTCACACTGGTTGCAATTATTCCTTTTATACGATGGAAAAACTGTTGTATTTATATTGTGTTTTATGCTTCTGGCGTTGACTTCTAATGCCCGAGATATTCGATTTGTTGGAGCAACGAGCTAGAGTGAAGCCTAGGTTGCCCGGAACGTAGAAATGAACATTACTTTCACACTGGTTGCAATTATTTCTATTATACGAAGGAAAAACTGTTGTATTTATATTGTATTTTGTGCTTCTGGCGTTGACATCTAAGGCCCGAGCTATTGGATCTTGTGAAGCATCGCCCTAGAGTGAAGCCTTGGTTGCCCAGAACGTAGAAATAACCATTAATTTCACAATGGTTGCAATTACTCCGGTTATACAATGGAAAAACTGTTGTATATTTATTGTATTTTATGCTTCTGGTGTTGTCTTCTAAGGCCCGAGGTATTCGATTTGGTGCAGCAACGCCCTAGAGTGAACCTAGGTTTCCCGGGACGTAGAAATACCCATTAATTGCACCCTGGTTGCAATTACTCCTGTTATACGATGGAGAAACTGTTGTATTTTTATTGTATTTTGTGCTTATGGTGTTGTCATCTAAGGCCCGAGCTATTCGATGAGGTGGAGCAACGAGCTAGAGTGAAGCCTAGGTTGCCCGGAACGTAGAAATGACCATCACTTTCACACTGGTTGCAATTATTCCTTTTATAGGATGGAAAAACTGTTGCATTTATATTGTATTTCATGCTTCTGGCGTTGACTCCCAAGGCCCTAACTATTCGATGTGATGGAGCAACGCCCCAGAGTGAAGCCTAGGTTGTCGGAACGTAGAAATAACCATTAATTTCACACTGGTTGCAATTACTAAAGTTATCCAATGGAAAATCTGTTGTATTTTTATTGCATTTTATACTTCTGGCGTTGACTTCTGAGGCCCGAGCTCTTTGATTTGGTGGGGCAACGAGCTAGAGTGGACCGTAGGTTGCCCGGAACGTAGAAATAACCATTAATTTCACACTGGTTGCAATTACTCCTGTTATACAATGGAAAAACTGCTGTATTTCTATTGTATTTTATGCTTCTGGCGTTGACTTCTAAGGTCCGAGCTATCCGATCTTGTGAAGCATCGCCCTAGAGTGAAGCCTAGGTTGCCCGGAACGTAGAAATAACCATTAATTTCACACTGGTTGCAATTACTAAAGTTATACAATGGAAAATCTGTTAAATTTTCATTGTATTTTATGCTTCTGACGTTGACTTCTAATGCGCGAACTATTCGATCTGGTGGAGCGACGCCCTAGAATGAAGCCTAGGATGCCCGGAACGTAGAAATGGCCATTAATTTCACACTGGCTGCAATTACACTTGTCATACAATGGAAAAACTGCTGTATTTCTATTGTATTTTATACTTCTGGCGTTGACTTCTAAGGTCCGATCTGTCCGATCTTGTGAAGCATCGCCCTAGAGTGAAGACTAGGTCGCCCGGAACGTAGAAATGAACATTACTTTCACACTGGTTGCAATTATTCCTTTTATACGATGGAAAAGCTGTTGTATTTTTATTGTATTTTATGCTTCTGGTGTTGCCTTCTAAGGCCCGAGGTATGCGATTTGGTGCAGCAACGCCCTAGAGTGAAACCTAGGTTTCCCCGGGACGTAGAAATACCCATTAATTTCACACTGGTTGCATTTACTCCTGTTATACGATGGAAAAACTGTTGTATTTTTATTGCATTTTATGCTTCTGGCGTTGACTTCTAAGGCCCGAGCTCTTCGATTTGGTGGGGCAACGAGCTAGAGTGAAGCCTAGGTTGCCCGGAACGTAGAAATGAACATTACTTTCACACTGGTTGCAATTATTCCTTTTATAGGATGGAAAAACTGTTGTATTTATATTGTATTTTATGCTTCTGGTGTTGACTTCTAAGGCCCGAGCTATTCGATTTGGTGCAGCAACGCCCTAGAGAGAAACCTAGGCTTCCTGGGACGTAGAAATACCCATTAATTTCACACTGGTTGCAATTACTCCTATTATACGATGGAAAAACTGTTGTATTTTTATTGTATTTTGTGCTTATGGCGTGTCATCTAAGGCCCGAGCTATTCGATGAGGTGGAGGAACGAGCTAGAGTGAAGCCGAGGTTGCCCGGAACGTAGAAATGAGCATTACTTTCACACTGGTTGCAATTATTCCTTTTATAGCATGGAAAAACTGTTGTATTTATATTGTATTTTATGCTTCTGGCGTAGACTTCTAAGGCCCGAGCTATTCGATCTTGAGAAGCATTGCCCTAGAGTGAAGCCTTGGTTGCCCAGAACGTAGAAATAACCATTAATTTCACAATGGTTGCAATTACTCCGGTTATACAATGGAAAAACTGTTGTATTTTTATTGTATTTTATGCTTCTGGTGTTGTCTTCTAAGGCCCGAGGTATTCGATTTGGTGCATCAACGCCCTAGAGTGAAACCTAGGTTTCCCCGGGAAGTAGAAATACCCATTAATTTCACACTGGTTGCATTTACACGTGTTATACGGTGGAAAAACTGTTGTATTTTTATTGTGTTTTGTGCTTCTGGCGTTGACATCTAAGGCCCGAGCTATTCGATGTGGTGGAGCAACGAGCTAGAGTGAAGCCTACTTTGCCCGGAACGTAGAAATGACCATTAATTTCACGCTGGTTGCAATAACTCCTGTCATACAATGGAAAAACTGCTGTATTTCTATTGTATTTTATGCTTCTGTCGTTGACTGCTATGGTCCGAGCTATCCGATCTTGTGAAGCATCGCCCTAGAGTGAAGCCTACTTTGCCCAAAACGTAGAAATGACCATTAATTTCACACTGGTTGCAATTACTCCTGTTATACAATGGAAAAACTGTTGTATTTTTATTGCATTTTATACTTCTGGCGTTGACTTCTGAGGCCCGAGCTCTTTGATTTGGTGGGGCAACGAGCTAGAGTGGACCCTAGGTTGCCCGGAACGTAGAAATAACCATTAATTTCACACTGGTTGCAATTACTCCTGTTATACAATGGAAAAACTGCTGTATTTCTATTGTATTTTATGCTTCTGGCGTTGACTTCTAAGGTCCGAGCTATCCGATCTTGTGAAGCATCGCCCTAGAGTGAAGCCTAGGTTGCCCGGAACGTAGAAATAACCATTAATTTCACACTGGTTGGAATTACTAAAGTTATAGAATGGAAAATCTGTTAAATTTTCATTGTATTTTATGCTTCTGACGTTGACTTCTAATGCGCGAACTATTCGATCTGGTGGAGCGACGCCCTAGAATGAAGCCTAGGATGCCCGGAACGTAGAAATAACCATTAATTTCACACTGTTTGCTATTACTCCTGTTATACAATGGAAAAACTGTTGTATTTTTATTGTATTTTATGCTTCTGGCGCTGACACCTATGCCCCTAACTATTCGATGTGGTGCAGCAACGCCCTAGAGAGAAACCTAGGTTTCCCGGGACGTAGAAATACCCATTAATTTCACACTGGTTGAACTTACTCCTGTTATACGGTGGAAAAACTGTTGTATTTTTATTGTATTTTGTGCTTCTGGCGTTGACATCTAAGGCCCGAGCTATTGGATCTTGTGAAGCATCGCCCTAGAGTGAAGCCTTGGTTGCCCAGAACGTAGAAATAACCATTAATTTCACAATGGTTGCAATTACTCCGGTTATACAATGGAAAAACTGTTGTATATTTATTGTATTTTATGCTTCTGGTGTTGTCTTCTAAGGCCCGAGGTATTCGATTTGGTGCAGCAACGCCCTAGAGTGAACCTAGGTTTCCCGGGACGTAGAAATACCCATTAATTGCACCCTGGTTGCAATTACTCCTGTTATACGATGGAGAAACTGTTGTATTTTTATTGTATTTTGTGCTTATGGTGTTGTCATCTAAGGCCCGAGCTATTCGATGAGGTGGAGCAACGAGCTAGAGTGAAGCCTAGGTTGCCCGGAACGTAGAAATGACCATCACTTTCACACTGGTTGCAATTATTCCTTTTATAGGATGGAAAAACTGTTGCATTTATATTGTATTTCATGCTTCTGGCGTTGACTCCCAAGGCCCTAACTATTCGATGTGATGGAGCAACGCCCCAGAGTGAAGCCTAGGTTGTCGGAACGTAGAAATAACCATTAATTTCACACTGGTTGCAATTACTAAAGTTATCCAATGGAAAATCTGTTGTATTTTTATTGCATTTTATACTTCTGGCGTTGACTTCTGAGGCCCGAGCTCTTTGATTTGGTGGGGCAACGAGCTAGAGTGGACCGTAGGTTGCCCGGAACGTAGAAATAACCATTAATTTCACACTGGTTGCAATTACTCCTGTTATACAATGGAAAAACTGCTGTATTTCTATTGTATTTTATGCTTCTGGCGTTGACTTCTAAGGTCCGAGCTATCCGATCTTGTGAAGCATCGCCCTAGAGTGAAGCCTAGGTTGCCCGGAACGTAGAAATAACCATTAATTTCACACTGGTTGCAATTACTAAAGTTATACAATGGAAAATCTGTTAAATTTTCATTGTATTTTATGCTTCTGACGTTGACTTCTAATGCGCGAACTATTCGATCTGGTGGAGCGACGCCCTAGAATGAAGCCTAGGATGCCCGGAACGTAGAAATAACCATTAATTTCACACTGTTTGCTATTACTCCTGTTATACAATGGAAAAACTGTTGTATTTTTATTGTATTTTATGCTTCTGGCGTTGACACCTATGCCCCTAACTATTCGATGTGGTGCTGCAACGCCCTAGAGAGAAACCTAGGTTTCCCGGGACGTAGAAATACCCATTAATTTCACACTGGTTGAACTTACTCCTGTTATACGGTGGAAAAACTGTTGTATTTTTATTGTATTTTGTGCTTCTGGCGTTGACATCTAAGGCCCGAGCTATTGGATCTTGTGAAGCATCGCCCTAGAGTGAAGCCTTGGTTGCCCAGAACGTAGAAATAACCATTAATTTCACAATGGTTGCAATTACTCCGGTTATACAATGGAAAAACTGTTGTATATTTATTGTATTTTATGCTTCTGGTGTTGTCTTCTAAGGCCCGAGGTATTCGATTTGGTGCAGCAACGCCCTAGAGTGAACCTAGGTTTCCCGGGACGTAGAAATACCCATTAATTGCACCCTGGTTGCAATTACTCCTGTTATACGATGGAGAAACTGTTGTATTTTTATTGTATTTTGTGCTTATGGTGTTGTCATCTAAGGCCCGAGCTATTCGATGAGGTGGAGCAACGAGCTAGAGTGAAGCCTAGGTTGCCCGGAACGTAGAAATGACCATCACTTTCACACTGGTTGCAATTATTCCTTTTATAGGATGGAAAAACTGTTGCATTTATATTGTATTTCATGCTTCTGGCGTTGACTCCCAAGGCCCTAACTATTCGATGTGATGGAGCAACGCCCTAGAGTGAAGCCTAGGTTGTCGGAACGTAGAAATAACCATTAATTTCACACTGGTTGCAATTACTAAAGTTATCCAATGGAAAATCTGTTGAATTTTTATTGTATTTTATGCTTCTGGCGTTGACTTCTAATGCCCGAGCTATTCGATTTGGTGGAGCAACGAGCTACAGTGAAGCCTAGGTTGCCCCGAACGTAGAAATGAACATTACTTTCACAATGGTTGCAATTATTTCTATTATACGATGGAAAAGATGTTGTATTTTTGTTGAATTTTATTCTTCTGGCGTTGACTTCTAAGGCCAGAACTATTCGATCTGGTGGAGCGACGCCCTAGAGTGAAGCCTAGGATGCCCGGAACGTAGAAATAACCATTAATTTCACACTGTTTGCTATTACTCCTGGTATACAATGGAAAAACTGTTGTATTTTTATTTTATTTTATGCTTCTGGCGTTGACTTCTAAGGACCGAGGTATTCGATCTTGTGAAGCATCGCCCTAGAGTGAAGCCTTGGTTGCCCGGAACGTAGAAATAACCATTAATTTCACCATGGTTGCAATTACTCCGGTTATACTATGGAAAAACTATTGTATTTTTATTGTATTTTATGCTTCTGGTGTTGTCTTCTAAGGCCCGAGGTATTCGATTTGGTGTAGCAACACCCTAGAGTGAAACCTAGGTTTCCCCGGGACGTAGAAGTAACCATTAATTTCACACTGGTTGCAATTACTCCTGTTATACAATGGAAAAACTGCTGTATTTCTATTGTATTTTATGCTTCTGGCGTTGGCTTCTAAGGTCCGAGCTATCCGATCTTGTGAAGCATCGCCCTAGAGTGAGGACTAGGTTGCCCGGAACGTAGAATTAACCACTAATTTCACACTGGTTGTAATTACTCCTGTTATACAATGGAAAAACTGTTGTATTTTTATTGTATTTTATGCTTCTGGCGTAGACTTCAAAGGCCCGAGCTATTCGATCTTGTGAAGCATCGCCCTCCTGTGAAGACTTGGTTGCCCAGAACGTAGAAATAACCATTAATTTCACAATGGTTGCAATTACTCCGGTTATACAATGGAAAAACTGTTGTATTTTTATTGTATTTTATGCTTCTGGCGTAGACTTCTAAGGCCCGAGCTATTCGATCTTGTGAAGCATCGCCCTAGAGTGAAGCCTTGGTTGCCCAGAACGTAGAAATAACCATTAATTTCACAATGGTTGCAATTACTCCGGTTATACAATGGAAAAACTGTTGTATTTTTATTGTATTTTATGCATCTGGTGTTGTCTTCTAAGGCCCGAGGTATTCGATTTGGTGCAGCAACGCCCTAGAGTGAAACCTAGGTTCCTCCGGGACGTAGAACTACCCATTAATTTCACACTGGTTGCATTTACACGTGTTATACGGTGGAAAAACTGTTGTATTTTTATTGTATTTTGTGCTTCTGGCGTTGACATCTAAGGCCCGAGCTATTCCATGTGGTGGAGCAACGAGCTAGAGTGAAGCCTACTTTGCCCGGAACGTAGAAATGACCATTAATTTCACGCTGGTTGCAATAACTCCTGTCATACAATGGAAAAACTGCAGTATTTCTATTGTATTTTATGCTTCTGGCGTTGACTGTTATGGTCCGAGCTATCCGATCTTGTGAAGCATCGCCCTAGAGTGAAGCCTACTTTGCCCAGAACGTAGAAATGACCATTAATTTCACAATGGTTGCAACTACTCCTGCTATACGATGGAAAAACTGTTGGATTTTTATTGTATTTTGTGCTTCTGGCGTTGACATCTAAGGCCCGAGCTATTCGATGTGGTGGAGCAACGAGCTAGAGTGAAGCATACTTTGCCCGAAACGTAGAAATGACCATTAATTTCGCACTGGTTGCAATTACTCCTGTCATACAATGGAAAAACTGCTGTATTTCTATTGTATTTTATGCTGCTGGCGTTGACTTCTAAGGCCCGAGCCATCCGATCTTGTGAAGCATCGCCCTAGAGTGAGGACTAGGTTGCCCGGAACGTAGAAATAACCATTAATTTCACACTGGTTGCAATTACTCCTGTTATACAATGGAAAAACTGTTGTATTTTTATTGTATTTTATGCTTCTGGCGTTTACACCTAAGCCCCTAACTTTTCGACATGGTGAAGCAACGCCCTAGAGTGAAGCCCAGGTTGCACAGAACGTAGAAATAACCAATAAATTCACAATCGTTGCAATTACTCCGGTTATACAATGGAAAAACTGTTGTATTTTTAATGTATTTTATGCTTCTGGTGTTGACTTCTAAGGCCCGAGCTATTCGATTTGGTGCAGCAACGCCCTAGAGTGAAACCTAGGTTTCCCGGGACGTAGAAATAGCCATTAATTTCACACTGGTTGCAATTACTCCTGTTATACGATGGAAAAACTGTTGTATTTTTATTGTATTTTGTGCTTATGGCGTTGTCATCCAAGGCCCGAGCAATGAGATGAGGTGGAGCAACGAGCTAGAGTGAAGCCTAGGTTACCCGGAACGTAGAAATGACCATTACTTTCACACTGGTTGCAATTATTCCTTTTATAGGATGGAAAAACTGTTGTATTTATATTGTATTTCATGCTTCTGGCGTTGACTCCCAAGGCCCTAACTTTTCAATGTGGTGCAGCAACGCCCTAGTGTGAAACCTAGGTTTCCCGGGACGAAGAAATACCCATTAATTTCACACTGGTTGCAATTACTCCTGTTATACGATGGAAAAACTGTTGTATTATTATTGCATTTGATGCTTCTGGCGTTGACTTCTAAGGCCCGAGCTATTCGATTTGGTGGGGCAACGAGCTAGAGTGGAGCCTAGGTTGCCCGCAACGTGTAAATGACCATTAGTTTCACACTGGTTGCAATTACTCCTGTTATACAATGGAAAAACTGCTGTATTTATATTGTATTTTATGCTTCTGGCGTTGACTTCTAAGGCCCGAGCTATCCGATCTTGTGAAGCATCGCCCTAGAGTGGAGACTAGGTCGCCCGGAACGTAGAAATGAACATTACTTTCACACTGGTTGCAATTATTCCTTTTATACGATGGAAAAGCTGTTGTGCTTTTATTGCATTTTATACTTCTGGCGTTGACTTCTAAGGCCCGAGCTCTTCGATTTGGTGGGGCAACGAGCTAGAGTGGACCCTAGGTTGCCCGGAACGTAGAAATAACCATTAATTTCACACTGGTTGCAATTACTCCTGTTATACAATGGAAAAACTGCTGTATTTATATTGTATTTTATGCTTCTGGCGTTGACTTCTAAGGCCCGAGCTATCCGATCTTGTGAAGCATCGCCCTAGAGTGGAGACTAGGTTACCCGGAACGTAGAAATGACCATTACTTTCACACTGGTTGCAATTATTCCTTTTATAGGATGGAAAAACTGTTGTATTTCTATTGTATTTTATGCTTCTGGCGTTGACTTCTAATGCCCGAACTATTCGATCTGGTGGAGCGACGCCCTAGAATGAAGCCTAGGATGCCCGGAACGTAGAAATAACCATTAATTTCACACTGTTTGCTATTACTCCTGTTATACAATGGAAAAACTGTTGTATTTTTATTGTATTTTATGCTTCTGGCGTTGACACCTATGCCCCTAACTATTCGATGTGGTGCAGCAACGCCCTAGAGTGGAACCTAGGTTTCCCGGGACGTAGAAATACCCATTAATTTCACACTGGTTGAACTTACTCCTGTTATACGATGGAAAAACTGTTGTATTTTTATTGTATTTTGTGCTTCTGGCGTTGACATCTAAGGCCCGAGCTATTGGATCTTGTGAAGCATCGCCCTAGAGTGAAGCCTTGGTTGCCCAGAACGTAGAAATAACCAATAAATTCACAATCGTTGCAATTACTCCGGTTATACAATGGAAAAACTGTTGTATTTTTATTGTATTTTATGCTTCTGGTGTTGACTTCTAAGGCCCGAGCTATTCGATTTGGTGCAGCAACGCCCTAGAATGAAACCTAGGTTTCCCGGGACGTAGAAATAGCCATTAATTTCACACTGGTTGCAATTACTCCTGTTATACGATGGAAAAACTGTTGTATTTTTATTGTATTTTGTGCTTATGGCGTTGTCATCTAAGGCCCGAGCAATGAGATGAGGTGGAGCAACGAGCTAGAGTGAAGCCTATGTTGCCCGGAACGTAGAAATGAACATTACTTTCACACGGGTTGCAATTATTTCTAATATACGATGGAAAAACTGTTGCATTTTTATTGTATTTTATTCTTCTGGCGTAGACTTCTAAGGCCCGAGCTATTCGATCTTGTGAAGCATCGCCCTAGAGTGAAGCCTTGGTTGCCCAGAACGTAGAAATAACCATTAATTTCACAATGGTTGCAATTACTCCGGTTATACAATGGAAAAACTGTTGTATTTTTATTGTATTTTATGCTTCTGGTGTTGTCTTCTAAGGCCCGAGCTATTCGATGTGGTGGAGCAACGAGCTAGAGTGAAGCCTACTTTGCCCGAAACGTAGAAATGACCATTAATTTCGCACTGGTTGCAATTACTCCTGTCATACAATGGAAAAACTGCTGTATTTCTATTGTATTTTATGCTTCTGGCGTTGACTTCTAAGGCCCGAGCCATCCGATCTTGTGAAGCATCGCCCTAGAGTGAGGACTAGGTTGCCCGGAACGTAGAAATAACCATTAATTTCACACTGGTTGCAATTACTCCTGTTATACAATGGAAAAACTGTTGTATCTTTATTGTATTTTATGCTTCTGGCGTTTACACCTAAGCCCCTAACTTTTCGACATGGTGAAGCAACGCCCTAGAGTGTAGCCCAGGTTGCACAGAACGTAGAAATAACCAATAAATTCACAATCGTTGCAATTACTCCGGTTATACAATGGAAAAACTGTTGTATTTTTATTGTATTTTATGCTTCTGGTGTTGACTTCTAAGGCCCGAGCTATTCGATTTGGTGCAGCAACGCCCTAGAATGAAACCTAGGTTTCCCGGGACGTAGAAATAGCCATTAATTTCACACTGGTTGCAATTACTCCTGTTATACGATGGAAAAACTGTTGTATTTTTATTGTATTTTGTGCTTATGGCGTTGTCATCTAAGGCCCGAGCAATGAGATGAGGTGGAGCAACGAGCTAGAGTGAAGCCTATGTTGCCCGGAACGTAGAAATAAACATTAATTTCACACTGGTTGCAATTACTCCTATTATACAATGGAAAAACTGTTGTATTTTTATTGTATTTTATGCTTCTGGCGTAGACTTCTAAGGCCCGAGCTATTCGATCTTGTGAAGCATCGCCCTAGAGTGAAGCCGTGGTTGCCCAGAACGTAGAAATAGCCATTAATTTCACACTGGTTGCAATTACTAAAGTTATCCAATGGAAAATCTGTTGAATTTTTATTGTATTTTATGCTTCTGGCGTTGACTTCTAATGCCCGAGCTATTCGATTTGGTGGAGCAACGAGCTACAGTGAAGCCTAGGTTGCCCCGAACGTAGAAATGAACTTTACTTTCACAATGGTTGCAATTATTTCTATTATACGATGAAAAAATGTTGTATTTTTGTTGAATTTTATTCTTCTGGCGTTGACTTCTAAGGCCAGAACTATTCGATCTGGTGGAGCGACGCCCTAGAGTGAAGCCTAGGATGCCCGGAACGTAGAAATAACCATTAATTTCACACTGTTTGCTATTACTCCTGGTATACAATGGAAAAACTGTTGTATTTTTATTTTATTTTATGCTTCTGGCGTTGACTTCTAAGGCCCGAGGTATTCGATCTTGTGAAGCATCGCCCTAGAGTGAAGCCTTGGTTGCCCGGAACGTAGAAATAACCATTAATTTCACACTGGTTGCAATTACTCCTGTTATACAATGGAAAAACTGTTGTATCTTTATTGTATTTTATGCTTCTGGCGTTTACACCTAAGCCCCTAACTTTTCGACATGGTGAAGCAACGCCCTAGAGTGTAGCCCAGGTTGCACAGAACGTAGAAATAACCAATAAATTCACAATCGTTGCAATTACTCCGGTTATACAATGGAAAAACTGTTGTATTTTTATTGTATTTTATGCTTCTGGTGTTGACTTCTAAGGCCCGAGCTATTCGATTTGGTGCAGCAACGCCCTAGAATGAAACCTAGGTTTCCCGGGACGTAGAAATAGCCATTAATTTCACACTGGTTGCAATTACTCCTGTTATACGATGGAAAAACTGTTGTATTTTTATTGTATTTTGTGCTTATGGCGTTGTCATCTAAGGCCCGAGCAATGAGATGAGGTGGAGCAACGAGCTAGAGTGAAGCCTATGTTGCCCGGAACGTAGAAATAAACATTAATTTCACACTGGTTGCAATTACTCCTATTATACAATGGAAAAACTGTTGTATTTTTATTGTATTTTATGCTTCTGGCGTAGACTTCTAAGGCCCGAGCTATTCGATCTTGTGAAGCATCGCCCTAGAGTGAAGCCGTGGTTGCCCAGAACGTAGAAATAGCCATTAATTTCACACTGGTTGCAATTACTAAAGTTATCCAATGGAAAATCTGTTGAATTTTTATTGTATTTTATGCTTCTGGCGTTGACTTCTAATGCCCGAGCTATTCGATTTGGTGGAGCAACGAGCTACAGTGAAGCCTAGGTTGCCCCGAACGTAGAAATGAACTTTACTTTCACAATGGTTGCAATTATTTCTATTATACGATGAAAAAATGTTGTATTTTTGTTGAATTTTATTCTTCTGGCGTTGACTTCTAAGGCCAGAACTATTCGATCTGGTGGAGCGACGCCCTAGAGTGAAGCCTAGGATGCCCGGAACGTAGAAATAACCATTAATTTCACACTGTTTGCTATTACTCCTGGTATACAATGGAAAAACTGTTGTATTTTTATTTTATTTTATGCTTCTGGCGTTGACTTCTAAGGCCCGAGGTATTCGATCTTGTGAAGCATCGCCCTAGAGTGAAGCCTTGGTTGCCCGGAACGTAGAAATAACCATTAATTTCACCATGGTTGCAATTACTCCGGTTATACAATGGAAAAACTGTTGTATTTTTATTGTATTTTATGCTTCTGGCGTAGACTTCAAAGGCCCGAGCTATTCGATCTTGTGAAGCATCGCCCTCGTGTGAAGCCTTGGTTGCCCAGAACGTTGTAATAACCATTAATTTCACAATGGTTGCAATTACTCCGGTTATACAATGGAAAAACTGTTGTATTTTTATTGTATTTTATGCTTCTGGTGTTGTCTTCTAAGGCCCGAGGTATTCGATTTGGTGCATCAACGCCTTAGAGTGAAACCTAGGTTTCCCCGGGACGTAGAAATAATCATTAATTTCACACTGGTTGCATTTACTCCTGTTATACGATGGAAAAACTGTTGTATTATTATTGTATTTTGTGCTTCTGGCGTTGACATCTAAGGCCCGAGCTATTCGATGTGGTCGAGCAACAAGCTAGAGTGAAGCCTACTTTGCCCGGTACGTAAAATGACCATTAATTTCACACTGGTTGCAATTACTCCTGTTATACGATGGAAAAACTGTTGTATTTTTATTGCATTTGATGCTTCTGGCGTTGACTTCTAAGGCCCGAGCTCTTCGATTTGGTGGGGCAACGAGCTAGAGTGGAGCCTAGGTTGCCCGGAACGTAGAAATAACCATTAATTTCACACTGGTTGCAATTACTCCTGTTATACAATGGACAAACTGATGTATTTTTATTGTATTTTATGCTTCTGGCGTAGACTTCTAAGGCCCGAGCTATTCGATCTTGTGAAGCATCGCCCTAGAGTGAAGCCTAGTTCGCCCGAAACGTAGAAATGGCTATGACTTTCACACTGGTTGCAATTATTCCTTTTATACGATGGAAAAACTGTTGTATTTTTATTGTATTTTATGCTTCTGGCGTTGACTTCTAAGGCCCGATCTATTCGATCTGGTGGAGCGACGCCCTAGAGTGAAGCCTAGGTTGCACGGAACGTAGAAATAACCTTTAATTTCACACTGGTTGTAATTATTCCTGTTATACGATGGAAAAACTGTTGTATTTATATTGTATTTCATGCGTCTGGCGTTGACTCCCAAGGCCCTAACTATTCGATGTGGTGCAGCAACGCCCTAGAGTGAAACCTAGGTTTCACCGGGACGTAGAAATACCCATTAATTTCACACTGGTTGCATTTACTCCTGTTATACGATGAAAAAACTGTTGTATTTTTATTGTATTTTGTGCTTCTGGCGTTGACATCTAAGGCCCGAGCTGTCCGATGTGGTGGAGCAACGAGCTAGAAAGAAGCCTACTTTGCCCGGAACGTAGAAATGACCATTAATTTCACACTGGTTGCAATTACTCCTGTCATACAAAGGAGAAACTGCTGTATTTCTATTGTATTTTATGCTTCTGGCGTCGACTTCTAAGGCCCGAGCTATCCGATCTTGTGAAGCATCGCCCTAGAGTGAGGACTAGGTTGCCCGGGACGTAGAAATAGCCACTAATTTCACACTGGTTGTAATTACTCCTGTTATACAATGGAAAAACTGTTGTATTTTTATTGCATTTTATGCTTCTGGCGTTGACTTCTAAGGCCCGAGCTCTTCGATTTGGTGGGGCAACGAGCTAGAGTGGAGCCTAGGTTGCCCGGAACGTAGAAATAACCATTAATTTCACACTGGTTGCAATTACTCCTGTTATACAATGGAAAAACTGTTGTATTTTTATTGTATTTTATGCTTCTGGCGTAGACTTCTAAGGCCCGAGCTATTCGATCTTGTGAAGCATCGCCCTAGAGTGAAGCCTAGTTCGCCCGAAACGTAGAAATGGCTATGACTTTCACACTGGTTGCAATTATTCCTTTTATACGATGGAAAAACTGTTGTATTTTTATTGTATTTTATGCTTCTGGCGTTGACTTCTAAGGCCCGATCTATTCGATCTGGTGGAGCGACGCCCTAGAGTGAAGCCTATTTTGCACGGAACGTAGAAATAACCTTTAATTTCACACTGGTTGCAATTACTCCTGTTATACAAAGGAAAAACTGTTGTATTTTTATTGTATTTTATGCCTCTGGCGTTGACACCTAAGCCCCTAACTATTCGATGTGGTGCAGCAAAGCCCTAGAGTGAAACCTAGGTTTCCCCGTGACGTAGAAGTACCCATTAATTTCACACAGGTTGCAATTACTCCTGTTATACGATGGAAAAACTGTTGTATTTTTATTGTATTTTGTACTTCTGGCGTTGACATCTAAGGCCCGAGCTATTCGATGTGGTGGAGCAACGAGCTAGAGTGGTGCCTAGGCTGCCCGGAACGTAGAAATAAACATTTATTTCACACTGGTTGCAATTACTCCTATTATACAATGGAAAAACTGTTGTATTTTTATTGTATTTTATGCTTCTGGCGTAGACTTCTAAGGCCCGAGGTATTCGATCTTGTGAAGCATCGCCCTAGAGTGAAGCCTTGGTTGCCCGGAACGTAGAAATAACCATTAATTTCACCATGGTTGCAATTACTCCGGTTATACAATGGAAAAACTGTTGTATTTTTATTGTATTTTATGCTTCTGGCATAGACTTCAAAGGCCCGAGCTATTCGATCTTGTGAAGCATCGCCCTCGTGTGAAGCCTTGGTTGCCCAGAACGTTGTAATAACCATTAATTTCACAATGGTTGCATTTACTCCGGTTATACAATGGAAAAACTGTTGTATTTTTATTGTATTTTATGCTTCTGGCGTAGACTTCTAAGGCCCGAGCTATTCGATCTTGTGAAGCATCGCCCTAGAGTGAAGCCTTGGTTGCCCAGAACGTAGAAATAACCATTAATTTCACAATGGTTGCAATTACTCCGGTTATACAATGGAAAAACTGTTGTATTTTTATTGTATTTTATGCTTCTGGTGTTGTCTTCTAAGGCCCGAGGTATTCGATTTGGTGCAGCAACGCCCTAGAGTGAAACCTAGGTTTCCCCGGGACGTAGAACTACCCATTAATTTCACACTGGTTGCATTTACACGTGTTATACGGTGTAAAAACTGTTGTATTTTTATTGTATTTTGTGCTTCTGGCGTTGACATCTAAGGCCCGAGCTATTCGATGTGGTGGAGCAACGAGCTAGAGTGAAGCCTACTTTGCCCGGAACGTAGAAATGACCATTAATTTCACGCTGGTTGCAATAACTCCTGTCATACAATGGAAAAACTGCTGTATTTCTATTATATTTTATGCTTCTGGCGTTGACTGCTATGGTCCGAGCTATCCGATCTTGTGAAGCATCGCCCTAGAGTGAAGCCTACTTTGCCCAGAACGTAGAAATGACCATTAATTTCACACTGGTTGGAATTACTCCTGTTATACAATGGAAAAACTGTTGTATTTTTATTGCATTTTATACTTCTGGCGTTGACTTCTGAGGCCCGAGCTCTTTGATTTGGTGGGGCAACGAGCTAGAGTGGAGCCTAGGTTGCCCGGAACGTAGAAATAACCATTAATTTCACACTGGTTGCAATTACTCCTGTTATACGATGGAAAAACTGTTGCATTTTTATTGTATTTTATGCTTCTGGCCTTGATACCTAAGTCCCTAACTATTCGATGTGGTGGAGCAACGCCCTAGAGTGAAGCCTAGGTTGCCCGGAACGTAGAAATGACCATTACTTTCATACTGGTTGTAACTATTTCCATTCTACGATGGAAAAACTGTTGTGTTTTTATTGTATTTTATGCATCTGGTGTTGTCTTCTAAGGCCCGAGGTATTCGATTTGGTGCAGCAACGCCTTAGAGTGAAACCTAGGTTTCCCCGGGACGTAGAAATAATCATTAATTTCACACTGGTTGCATTTACTCCTGTTATACGATGGAAAAACTGTTGTATTATTATTGTATTTTGTGCTTCTGGCGTTGACATCTAAGGCCCGAGCTATTGGTTGTGGTCGAGCAACAAGCTAGAGTGAAGCCTACTTTGCCCGGTACGTAAAATGACCATTAATTTCACACTGGTTGCAATTACTCCTGTTATACGATGGAAAAACTGTTGTATTTTTATTGCATTTTATGCTTCTGGCGTAGACTTCTAAGGCCCGAGCTATTCGATCTTGTGAAGCATCGCCCTAGAGTGAAGCCTAGTTCGCCCGAAACGTAGAAAAGGCTATGACTTTCACACTGGTTGCAATTATTCCTTTTATACGATGGAAAAACTGTTGTATTTTTATTGTATTTTATGCTTCTGGCGTTGACTTCTAAGGCCCGATCTATTCGATCTGGTGGAGCGACGCCCTAGAGTGAAGCCTATTTTGCACGGAACGTAGAAATAACCTTTAATTTCACACTGGTTGCAATTACTCCTGTTATACACAGGAAAAACTGTTGTATTTTTATTGTATTTTATGCCTCTGGCGTTGACACCTAAGCCCCTAACTATTCGATGTGGTGCAGCAAAGCCCTAGAGTGAAACCTAGGTTTCCCCGTGACGTAGAAGTACCCATTAATTTCACACAGGTTGCAATTACTCCTGTTATACGATGGAAAAACTGTTGTATTTTTATTGTATTTTGTACTTCTGGCGTTGACATCTAAGGCCCGAGCTATTCGATGTGGTGGAGCAACGAGCTAGAGTGGTGCCTAGGTTGCCCGGAACGTAGAAATAAACATTTATTTCACACTGGTTGCAATTACTCCTATTATACAATGGAAAAACTGTTGTATTTTTATTGTATTTTATGCTTCTGGCGTAGACTTCTAAGGCCCGAGCTATTCGATCTTGTCAAGCATCGCCCTAGAGTGAAGCCTTGGTTGCCCGGAACGTAGAAATAACCATTAATTTTACCATGGTTGCAATTACTCCGGTTATACAATGGAAAAACTGTTGTATTTTTATTGTATTTTATGCTTCTGGCATAGACTTCAAAGGCCCGAGCTATTCGATCTTGTGAAGCATCGCCCTCGTGTGAAGCCTTGGTTGCCCAGAACGTTGTAATAACCATTAATTTCACAATGGTTGCAATTACTCCGGTTATACAATGGAAAAACTGTTGTATTTTTATTGTATTTTATGCTTCTGGCGTAGACTTCTAAGGCCCGAGCTATTCGATCTTGTGAAGCATCGCCCTAGAGTGAAGCCTACTTTGCCCAGAACGTAGAAATGACCATTAATTTCACACTGGTTGCAATTACTCCTGTTATACAATGGAAAAACTGTTGTATTTTTATTGCATTTTATACTTCTGGCGTTGACTTCTGAGGCCCGAGCTCTTTGATTTGGTGGGGCAACGAGCTAGAGTGGAGCCTAGGTTGCCCGGAACGTAGAAATAACCATTAATTTCACACTGGTTTCAATTACTCCTGTTATACGATGGAAAAACTGTTGCATTTTTATTGTATTTTATGCTTCTGGCCTTGATACCTAAGTCCCTAACTATTCGATGTGGTGGAGCAACGCCCTAGAGTGAAGCCTAGGTTGCCCGGAACGTAGAAATGACCATTACTTTCATACTGGTTGTAACTATTTCCATTCTACGATGGAAAAACTGTTGCGTTTTTATTGTATTTTATGCATCTGGTGTTGTCTTCTAAGGCCCGAGGTATTCGATTTGGTGCAGCAACGCCTTAGAGTGAAACCTAGGTTTCCCCGGGACGTAGAAATAATCATTAATTTCACACTGGTTGCATTTACTCCTGTTATACGATGGAAAAACTGTTGTATTATTATTGTATTTTGTGCTTCTGGCGTTGACATCTAAGGCCCGAGCTATTCGATGTGGTCGAGCAACAAGCTAGAGTGAAGCCTACTTTGCCCGGTACGTAAAATGACCATTAATTTCACACTGGTTGCAATTACTCCTGTTATACGATAGAAAAACTGTTGTATTTTTATTGCATTTGATGCTTCTGGCGTTGACTTCTAAGGCCCGAGCTCTTCGATTTGGTGGGGCAACGAGCTAGAGTGGAGCCTAGGTTGCCCGGAACGTAGAAATAACCATTAATTTCACACTGGTTGCAATTACTCCTGTTATACAATGGACAAACTGATGTATTTTTATTGTATTTTATGCTTCTGGCGTAGACTTCTAAGGCCCGAGCTATTCGATCTTGTGAAGCATCTCCCTAGAGTGAAGCCTAGTTCGCCCGAAACGTAGAAATGGCTATGACTTTCACACTGGTTGCAATTATTCCTTTTATACGATGGAAAAACTGTTGTATTTTTATTGTATTTTATGCTTCTGGCGTTGACTTCTAAGGCCCGATCTATTCGATCTGGTGGAGCGACGCCCTAAAGTGAAGCCTAGGTTGCACGGAACGTAGAAATAACCTTTAATTTCACACTGGTTGTAATTATTCCTGTTATACGATGGAAAAACTGTTGTATTTATATTGTATTTCATGCGTCTGGCGTTGACTCCCACGGCCCTAACTATTCGATGTGGTGCAGCAACGCCCTAGAGTGAAACCTAGGTTTCCCCGGGACGTAGAAATACCCATTAATTTCACACTGGTTGCATTTACTCCTGTTATACGATGGAAAAACTGTTGTATTTTTATTGTATTTTGTGCTTCTGGCGTTGACATCTAAGGCCCGAGCTGTCCGATGTGGTGGAGCAACGAGCTAGAAAGAAGCCTACTTTGCCCGGAACGTAGAAATGACCATTAATTTCACACTGGTTGCAATTACTCCTGTCATACAATGGAGAAACTGCTGTATTTCTATTGTATTTTATGCTTCTGGCGTTGACTTCTAAGGCCCGAGCTATCCGATCTTGTGAAGCATCGCCCTAGAGTGAGGACTAGGTTGCCCGGGACGTAGAAATGGCCACTAATTTCACACTGGTTGTAATTACTCCTGTTATACAATGGAAAAACTGTTGTATTTTTATTGCATTTTATGCTTCTGGCGTTGACTTCTAAGGCCCGAGCTCTTCGATTTGGTGGGGCAACGAGCTAGAGTGGAGCCTAGGTTGCCCAAAACGTAGAAATGACCATTAATTTCGCACTGGTTGCAATTACTCCTGTCATACAATGGAAAAACTGTTGTATTTTTATTGTATTTTATGCTTCTGGCGTAGACTTCTAAGGCCCGAGCTATTCGATCTTGTGAAGCATCGCCCTAGAGTGAAGCCTTGGTTGCCCAGAACGTAGAAATAACCATTAATTTCACACTGGTTGCAATTACTCCTGTTATACAATGGAAAAACTGTTGTATTTTTATTGTATTTTATGCTTCTGGCGTTTACACCTAAGCCCCTAACTTTTCGACATGGTGAAGCAACGCCCTAGAGTGTAGCCCAGGTTGCACAGAACGTAGAAATAACCAATAAATTCACAATCGTTGCAATTACTCCGGTTATACAATGGAAAAACTGTTGTATTTTTATTGTATTTTATGCTTCTGGTGTTGACTTCTAAGGCCCGAGCTATTCGATTTGGTGCAGCAACGCCCTAGAATGAAACCTAGGTTTCCCGGGACGTAGAAATAGCCATTAATTTCACACTGGTTGCAATTACTCCTGTTATACGATGGAAAAACTGTTGTATTTTTATTGTACTTTGTGCTTATGGCGTTGACTTCTAAGGCCCGATCTATTCGATCTGGTGGAGCGACGCCCTAGAGTGAAGCCTAGGTTGCACGGAACGTAGAAATAATCTTTAATTTCACACTGGTTGCAATTACTCCTGTTATACAAAGGAAAAACTGTTGTATTTTTATTGTATTTTATGCCTCTGGCGTTGACACCTAAGCCCCTAACTATTCGATGTGGTGCAGCAAAGCCCTAGAGTGAAACCTAGGTTTCCCCGTGACGTAGAAGTACCCATTAATTTCACACAGGTTGCAATTACTCCTGTTATACGATGGAAAAACTGTTGTATTTTTATTGTATTTTGTACTTCTGGCGTTGACATCTAAGGCCCGAGCTATTCGATGTGGTGGAGCAACGAGCTAGAGTGGTGCCTAGGTTGCCCGGAACGTAGAAGTAAACATTTATTTCACACTGGTTGCAATTACTCCTATTATACAATGGAAAAACTGTTGTATTTTTATTGTATTTTATGCTTCTGGCGTAGACTTCTAAGGCCCGAGCTATTCGATCTTGTGAAGCATCGCCCTAGAGTGAAGTCTTGGTTGCCCAGAACGTAGAAATAACCATTAATTTCACAATGGTTGCAATTACTCCGGTTATACAATGGAAAAACTGTTGTATTTTTATTGTATTTTATGCTTCTGGTGTTGTCTTCTAAGGCCCGAGCTATTCGATGTGGTGGAGCAACGAGCTAGAGTGAAGCCTACTTTGCCCGAAACGTAGAAATGACCATTAATTTCGCACTGGTTGCAATTACTCCTGTCATACAATGGAAAAACTGCTGTATTTCTATTGTATTTTATGCTTCTGGCGTTGACTTCTAAGGCCCGAGCTCTTCGATTTGGTGGGGCAACGAGCTAGAGTGGACCCTAGGTTGCCCGGAACGTAGAAATAACCATTAATTTCACACTGGTTGCAATTACTCCTGTTATACAATGGAAAAACTGCTGTATTTATATTGTATTTTATGCTTCTGGCGTTGACTTCTAAGGCCCGAGCTATCCGATCTTGTGAAGCATCGCCCTAGAGTGGAGACTAGGTCGCCCGGAACGTAGAAATGACCATTACTTTCATACTGGTTGTAACTATTTCCATTCTACGATGGAAAAACTGTTGTATTTTCATTGTATTTTATGCATCTGGTGTTGCCTTCTAAGGCCCGAGGTATTCGATTTGGTGCAGCAACGCCTTACAGTGAAACCTAGGTTTCCCCGGGACGTAGAAATAACCATTAATTTCACACTGGTTGCAATTACTCCTGTTATACAATGGAAAAACTGCTGTATTTCTATTGTATTTTATGCTTCTGGCGTTGACTTCTAAGGTCCGAGCTATCCGATCTTGTGAAGCATCGCCCTAAAGTGAGGACTAGGTTGCTCGGAACGTAGAAATAACCATTAATTTCACACTGGTTGCAATTACTAAAGTTATACAATGGAAAATCTGTTAAATTTTCATTGTATTTTATGCTTCTGGCGTTGACTTCTAATGCCCGAACTATTCGATCTGGTGGAGCGACGCCCTAGAATGAAGCCTAGGATGCCCGGAACGTAGAAATAACCATTAATTTCACACTGTTTGCTATTACTCCTGTTATACAATGGAAAAACTGTTGTATTTTTATTGTATTTTATGCTTCTGGCGTAGACTTCTAAGGCCCGAGCTATTCGATCTTGTGAAGCATCGCCCTAGAGTGAAGCCTTGGTTGCCCAGAACGTAGAAATAACCATTAATTTCACACTGGTTGCAATTACTAAAGTTATCCAATGGAAAATCTGTTGAATTTTTATTGTATTTTATGCTTCTGGCGTTGACTTCTAATGCCCGAGCTATTCGATTTGGTGGAGCAACGAGCTACAGTGAAGCCTAGGTTGCCCCGAACGTAGAAATGAACATTACTTTCACAATGGTTGCAATTATTTCTCTTATACGATGGAAAAAATGTTGTATTTTTGTTGAATTTTATTCTTCTAGCGTTGACTTCTAAGGCCAGAACTATTCGATCTGGTGGAGCGACGCCCTAGAGTGAAGCCTAGGATGCCCGGAACGTAGAAATAACCATTAATTTCACACTGTTTGCTATTACTCCTGGTATACAATGGAAAAACTGTTGTATTTTTATTTTATTTTATGCTTCTGGCGTTGACTTCTAAGGCCCGAGGTATTCGATCTTGTGAAGCATCGCCCTAGAGTGAAGCCTTGGTTGCCCGGAACGTAGAAATAACCATTACTTTCACCATGGTTGCAATTACTCCGGTTATACTATGGAAAAACTGCTGTATTTCTATTGTATTTTATGCTTCTGGCGTTGACTTCTAAGGTCCGAGCTATCCGATCTTGTGAAGCATCGCCCTAGAGTGAGGACTAGGTTGCCCGGAACGTGGAATTAACCACTAATTTCACACTGGTTGTAATTACTCCTGTTATACAATGGAAAAACTGTTGTATTTTTATTGTATTTTATGCTTCTGGCGTAGACTTCAAAGGCCCGAGCTATTCGATCTTGTGAAGCATCGCCCTCGTGTGAAGCCTTGGTTGCCCAGAATGTTGTAATAACCATTAATTTCACAATGGTTGCAATTACTCCGGTTATACAATGGAAAAACTGTTGTATTTTTATTGTATTTTATGCTTCTGGCGTAGACTTCTAAGGCCCGAGCTATTCGGTCTTGTGAAGCATCGCCCTAGAGTGAAGCCTTGGTTGCCCAGAACGTAGACATAACCATTAATTTCACAATGGTTGCAATTACTCCGGTTATACAATGGAAAAACTGTTGTATTTTTATTGCATTTTATACTTCTGGCGTTGACTTCTGAGGCCCGATCTCTTTGATTTGGTGGGGCAACGAGCTAGAGTGGAGCCTAGGTTGCCCGGAACGTAGAAATAACCATTAATTTCACACTGGTTGCAATTACTCCTGTTATACGATGGAAAAACTGTTGCATTTTTATTGTATTTTATGCTTCTGGCCTTGATACCTAAGTCCCTAACTATTCGATGTGGTGGAGCAACGCCCTAGAGTGAAGCCTAGGTTGCCCGGAACGTAGAAATGACCATTACTTTCATACTGGTTGTAACTATTTCCATTCTACGATGGAAAAACTGTTGTATTTTTATTGTATTTTATGCATCTGGTGTTGTCTTCTAAGGCCCGAGGTATTCGATTTGGTGCAGCAACGCCTTAGAGTGAAACCTAGGTTTCCCCGGGACGTAGAAATAATCATTAATTTCACACTGGTTGCATTTACTCCTGTTATACGATGGAAAAACTGTTGTATTATTATTGTATTTTGTGCTTCTGGCGTTGACATCTAAGGCCCGAGCTATTCGATGTGGTGGAGCAACAAGCTAGAGTGAAGCCTACTTTGCCCGGTACGCAAAATGACCATTAATTTCACACTGGTTGCAATTACTCCTGTTATACGATGGAAAAACTGTTGTATTTTTATTGCATTTGATGCTTCTGGCGTTGACTTGTAAGGCCCGAGCTCTTCGATTTGGTGGGGCAACGAGCTAGAGTGGAGCCTAGGTTGCGCGGAACGTAGAAATAACCAATAATTTCACACTGGTTGCAATTACTCCTGTTATACAATGGAAAAACTGATGTATTTTTATTGTATTTTATGCTTCTGGCGTAGACTTCTAAGGCCCGAGCTATTCGATCTTGTGAAGCATCGCCCTAGAGTGAAGCCTAGTTCGCCCGAAACGTAGAAATGGCTATGACTTTCACACTGGTTGCAATTATTCCTTTTATACGATGGAAAAACTGTTGTATTTTTATTGTATTTTATGCTTCTGGCGTTGACTTCTAAGGCCCGATCTATTCGATCTGGTGGAGCGACGCCCTAGAGTGAAGCCTAGGTTGCACGGAACGTAGAAATAACCTTTAATTTCACACTGGTTGTAATTATTCCTGTTATACGATGGAAAAACTGTTGTATTTATATTGTATTTCATGCGTCTGGCGTTGACTCCCAAGGCCCTAACTATTCGATGTGGTGCAGCAACGCCCTAGAGTGAAACCTAGGTTTCCCCGGGACGTAGAAATACCCATTAATTTCACACTGGTTGCATTTACTCCTGTTATACGATGGAAAAACTGTTGTATTTTTATTGTATTTTGTGCTTCTGGCGTTGACATCTAAGGCCCGAGCTGTCCGATGTGGTGGAGCAACGAGCTAGAAAGAAACCTACTTTGCCCGGAACGTAGAAATGACCATTAATTTCACACTGGTTGCAATTACTCCTGTCATACAATGGAGAAACTGCTGTATTTCTATTGTATTTTATGCTTCTGGCGTTGACTTCTAAGGCCCGAGCTATCCGATCTTGTGAAGCATCGCCCTAGAGTGAGGACTAGGTTGCCCGGAACGTAGAAATAGCAACTAATTTCATACTGGTTGTAATTACTCCTGTTATACAATGGAAAAACTGTTGTACTTTTATTGCATTTTATGCTTCTGGCGTTGACTTCTAAGGCCCGAGCTCTTCGATTTGGTGGGGCAACGAGCTAGAGTGGAGCCTAGGTTGCCCGGAACGTAGAAATAACCATTAATTTCACACTGGTTGCAATTACTCCTGTTATACAATGGAAAAACTGTTGTATTTTTATTGTATTTTATGCTTCTGGCGTAGACTTCTAAGGCCCGAGCTATTCGATCTTGTGAAGCATCGCCCTAGAGTGAAGCCTAGTTCGCCCGAAACGTAGAAATGGCTATGACTTTCACACTGGTTGCAATTATTCCTTTTATACGATGGAAAAACTGTTGTATTTTTATTGTATTTTATGCTTCTGGCGTTGACTTCTAAGGCCGTACTATTCGATCTGGTGGAGCGACGCCCTAGAGTGAAGCCTAGGTTGCACGGAACGTAGAAATAACCTTTAATTTCACACTGGTTGCAATTACTCCTGTTATACAAAGGAAAAACTGTTGTATTTTTATTGTATTTTATGCCTCTGGCGTTGACACCTAAGCCCCTAACTATTCGATGTGGTGCAGCAAAGCCCTAGAGTGAAACCTAGGTTTCCCCGTGACGTAGAAGTACCCATTAATTTCACACAAGTTGCAATTACTCCTGTTATACGATGGAAAAACTGTTGTATTTTTATTGTATTTTATGTTTCTGGTGTTGTCTTCTAAGGCCCGATTTATTCGATTTGTAGCATCAACGCCCTAGAATGAAACCTAGGTTTCCCCGGGACGTAGAAATACCCATTAATTTCACACTGGTTGCATTCACTCCTGCTATACGATGGAAAAACTGTTGGATTTTTATTGTATTTTGTGCTTCTGGCGTTGACATCTAAGGCCCGAGCTGTTCGATGTGGTGGAGCAACGAGCTAGAGTGAAGCCTACTTTGCCCGAAACGTAGAAATGACCATTAATTTCGCACTGGTTGCAATTACTCCTGTCATACAATGGAAAAACTGCTGTATTTCTATTGTATTTTATGCTTCTGGCGTAGACTTCTAAGGCCCGAGCTATTCGATCTTGTGAAGCATCGCCCTAGAGTGAAGCCTTGGTTGCCCAGAACGTAGAAATAACCATTAATTTCACAATGGTTGCAATTACTCCGGTTATACAATGGAAAAACTGTTGTATTTTTATTGTATTTTATGCTTCTGGTGTTGTCTTCTAAGGCCCGAGGTATTCGATTTGGTGCATCAACGCCCTAGAGTGAAACCTAGGTTTCCCCGGGACGTAGAAATACCCATTAATTTCACACTGGTTGCATTCACTCCTGCTATACGATGGAAAAACTGTTGGATTTTTATTGTATTTTGTGCTTCTGGCGTTGACATCTAAGGCCCGAGCTATTCGATGTGGTGGAGCAACGAGCTAGAGTGAAGCCTACTTTGCCCGAAACGTAGAAATGACCATTAATTTCGCACTGGTTGCAATTACTCCTGTTACACAATGGAAAAACTGTTGTATTTTTATTGTATTTTATGCTTCTGGCGTTTACACCTAAGCCCCTAACTTTTCGACATGGTGAAGCAACGCCCTAGAGTGAAGCCCAGGTTGCACAGAACGTAGAAATAACCAACAAATTCACAATCGTTGCAATTACTCCGGTTATACAATGGAAAAACTGTTGTATTTTTATTGTATTTTATGCCTCTGGTGTTGACTTCTAAGGCCCGAGCTATTCGATTTAGTGCAGCAACGCCCTAGAATGAAACCTAGGTTTCCCGGGACGTAGAAATAGCCATTAATTTCACACTGGTTGCAATTACTCCTGTTATACGATGGAAAAACTGTTGTATTTTTATTGTATTTTGTGCTTATGGCGTTGTCATCTAAGGCCCGAGCAATGAGATGAGGTGGAGCAACGAGCTAGAGTGAAGCCTAGGTTGCCCGGAACGTAGAAATGACCATTACTTTCACACTGGTTGCAATTATTCCTTTTATAGGATGGAAAAACTGTTGTATTTATATTGTATTTCATGCTTCTGGCGTTGACTCCCAAGGCCCTAACTTTTCAATGTGGTGCAGCAACGCCCTAGAGTGAAACCTAGGTTTCCCGGGACGAAGAAATACCCATTAATTTCACACTGGTTGCAATTACTCCTGTTATACGATGGAAAAACTGTTGTATTTCTATTGTATTTTATGCTTCTGGCGTTGACACCTAAGCCCCTAACTATTCGATGTGGTGCAGCAACGCCCTAGAGTGAAGCCTAGGTTGCCCGGAACGTAGAAATGACCATTACTTTCATACTGGTTGTAACTATTTCCATTCTACGATGGAAAAACCGTTGTACTTTTATTGTATTTTATGCATCTGGTGTTGTCTTCTAAGGCCCGAGGTATTCGATTTGGTGCAGCAACGCCTTAGAGTGAAACCTAGGTTTCCCCGGGACGTAGAAATAATCATTAATTTCACACTGGTTGCATTTACTCCTGTTATACGATGGAAAAACTGTTGTATTATTATTGTATTTTGTGCTTCTGGCGTTGACATCTAAGGCCCGAACTATTCGATGTGGTGGAGCAACAAGCTAGAGTGAAGCCTACTTTGCCCGGAACGTAAAATGACCATTAATTTCACACTGGTTGCAATTACTACTGTCATACAATGGAAAAACTGTTGTATTTTTATTGCATTTGATGCTTCTGGCGTTGACTTCTAAGGCCCGAGCTCTTCGATTTGGTGGGGCAACGAGCTAGAGTGGAGCCTAGGTTGCCCGGAACGTAGAAATAACCATTAATTTGACACTGGTTGCAATTACTCGTGTTATACAATGGAAAAACTGTTGTATTTTTATTGTATTTTATGCTTCTGGCGTAGACTTCTAAGGCCCGAGTTATTCGATCTTGTGAAGCATCGCCCTAGAGTGAAGCCTAGTTCGCCCGAAACGTAGAAATGGCTATGACTTTCACACTGGTTGCAATTATTCCTTTTATACGATGGAAAAACTGATGTATTTTTATTGTATTTTATGCTTCTGGCGTTGACTTCTAAGGCCCGGTCTATTCGATCTGGTGGAGCGACGCCCTAGAGTGAAGCCTAGGTTGCACGGAACGTAGAAATAACCTTTAATTTCACACTGGTTGCAATTACTCCTGTTATACAAAGGAAAAACTGTTGTATTTTTATTGTATTTTATGCCTCTGGCGTTGACACCTAAGCCCCTAACTATTCGATGTGGTGCAGCAAAGCCCTAGAGTGAGACCTAGGTTTCCCCGTGACGTAGAAGTACCCATTAATTTCACACTGGTTGCAATTATTCCTGTTATACGATGGAAAAACTGTTGTATTTTTATTGTATTTTGTGCTTCTGGCGTTGACATCTAAGGCCCGAGCTATTCGATGTGGTGGAGCAACGAGCTAGAGTGGTGCCTAGTTTGCCCGGAACGTAGAAATAAACATTAATTTCACACTGGTTGCAATAACTCCTATTATACAATGGAAAAACTGTTGTATTTTTATTGTATTTTATGCTTCTGGCGTAGACTTCTAAGGCCCGAGCTATTCGATCTTGTGAAGCATCGCCCTAGAGTGAAGCCTTGGTTGCCCAGAACGTAGAAATAACCATTAATTTCACAATGGTTGCAATTACTCCGTTTATACAATGGAAAAACTGTTGTATTTTTATTGTATTTTATGTTTCTGGTGTTGTCTTCTAAGGCCCGATTTATTCGATTTGTAGCATCAACGCCCTAGAATGAAACCTAGGTTTCCCCGGGACGTAGAAATACCCATTAATTTCACACTGGTTGCATTCACTCCTGCTATACGATGGAAAAACTGTTGGATTTTTATTGTATTTTGTGTTTCTGGCGTTGACATCTAAGGCCCGAGCTGTTCGATGTGGTGGAGCAACGAGCTAGAGTGAAGCCTACTTTGCCCGAAACGTAGAAATGACCATTAATTTCGCACTGGTTGCAATTACTCCTGTCATACAATGGAAAAACTGCTGTATTTCTATTGTATTTTATGCTTCTGGCGTTGACTTCTAAGGCCCGAGCCATCCGATCTTGTGAAGCATCGCCCTAGAGTGAGGACTAGGTTGCCCGGAACGTAGAAATAACCATTAATTTCACACTGGTTGCAATTACTCCTGTTATACAATGGAAAAACTGTTGTATTTTTATTGTATTTTATGCTTCTGGCGTTTACACCTAAGCCCCTAACTTTTCGGCGTGGTGAAGCAACGCCCTAGAGTGAAGCCCAGGTTGCACAGAACGTAGAAATAACCAATAATTTCACAATCGTTGCAATTACTCCGGTTATACAATGGAAAAACTGTTGTATTTTTATTGTATTTTATGCTTCTGGTGTTGACTTCTAAGGCCCGAGCTATTCGATTTGGTGCAGCAACGCCCTTGAGTGAAACCTAGGTTTCCCGGGACGTAGAAATAGCCATTAATTTCACACTGGTTGCAATTACTCCTGTTATACGATGGAAAAACTGTTATATTATTATTGTATTTTGTGCTTATGGCGTTGTCATCTAAGGCCCGAGCTATTAGATGAGGTGGAGCAACGAGCTAGAGTGAAGCCTAGGTTGCCCGGAACGTAGAAATGACCATTACTTTCACACTGGTTGCAATTATTCCTTTTATAGGATGGAAAAACTGTTGTATTTATATTGTATTTCATGCTTCTGGCGTTGACTCCCAAGGCCCTAACTTTTCAATGTGGTGCAGCAACGCCCTAGAGTGAAACCTAGGTTTCCCGGGACGTTGAAATACCCATTAATTTCACACTGGTTGCAATTACTCCTGTTATACGATGGAAAAACTGTTGTATTTTTATTGTATTTTATGCTTCTGGCGTTGACACCTAAGCCCCTAACTATTCGATGTGGTGCAGCAACGCCCTAGAGTGAAGCCTAGGTTGCCCGGAACGTAGAAATGACCATTACTTTCATACTGGTTGTAACTATTTCCATTCTACGATGGAAAAACTGTCGTATTTTCATTGTATTTTATGCATCTGGTGTTGCCTTCTAAGGCCCGAGGTATTCGATTTGGTGCAGCAACGCCTTACAGTGAAACCTAGGTTTCCCCGGGACGTAGAAATAATCATTAATTTCACACTGGTTGCATTTACTCCTGTTATACCATGGAAAAACTGTTGTATTATTATTGTATTTTGTGCTTCTGGCGTTGACATCTAAGGCCCGAGCTATTCGATGTGGTGGAGCAACAAGCTAGAGTGAAGCCTACTTTGCCCGGAACTTAAAATGACCATCAATTTCACACTGGTTGCAATTACTCCTGTCATCCAATGGAAAAACTGTTGTATTTTTATTGCATTTGATGCTTCTGGCGTTGACTTCTAAGGCCCGAGCTCTTCGATTTAGTGGGGCAACGAGCTAGAGTGGAGCCTAGGTTGCCCGGAACGTAGAAATAACCATTAATTTGACACTGGTTGCAATTACTCCTGTTATACAATGGAAAAACTGTTGTATTTTTATTGTATTTTATGCTTCTGGCGTAGACTTCTAAGGCCCGAGCTATTCGATCTTGTGAAGCATCGCCCTAGAGTGAAGCCTAGTTCACCCGAAACGTAGAAATGGCTATGACCTTCACACTGGTTGCAATTATTCCTTTTATACGATGGAAAAACTGTTGTATTTTTACTGTATTTTATGCTTCTGGCGTTGACTTCTAAGGCCCGATCTATTCGATCTGGTGGAGCGACGCCCTAGAGTGAAGCCTAGGTTGCACGGAACGTAGAAATAACCTTTAATTTCACACTGGTTGCAATTACTCCTCTTATACTAAGGAAAAACTGTTGTAATTTTATTGTATTTTATGCCTCTGGCGTTGACACCTAAGCCCCTAACTATTCGATGTGGTGCAGCAAAGCCCTAGAGTGAAACCTAGGTTTCCCCGTGACGTAGAAGTACCCATTAATTTCACACTGGTTGCAATTACTCCTGTTATACGATGGAAAAACTGTTGTATTTTTATTGTATTTTGTGCTTCTGGCGTTGACATCTAAGGCCCGAGCTATTCGATGTGGTGGAGCAACGAGCTAGAGTGGTGCCTAGGTTGCCCGGAACGTAGAAATAAACATTAATTTCACACTGGTTGCAATTACTCCTATTATACAATGGAAAAACTGTTGTATTTTTATTGTATTTTATGCTTCTGGCGTAGACTTCTAAGGCCCGAGCTATTCGATCTTGTGAAGCATCGCCCTAGAGTGAAGCCTTGGTTGCCCAGAACGTAGAAATAACCATTAATTTCACACTGTTTGCTATTACTCCTGTTATACAATGGAAAAACTGTTGTATTTTTATTGTATTTTATGCTTCTGGCGTTGACACCTATGCCCCTAACTATTCGATGTGGCGCAGCAACGCCCTAGAGTGGAACCTAGGTTTCCCGGGACGTAGAAATACCCATTAATTTCACACTGGTTGAACTTACTCCTGTTATACGATGGAAAAACTGTTGTATTTTTATTGTATTTTGTGCTTCTGGCGTTGACATCTAAGGCCCGAGCTATTGGATCTTGTGAAGCATCGCCCTAGAGTGAAGCCTTGGTTGCCCAGAACGTAGAAATAACCATTAATTTCACAATGGTTGCAATTACTCCGGTTATACAATGGAAAAACTGTTGTATATTTATTGTATTTTATGCTTCTGGTGTTGTCTTCTAAGGCCCGAGGTATTCGATTTTGTGCAGCAACGCCCTAGAGTGAACCTAGGTTTCCCCGGACGTAGAAATACCCATTAATTGCACCCTGGTTGCAATTACTCCTGTTATACGATGGAGAAACTGTTGTATTTTTATTGTATTTTGTGCTTATGGTGTTGTCATCTAAGGCCCGAGCTATTCGATGAGGTGGAGCAACGAGCTAGAGTGAAGCCTAGGTTGCTCGGAACGTAGAAATGACTATTACTTTCACACTGGTTGCAATTATTCCTTTTATAGGATGGAAAAACTGTTGTATTTATATTGTATTTCATGCTTCTGGCGTTGACTCCCAAGGCCCTAACTATTCGATGTGAGGGAGCAACGCCCTAGAGTGAAGCCTAGGTTGTCGGAACGTAGAAATAACCATTAATTTCACACTGGTTGCAATTACTAAAGTTATCCAATGGAAAATCTGTTGAATTTTTATTGTATTTTATGCTTCTGGCGTTGACTTCTAATGCCCGAACTATTCGATTTGGTGGAGCAACGAGCTACAGAGAAGCCTAGGTTGCCCCGAACGTAGAAATGAACATTACTTTCACACGGGTTGCAATTATTTCTAATATACGCTGGAAAAACTGTTGCATTTTTATTGTATTTTATTCTTCTGGCGTTGACTTCTAAGGCCCGAACTATTCGATCTGGTGTAGCGACGCCCTAGAGTGAAGCCTAGGATGCCCGAAACGTAGAAATAACCATTAATTTCACACTGGTTGCAATTACTAAAGTTATCCAATGGAAAATCTGTTGAATTTTTATTGTATTTTATGCTTCTGGCGTTGACTTCTAATGCCCCAACTATTCGATTTGGTGGAGCAACGAGCTACAGAGAAGCCTAGGTTGCCCCGAACGTAGAAATGAACATTACTTTTACACGGGTTGCAATTATGTTTAATATACGATGGAAAAACTGTTGCATTTTTATTGTATTTTATTCTTCTGGCGTTGACTTCTAAGGCCCGAACTATTCGATCTGGTGTAGCGACGCCCTAGAGTGAAGCCTAGGATGCCCGGAACGTAGAAATAACCATTAATTTCACACTGTTTGCTATTACTCCTGTTAAAGAATGGAAAAACTGTTGTACTTTTATTGTATTTTTTGCTTCTGGCGTTGACTTCTAAGGCCCGAGCTATTCGATCTGCTGGAGCAACGCCCTAGAGTGAAGACTAGGTTGCCCGGAACGTAGAAATAACCATTAATTTCACACTGGTTGCAATTACTCCTGTTATACAATGGAAAAACTGTTGTATTTTTATTGTATTTTATGCTTCTGGCGTTTACACCTAAGCCCCTAACTTTTCGACGTGGTGAAGCAACGCCCTAGAGTGAAGCCCAGGTTGCACAGAACGTAGAAATAACCAATAATTTCACAATCGTTGCAATTACTCCGGTTATACAATGGAAAAACTGTTGTATTTTTATTGTATTTTATGCTTCTGGTGTTGACTTCTAAGGCCCGAGCAATTCGATTTGGTGCAGCAATTCCCTAGAGTGAAACCTAGGTTTCCCGGGACGTAGAAATAGCCATTAATTTCACACTGGTTGCAATTACTCCTGTTATACGATGGAAAAACTGTTGTATTTTTATTGTATTTTGTGCTTATGGCGTTGTCATCTAAGGCCCGAGCTATTAGATGAGGTGGAGCAACGAGCTAGAGTGAAGCCTAGGTTGCCCGGAACGTATAAATGACCATTACTTTCACACTGGTTGCAATTATTCCTTTTATAGGATGGAAAAACTGTTGTATTTATATTGTATTTCATGCTTCTGGCGTTGACTCCCAAGGCCCTAACTTTTCAATGTGGTGCAGCAACGCCCTAGAGTGAAACCTAGGTTTCCCGGTACGAAGAAATACCCATTAATTTCACACTGGTTGCAATTACTCCTGTTATACGATGGAAAAACTGTTGTATTTTTATTGTATTTTATGCTCCTGGCGTTGACACCTAAGCCCCTAACTATTCGATGTGGTGCAGCAACGCCCTAGAGTGAAGCCTAGGTTGCCCGGAACGTAGAAATGACCATTACTTTCATACTGGTTGTAACTGTTTCCATTCTACGATGGAAAAACTGTTGTATTTTTATTGTACTTTATGCATCTGGTGTTGTCTTCTAAGGCCCGAGGTATTCGATTTGGTGCAGCAACGCCTTAGAGTGAAACCTAGGTTTCCCCGGGACGTAGAAATAATCATTAATATCACACTGGTTGCATTTACTCCTGTTATACGATGGAAAAACTGTTGTATTATTATTGTATTTTGTGCTTCTGGCGTTGACATCTAAGGCCCGAGCTATTCGATGTGGTGGAGCAACAAGCTAGAGTGAAGCCTACTTTGCCCGGAACGTAAAATGACCATTAATTTCACACTGGTTGCAATTACTCCTGTCATACAATGGAAAAACTGTTGTACTTTTATTGCATTTGATGCTTCTGGCGTTGACTTCTAAGGCCCGAGCTCTTCGATTTGGTGGGGCAACGAGCTAGAGTGGAGCCTAGGTCGCCCGGAACGTAGAAATAACCATTAATTTGACACTGGTTGCAATTACTCCTGTTATACAATGGAAAAACTGTTGTATTTTTACTGTATTTTATGCTTCTGGCGTAGACTTCTAAGGCCCGAGCTATTCGATCTTGTGAAGCATCGCCCTAGAGTGAAGCCTAGTTCGCCCGAAACGTAGAAATGGCTATGACTTTCACACCGGTTGCAATTATTCCTTTTATACGATGGAAAAATTGTTGTATTTTTATTGTATTTTATGCTTCTGGCGTTGACTTCTAAGGCCCTAACTATTCGATCTGTTGGAGCAGGGCCCTAGAGTGAAGCCTAGCTTGCCCGGAACGTAGAAGTGACCATTACTTTCACATCCGTTGCATCTGGTCCTGTTATACGTTCGCAAACCTGTTGTATTTATTTTGTATTTTAATCCTGTGGCGATGATTTCTAAGGTCCCAACTCATCCCCCTGGTGAAGCAACGCCCTAGAGCGAAGCATACGGTGCCCGCACGTAGAAAGGACCATTACTTTAGCACCGGTTGCAATTATTCCTTTTATAGGATGGGAAATCTGTTGTACTTATATTGTATTTTATGCTTCTGGCGTTGACTGCTAAGGCCCTAACTATTCGATCTGGTGGAGCAGCGCCCCAGAGTGAAACCTAGCTTGCCCGGAACGTAGGAATGACCATTAGTTTGACATCCGTTGCATCTGATCCTGTCATACATTCGCCAACCTGTTGTATTTATTTTGTATTTTAATCATGTGGCGATGATTTCTAAGGCCCAAACTCATCCATCTGGTGAAGCAACGCCCTTGTTTGAAGCCTATGTTGCCCGGAACGTTGAAATGACCTTTACGATCACACTGGTAGCAATTATTTGTCTTATACGATTGAAAATCTGCTGTATTTATATTGTATTTTAATCCTCTGGCGTTGATTTCTAAGGCCGTAACTCTTCCATCTGGAGGAGCAACGCCCAAGAGTGAAGCCTAGGATGCCCGGAACGTAGAAATGACCATTACTTTCGCACTGGTTGCAATCATTCCTTTTATACGATGGAAAACCTGTTGTATTTTTATTGTATTTTATGCTTCTGGCGTTGAATTCTAAGTCCCGAGCTATTCGATCTAGTGAAGCATCGCCCCAGAGTGAAGTCTTGGTTGCCCGGAACGTAGAAATGACTATTACTTTCCCACTGGATGCAATTATTTCTATTACACGATGGAAAGACTGTTGTATTTTTATAGTATTTTATGCTTCTGGCTTTGACTTCTAAGGCCTGAGCTATTCGATGTGGTGGAGCCACGCCCTAGAGTGAAGCCTATGTTGGCCGGGACGTGGAAATGACCATTACTTTCACACTGGTTGCAATTACTCCGTTTATACGATGGAAAAACTGTTGTATTTATATTGTGTTTTATGCTTCTGGCGTTGACTTCTAATGCCCGAGCTATTCGATCTGGTGAAGCATCGCCCTAGAGTGAAGGGTAGGTTGGCCGGAAAGTAGAAATGTCCATTACTCTCACACTGGTTGCAATTATTCCGTTTATACGATGAAAAAACTGTTGTATTTATATCGTATTTTATGCTTCTGGCGTTGACTTCTAAGGCCCGAGCAATTCAATCTGGTGAAGCATCGCCCTAGAGTGTAGCCTATGTTGCCCGGAACGTAGAAATGACCATTACTTTCACACTGGTTGCAATTATTCCTTTTATACGATGGAAAAACTGCTGTATTTATATTGCATTGTATGCTTCTGGCGCTGACTTCTAAGGTCCTAACTCTTCGATCTGGTGGAGCAATGCCCTAGAGTGAAGCCTAGGTTGTCCGCAAAGTAGAAATGACCATTTCTTTCATTTTAGTTGCTATTATTCCTGCTATACGATGCAAAAACTGTTGTATTTTTATTGTATTTTATGCTTCTGGCGTTGACTCCTAAGGCCCGAGCTATTCGATCTGGTGAAGCATCGCCCTAGAGTGAAGCCTATGTTGCCCGAAACGTAGAAATGGCCATTACTTTCAGACTGGTTGCAATCATTCCTTTTATACGATTAAAAAACTGTTGTAATTATATTTTTTTTTATACTTCTGACGTTGACTTCTATGGCCCGTGCTATTCAATCTGGTGAACCATCGCCCTAGAGTGAAGTGTAGATTGCACAGAACGTAGAAATTACCTTTACTTTCATTCTGGTTGCTATTATTCCTGCTATATGCTGGAAAAACTGTTGTCTTTTTATTCTATTTTATGCTTCTGGCGTTCACTTCTTAGGCCCGAGCTATTCGCGCTGGTGCAGCAACGCCCCAGTGTGAAGCCTAGGTTGCCCGGAACGTAGAAATAACCATTAATTACACACTGGATGCAAATATTCCTGTTATACGATGGAAAAACTGTTGTATTTTTATTGTATTTTATGCTTCTGGAGTCGACTTCTAAGGCTCTAGCTATTCGATCTGGTGGAGCAACGCCCTAGAGTGAATCCTAGGTTTCCCGGAACGTAGAAAGGACCATAACATTGACACTCGTTGCAGCAGTTCCTGTCATTCGTTCGCAGACCTGCCAAATTTATTTTTTAATTTGATCTTCTGGCGTTGACTTCTAGGGCTCAAACTTTTTCATCTGGTGATGCAACGCCCTAGAGTGAAGCTTAGGTTGCCCGGAATGTAGAAATGACCATTACTTTCACACTTGTTTCAATTACTCCTTTTATACGATGGAAAAACTGTTGTATTTTTATTGTATTTTATGCTTCTGGCGTTGACTTCTAAGACCGTAACTATTCGATCTGGTGGAGCAACGCCCTAGAGTGAAGCATAGGTTGCCCGGATCATAGAAATGATTATTACTTTCACACTGGTTGCAATTATTCCTTTTATACGATGGAAAAACTGTTGCATTTATATTGCATTTTATGCCTCTGGCGTTGACTTCCAAGGCCGTAACTATTGGATCTGGTGGAGCAACGCCATAGAGTGAAGCATAGGTCCCCCGGAACGTAGAAATGACCTTTACGTTCACACTGGTAGCAATTATTCCTCTTATACGATTGAAAATCTGCTGTATATATATTGTATTTTATGCTCCTGGCGCTGACTTCTAAGGCCATAGCTATTCGATCTAGTGGAGCAAGGCCCTAGAGTGAAGCCTAGCTTGCCCGGAACGTTGAAATGATCATTACTTTGACATCCGCTGTATCTGCTCTTGTCATACGTTCCCAAACCTGTTGTATTTATTTTGTATTTTAATCTTGTGGCGATGATTTCTAAGGAACAAACTCATCCATCTGGAGAAGCAACGCCCTAGAGCGAATCCTAGGTTGCCCGGAACGTTGAAATGACCTTTACGTTCACACTGGTAGCAATTATCCCTCTCATACGATTGAAAATCTGCTGCATTTATATTGTATTTTAATCCTCTGGCGTTGTTTTCTAAGGCCCAAGCTCATCCACCTGTTGAGGCAACACCCTAGAGCGAAGCCTAGGTTCCCCGGAACGTAGAAGTGACCATTACTTTCGCACTGGTTGCAATTATTCCTTTTATACGATGGGAAATCTGTTGGATTTATATTTTATTTTATGGTTGTGGCGTTGACTTCTAACGCCCTAACCAATCTGTTGCATTTATATCGTGTTTTATGTTTCTGTCGTTTACTTCTAAGGCCCTAACTATTCGATTTGGTGGAGCAACGCCCTAGAGTGAAGCCTACCTTGCCCAGAATGTAGAAATGACCATTACTTTGACT
Organism: Calliopsis andreniformis; assembly: GCF_051401765.1. Taxonomy (NCBI): domain Eukaryota; kingdom Metazoa; phylum Arthropoda; class Insecta; order Hymenoptera; family Andrenidae; genus Calliopsis; species Calliopsis andreniformis. The sequence goes on from NC_135068.1 coordinate 1,623,640, forward strand.
TCCTTTGCATCTGCTACTGTCATACGTTCGCAAACCTGTTGTATTTATTTTGTATTTTAATCTTGTGGCGATGATTTCTAAGGTCTAAACTCATCCACCTGGTGAAGTCATGCCCTAGGGTGAAGCCTAGGTTGCCCGGATCGTAGAAATGACCATTACTTTGACACCCTTTGCATCTGATCCTGTCATACATTCGCAAACGTGTTTTATTTATTTTGTATTTTAATCTTGTGGCGATGACTTCTAAGGTCTAAGCTCATCCACCTGGTGAAGCAATGCCCTAGGATGAAGCCAAGGTTGCCCGGAACGTAGAAATGACCACTACCTTGGATTCCGTTGCATCTGCTCCTGTCATACGTTCGCAAACCTGTTGTATTTATTTTGTATTTTAATCTTGTGGCGATGATTTCTAAGGTCTAAACTCATCCACCTGGTGAAGTCATGCCCTAGGGTGAAGCCTAGGTTGCCCGGATCGTAGAAATGACCATTACTTTGACACCCTTTGCATCTGCCCCTGTCATACATTCGCAAACATGTTTTATTTATTTTGTATTTTAATCTTGTGGCGATGATTTCTATGGCCCAAACGCACCAATCTGGTGAAGCAACGCCCTTGGTTGAAGCTTAGGTTGCCCGGAACGTTGAAATGACCTTTACGTTCACACTGGTAGGAATGAATCCTCTTATACGTTTGAAAATCTGCTGTATTTATATAGTATTTTTATCCTCTGACATTGGCTTCTAAGGTCCACAGTCATTCACCTGGTGAGGCCACACCATTGAGCGAAGCCTAGGTTGCCCGGAACGTAGAAATGACCATTACTTTCGCACTGGTTGCAATTATTCCTTTTATACGATGGAAAAACTGTTGTATTTATATCGTATTTTATGCTTCTGGCGTTTACTTCCAAGGCCCTAACTATTCGATCTGGTAGAGCAACGCCCTAGAGAGAAGCTGAGCATGCCCGGAACGTAGAAATGACCATTACCTTGACTTCCGTTGCATCTGCTCTTGCCATACGTTCGCAAACCTGTTGTATTTGTTTTGTATTTTAATCTTGTGGCGATGATTTCTAAGGCCCAAACTCATCCATCTGGTGAAGCAACGCCCTTGGTTGAAGCCCAGGTTGCCCGAAACGTTGAAATGACCTTTACGTTCACCCTGGTAGCAATTATTCCTCTTAAACGATTGAAAATCTGCTGTATTTATATTGTATTTTAATCCTCTGGCTTTGATTTCTAAGGTCCAAACTCATCCACCTGGTGAGGCAACGACCTAGAGTGAAGCCTAGGTTGCCCGGAACGTAGAAATGATGATTACTTTCGCACTGGGTGCAATGATTCCTTTTATACGATGGGAAATCTGTTGTATTTATATTGTATTTTATGCTTCTGGCGTTGACTTCTAAGGCCCTAACTATTCGATCTGGTCGTGCAACGCCCTAGAGTGAAGACTAGGTTGCCCGGAACGTTGATATGACCTTTACGTTCACACTGGTAGAAATTATCCCTCTTATACGATTGAAAATCTGCTGTATTTATATTGTATATTAATCCTCTGGCGTTTATTTCTAAGGTCCAAACTCATCCACCTGGTGAGGCAACACCCTAGAGCGCAGCCTTGGTTGCCCGGAACGTAGAAATGACCATTACTTTCGCACTGGTTGCAATTATTCCTTTTGCACGATGGGAAATCTGTTGGAATTATATTGTATTTTATGCTTCTGGCGTTAACTTCTAAGGCCCTAACTATTCGATCTGGTGGAGCTACGCCCTAGAGTGAAGCCTAGCTTGCCCGGAACATAGAAGTGACCCTTACCTTGACTTCCGTTGCATCTGGTCCTGTCATGCGTTCGCAAACCTGTTGTATTTATTTTGGATTTTAATATTGTGGCGATGATGTCAAAGGTACAAACTCATCCACCTGGCGAGGAATCACCCTAGAGTGAAGCCTAGGTTGCCCGCACGTAGGAATGATCACTACTTTCGCACTGGTTGCAATTATTCATTTTATGCGATGGGAAATCTGTTGCACCTATATCGTATTTTATGGTTCTGGCATTAACTTCTAAGGCCCTAACTATTCGATCTGGTCGTGCAACGCCTTAGAGTGAAGCCTAGGTTGCCCGGAACGTAGAAATGTCATTACTTTCACACCCGTTGCATCTGCCCCTGTCATACGTTCGCAAACATGTTCTATTTATTTTCTATTTTAATTTTGTGGCGATGATTTCTAAGGCTCAAACGCACCAATGTGGTGAAGAAACGCCCTTGGTTGAAGCCTAGGTTGCCCGGAACGTTGAAATGACCTTTACGTTCACACTGGTAGCAATTATCCCTCTTATACGATTGAAAATCTGCTCTATTTATATTGTATTTAAATCTTCTGCCGTTGATTTCTAAGGTCCAAACTCATCCACCTGGTGAGGCAGCACCCTAGAGCAAAGCCTCGGTTGCCCGGAACGTAGAAATTACCATTCCTTTCGCACTGGTTGCAATTATTCCTTATACACGATGGGACATCTGCTGTATTTATATTGTATTTTATGCTTCTGGCGTTGAGTTCTAAGGCCCTAACTATCCGATCTGGTGGAGCTACGCCCTAGAGTGAGGCCTAGCTTGCCCGGAACATAGAAGTGACCCTTACCTTGACTTCCGTTGCATCTGGTCCTGTCATGCGTTCGCAAACCTGTTGTATTTATTTTGAATTTCAATCTTGTGGCGATGATGTCAAAGGTACAAACTCATCCACCTGGCGAGGAATCACCCTAGAGTGAAGCCTAGGTTGCCCGCACGTAGAAATGACCATTACTTTCGCCCTGGTTGCAATTATTCATTTTATGCGACGGGAAATCTGTTGGATTTATATTGTATTTTATGGTTCTGGCGTTGACTTCTAAGGCCCTAACTATTCGACCTGGTGGAGCAACGCCCTAGAGTGAAGCCTAGCTTGCCCGGAACGTAGAAATGACCATCACTTTGACATCCGTTGCATCTGCTCCTGTCATGCGTTCGCAAACCTGTTGTATTTATTTTGTATTTTAATCTTGTGGCAATGACTTCTAAGGTGTAAACTCATCAACCTGGTGAAGCAATGCCATAGAGTGATGTCTAGGTTGCCCGCACGTTGAAATGACCATTACTTTCGCACTGGTTGCAATTACTCCTTTTACACGATGGGAAATCTGTTGTATTTATATTGTATTTTATGCTTCTGGCGTTGACTTCTAAGGCCCTAACTATTCGATCTGGCCGTGCAACGCCCTAGAGTGAAGACTAGGTTGCCCGGAACGTTGATATCACCTTTACGTTCACACTGGTAGCAATTATCCCTCTTATACGATTGAAAATCTGCTGTATTTATATTGTATTTTAATCCTCTGGCTTTGATTTCTAAGGTCCAAACTCATCCACCTGGTGAGGCAACGCCCTAGAGTGAAGCCTAGGTTGCCCGAAACGTAGAAATGACCATTACTTTCGTACTCGTTGCAATTATTCCTTCGATACGACGGGAAATCTGTTGGATTTATATTGTATATTAATCCTCTGGCGTTGACTTCTAAGGCCCTAACTATTCGACCTGGTGGAGCAACGCCATAGAGTGAAGCCTAGCTTGCCCGGAACGTAGAAATGACCATTACTTTGACATCCGTTGCATCTGCTCCTGTCATGCGTTCGCAAACCTGTTGTATTTATTTTGTATTTTAATCTTGTGGCAATGACTTCTAAGGTGTAAACTCATCAACCTGGTGAAGCAATGCCATAGAGTGATGTCTAGGTTGCCCGCACGTTGAAATGACCATTACTTTCGCACTGGTTGCAATTACTCCTTTTACACGATGGGAAATCTGTTGTATTTATATTGTATTTTATGCTTCTGGCGTTGACTTCTAAGGCCCTAACTATTCGATCTGGTCGTGCAACGCCCTAGAGTGAAGACTAGGTTGCCCGGAACGTTGATATCACCTTTACGTTCACACTGGTAGCAATTATCCCTCTTATACGATTGAAAATCTGCTGTATTTATATTGTATTTTAATCCTCTGGCTTTGATTTCTAAGGTCCAAACTCATCCACCTGGTGAGGCAACGCCCTAGAGTGAAGCCTAGGTTGCCCGGAACGTAGAAATGATGATTACTTTCGCACTGGTTGCAATCATTCCTTTTATACGATGGGAAATCTGTTGTATTTATATTGTATTTTATGCTTCTGCCGTTAACTTCTAAGGCCCTAACTATTCGATCTGGTCGTGCAACGCCCTAGAGTGAGGACAAGGTTGCCCGGAACGTTGATATGACCTTTACGTTCACACTGGTAGAAATTATCCCTCTTATACGATTGAAAATCTGCTGTATTTATATTGTATATTAATCCTCTGGCGTTTATTTCTAAGGTCCAAACTCATCCACCTGGTGAGGCAACACCCTAGAGCGCAGCCTAGGTTGCCCGGAACGTAGAAATGACCATTACTTTCGCACTGGTTGCAATTATTCCTTTTACACTATGGGAAATCTGTTGGATTTATATTGTATTTTATGGTTCTGGCGTTGTCTTCTAAGGCCCTAGCTATTCGATCTGGTGAAGCATGGCCCTAGAGTGAAGCCTATGTCGCCCGGAACGTAGAAAGGAACATTACTTTCACACTGGTTGCAATTATTCCTTTTATACGATGGAAAATCTGTTGTATTTATATTGTATTTTATGATTCTGGCGTTGACACCTGAGAACCTAACTATTCGATGCGGTGAAGCAACGCCCTAGAGTGAAACCTAGGTCGCCAGAAACGTAGAAATGGCCATTACTTTCACACTGGTTGCAATTCTTTCTATTATACGATGGAAAAACTGCTGTATTTTTATTGTATTTTATGCATCTGGCGTTGACTTCTAAGGCCCGAGCTATTCGATCTCGTGAAGCATCGCCCTAGAGTGAAGCCTGTGGTGCCCGGAACGTAGAAATGAACATTACTTTCACGCTGGTTGCAATTATTTCTATTATACGATGGAAAAACTGTTCTATTTTTATCGTATTTTATGCTTCTGGCGTTGACTTCTAAGGCCCGAGGTAGTCGATCTTGTGAAGCATCGCCCTAGGGTGAAGCCTAGGTTGCCCGGAACGTAGAAATGAACATTACTTTCACACTGGTTGCAATTATTTCTATTATACGAAGGAAAAACTGTTGTATTTATATTGTATTTTGTGCTTATGGCGTTGTCATCTAAGGCCCGAGCTATTCGATTTGGTGCAGCAACGAGCTAGAGTGAAGCCTATGCTGCCCGGAACGTAGAAATGAACATTACTTTCACGCTGGTTGCAATTATTTCTATTATACGATGGAAAAACTCTTGTATTTTTATCGTATTTTATGCTTCTGGCGTTGACTTCTAAGGCCCGAGCTATTCGATTTTGTGTAGCATCACCCTAGAGTGAAGCCTTGGTCGCCCGAAACGTAGAAATGACCATTACTTTCACACTGGTTGGAATTATTCCTTTTATACGATGGAAAAACTGGTGTATTTATATTGTATTTTATTCTTCTGGCGTTGACTTCTAATGCCCGAGCTATTCGATGTGGTGAAGCAATGCCCTAGAGTGAAGCCCAGGTTGCACAGAACGTAGAAAAAACCATTAATTTCACAATCGTTGCAATTGCTCCGGTTATACAATGGAAAAACTGTTGTATTTTTATTGTATTTTGTGCTTATGGCGTTGTCATCTAAGGCCCGAGCTACTCGATTTGGTGCATCAACGAGCTAGAGTGAAGCCTAGGCTGCCCGGAACGTAGAAATGAACATTACTTTCACGCTGGTTGCAATTATTTCTATTATACGATGGAAAAACTGTTGTATTTTTATGGTATTTTATGCTTCTGGCGTTGACTTCTAAGGCCCGAGCTATTCAATTTTGTGTAGCATCGCCCTAGAGTGAAGCCTAGGTCGCCCGAAACGTAGAAATGAGCATTACTTTCACACTGGTTGCAATTATTCCTTTTATACGATGGAAAAACTGATGTAGTTTTATTGTATTTTATGCTTCTGGCGTTGACTTCTAAGGCCCTAACTATTCGATCTGCTGGAGCAACGCCCTAGAGTGAAGCCTAGTTTGCCCGGAACATAGAAATGACCATTACTTTGACATCCGTTGCATCTGCTCCTGTCATGCGTTCGCAAACCTGTTGTATTTATTTTGTATTTAATCTTGTGGCGATGACTTCTAAGGTGTAAACTCATCAACCTGGTGAAGCAATGCCATAGAGTGATGTCTAGGTTGCCCGCACGTTGAAATGACCATTACTTTCGCACTGGTTGCAATTATTCCTTTTACACGATGGGAAATCTGTTGTATTTATATTGTATTTTATGCTTCTGGCGTTGACTTCTAAGGCCCTAACTATTCGATCTGGTCGTGCAACGCCCTAGAGTGAAGACTAGGTTGCCCGGAACGTTGATATGACCTTTACGTTCACACTGGTAGCAATTATCCCTCTTATACGATTGAAAATCTGCTGTATTTATATTGTATTTTAATCCTCTGGCTTTGATTTCTAAGGTCCAAACTCATCCACCTGGTGAGGCAACGCCCTAGAGTGAAGCCTAGGTTGCCCGGAACGTAGAAATGATGATTACTTTCGCACTGGTTGCAATCATTCCTTTTTTACGATGGGAAATCTGTTGTATTTATATTGTATTTTATGCTTCTATCGTTGACCTCTGAGGCCCTAACTATTCGATCTGTTGGAGCATTGCCCTAGAGTGAAGCCTAGCTTGCCCGAAACGTAGAAATGACCATTAGTTTGACTTCGGTTGCATCTGCTCCTGTCATACGTTCGCAAACCTGGTGTATTTATTTTGTATTTTTATCATGTGCCGATGATTTCTAAGGCCCAAACTAATCCATCCTGTAAAGCAACGCCCTTGTTTGAAGCGCAAGTTGCTCAGAACGTTGATATGACCCATAGGTTCACACTGGTAGCAATTATTCCTCTTAAATGATTGAAAATCTGCTGTATTTATATTGTATTTTAATGCTCTGGCGTTCATTTCTAAGGTCCAAACTCGTCCACCTGGTGAGGAAACGCCCTAGAGTGAAGCCTAGGTTGCCCGCACGTAGAAATGACCATTACTTTGACATCCGTTGCATCTGCTCCTGTCATACGTTCGCAAACCTGATGTATATATTTTGTATTTTAATCTTGTGGCGTTGACTTCTAAGGCCCGAGCTATTCGATCTCGTGAAGCATCGCCCTAGAGTGAAGCTTAGGTCGCCCGGAAGGTAGAAAGGAACATTACTTTCACACTGCTTGCAATTATTCCTTTTATACGATGGAAAATCTGTTGTATTTATATTGTATTTTATGATTCTGGCGTTGACACCTGAGAACCTAACTATTCGATGTGGTGAAGCAACGCCCTAGAGTGAAACCTTGGTTTCCCAGAACGTAGAAATAACCATTGATTTCACAATGGTTGCAATTACTTCGGTTATACGATGGAAAAACTGTTGTATTTTTATTGTATTTTACGCTTCTGGCGTTGACTTCTAAGGCCCGAGGTATTCGATCTTGTGAAGCATCGCCCTAGGGTGAAGCCTAGGTCGCCAGAAACGTAGAAATGGCCATTACTTTCACACTGGTTGCAATTCTTTCTATTATACGATGGAAAAACTGCTGTATTTTTATTGTATTTTATGCATCTGGCGTTGACTTCTAAGGCCCGAGCTATTCGATCTCGTGAAGCATCGCCCTAGAGTGAAGCCTAGGTCGCCCGGAACGTAGAAAGGAACATTACTTTCACACTGGTTGCAATTATTCCTTTTATACGATGGAAAAACTGTTGTATTTATATTGTATTTTATGCTTCTGGCGTTGACTTCTAATGCCCGAGATATTCGATTTGTTGGAGCAACGAGCTAGAGTGAAGCCTAGGTTGCCCGGAACGTAGAAATGAACATTACTTTCACACTGGTTGCAATTATTTCTATTATACGAAGGAAAAACTGTTGTATTTATATTGTATTTTGTGCTTATGGCGTTGTCATCTAAGGCCCGAGCTATTCGATTTGGTGCAGCAACGAGCTAGAGTGAAGCCTATGCTGCCCGGAACGTAGAAATGAACATTACTTTCACGCTGGTTGCAATTATTTCTATTATACGATGGAAAAACTCTTGTATTTTTATCGTATTTTATGCTTCTGGCGTTGACTTCTAAGGCCCGAGCTATTCGATTTTGTGTAGCATCACCCTAGAGTGAAGCCTTGGTCGCCCGAAACGTAGAAATGACCATTACTTTCACACTGGTTGGAATTATTCCTTTTATACGATGGAAAAACTGGTGTATTTATATTGTATTTTATGCTTCTGGCGTTGACTTCTAATGCCCGAGCTATTCGATGTGGTGAAGCAATGCCCTAGAGTGAAGCCCAGGTTGCACAGAACGTAGAAATAACCATTAATTTCACAATCGTTGCAATTGCTCCGGTTATACAATGGAAAAACTGTTGTATTTTTATTGTATTTTGTGCTTATGGCGTTGTCATCTAAGGCCCGAGCTACTCGATTTGGTGCATCAACGAGCTAGAGTGAAGCCTAGGCTGCCCGGAACGTAGAAATGAACATTACTTTCACGCTGGTTGCAATTATTTCTATTATACGATGGAAAAACTGTTGTATTTTTATGGTATTTTATGCTTCTGGCGTTGACTTCTAAGGCCCGAGCTATTCAATTTAGTGTAGCATCGCCCTAGAGTGAAGCCTAGGTCGCCCGAAACGTAGAAATGACCATTACTTTCACACTGGTTGCAATTATTCCTTTTATACGATGGAAAAACTGTTGTAGTTTTATTGTATTTTATGCTTCTGGCGTTGACTTCTAAGGCCCTAACTATTCGATCTGCTGGAGCAACGCCCTAGAGTGAAGCCTAGCTTGCCTGGAATGTAGAAATGACCATTACTTTGACTTCCGTAGCATCTGCTCCTGTCATACGTTAGCAAACCTGTTGTATTTGTTTTGTATTTTAATCTTGAGGCGATGACTTCTAAGGTCCAAACTCATCCACCTGGTGAGGCAACACCCTAGAGCGAAGCCTCGGTTGCCCGGAACGTAGAAATTACCATTCCTTTCGCACTGGTTGCAATTATTCCTTATACACGATGGGACATCTGCTGTATTTATATTGTATTTTATGCTTCTGGCGTTGACTTCTAAGGCCCTAACTATTCGATCTGGTGGAGCAACGCCCTAGAGTGAAGCCTAGCTTGCCCGAAACGTAGAAATGACCATTACTTTGACTTCCGTTGCATCTGCTCCTGTCATAACTTCGCAAACCTGTTGTATTTTATTTTGTATTTTAATCATGTGCCGATGATTTCTAAGGCCCAAACTCATCCATCTGGGGAAGCAACGCCCTTGGCTGAAGCGTAGGTTGCCCGGAACGTTGATATGACACATAGGTTCACACTGGTAGCAATTATTCCTCTTAAATGATTGAAAATCTGCTGTATTTATATTGTATTTTAATGCTCTGGCGTTCATTTCTAAGGTCCAAACTCATCCACCTGGTGAGGAAACGCCCTAGAGTGAAGCCTAGGTTGCCCGCACGTAGAAATGACAATTACTTTGACATCCGTTGCATCTGCTCCTGTCATACGTTCGCAAACCTGATGTATATATTTTGTATTTTAATCTTGTGGCGATGACTTCTAAGGTCCAAACTCATCCACCTGGTGAAGCAACGCCCTAGAGTGAAGCCTAGGTTGCCCGGAACGTAGAAATGACCATTACTTTCGCACTGGTTGCAATTATTCCTTTTTTACGATGGGAAATCTGTTGTATTTATATTGTATTTTATGCTTCTATCGTTGACTTCTAAGGCCCTACCTATTCGATCTGTTGGAGCAACGCCCTGGAGTGAAGCCTAGCTTGCCCGGAACGTAGAAATGACAATTACTTTGACTTCCGTTGCATCTGCTCCTGTCATAACTTCGCAAACCTGTTGTATTTTCTTTTGTATTTCAATCATGTGCGGATGATTTCTAAGGCCCAAACTCATCCATCTGAGGAAGCAACGCCCTTGGCTGAAGCGTAGGTTGCCCGGAACGTAGAAATGACCATTACTTTGACTTCCGTTGCATCTGCTCCTGTCATACGTTCGCAAACCTGTTGTACTTGTTTTGTATTTTAATCTTGTGGCGATGACTTCTAAGGTCTTAATTCATCCACCTGGTGAAGCAACGCCCTAGGGTGAAGCCTAGGTTGCCCGCACGTAGAAATGACCATCACCTTCGCACTGGTTGCAATTATTCCTTTTATACGATGGGAAATCTGTTGGATTTATATCTCATTTTATGGTTGTGGCGTTGATTTCTAAGGACCAAACACATCCATCTGGTGAAGCAACGCCCTTGGTTGAAGCCTAGGTTGCCCGGAACGTTGAAATGACCTTTACGTTCACACTGGTAGAAATTATCCCTCTTATACGATTGAAAATCTGCTATATTTATATTGTACTTTATGCTTCTGTCGTTTACTTCTAAGGCCCTAACTATTCGATCTGGTGCAGCAACGCCCTAGAGAGAAGCTTAGCTTGCCCGGAACGTAGAAATGACTATTACTTTCGCACTGGTTGCAATTATTCATTTTATACGATGAGAAATCTGTTGTATTTATATCGTGTTTTATATTTCTGTCGTTTACTTCGAAGGCCCTAACTATTCGATCTGGTGGAGTAAGGCCCTAGAGTGAAGCCTACCTTGCCCAGAACATAGAAATGACCTTTACTTTGACTTCCGTTGCATCTGCCCCTGTCATACGTTCGCAAACCTGTCGTATTTATTTTGTGTTTTAATCATGTGGCGATGACTTCCAAGGCCCAAACGCACACATCTGTTGAAGCAACGCCCTTTGTTGAAGCCTAGGTTGCACGGAACGTTGAAATGACCTTTACGTTCACACTGGTAGCAATTATCCCTCTTATACGATTGAAAATCTGCTGTATTCATATTGTATTTTAGTCCTCTGGCGTTGATTTCTAAGGTCCAAACTCATCCACCTGGTGAGGAAACGGCCTAGAGTGAAGCCTAGGTTGCCCGCACGTAGAAATAACCATTACTTTCGCACTGGTTGCAATTATTCCTTTTATACGATGGGAAATCTGTTTTATTTATATTGTATTTTATGCTTCTATCGTTGACTTCTAAGGCCCTACCTATTTGATCTGGTGGAGCAACGCCCTGGAGTGAAGCGTAGCTTGCCCGGAACGTTGAAATGACCATTACGGTCACACTGGTTGCAATTATCCCTCTTATACGGTTGAAAATCTGCTGTATTTATATTGTATTTTAATCCTCTGGCGTTGATTTCTAAGGTCCAAACTCATCCACCAGGTGAAGCAATGCCCTAGAGTGAAGCCTAGGTTGCCCGCACGTAGAAATGTCCATTACTTTCGCACTGGTTGCAATTATTCATTTTATACGATGGGAAGGCTGTTGTATTTATATCGTGTTTTATGCTTCTGGCGTTTACTACTAAGGCCCTAACTATTCGATCTGGTGCAGCAACGCCCCAGAGAGAAGCTTAGCTTGCCCGGAACGTAGAAATGACCATTACTTTGACTTCCGTTGCATCTGGTCCTGTCATGCGTTAGCAAACCTGTTGTATTTATTTTGAATTTTAATCTTGTGGTGATGTTGTCAAAGGTACAAACTCATCCACCTGGCGAGGAAACACCCTAGAGTGAAGCCTAGGTTGTCCGCACGTAGAAATGACCATTACTTTCGCACTGGTTGCAATTATTCATTTTATACGATGGGAAGGCTGTTGTATTTATATCGTGTTTTATGCTTCCTGCGTTTACTACTAAGGCCCTAACTATTCGATCTGTTGGAGCATCGCCCTAGAGTGAAGCCTAGCTTGCCCGGAACGTAGAAATGACCATTACTTTGACATCCGTTGCATCTGCTCCTGTCATACGTTCGCAAACCTGTTGTACTTATTTTGTATTTTAATCATGTGCCGATGATTTCTAAGGACCAAACTCATCCATCCGGTGAAGCAACGCCCTTGGGTGAAGCGTAGGTTGCCCGGAACGTTGAAATGACCTTTACGTTCACACTGGTAGCAATTATCCCTCTTATACAATTGAAAATCTACTGCATTTATATGGAATTTTAATCCTCTGGCGTTTATTTCTAAGGTCCAAACTCATCCACCTGGTGAGGCAACGCCCCAGAGTGAAGCCTAGGTTGCCCGCACGTAGAAATAACCATTACTTTCGCACTGGTTGCAATTATTCCTTTTATACGATGGGAAATCTGTTTTATTTATATTGTATTTTATGCTTCTATCGTTGACTTCTAAGGCCCTACCTATTTGATCTGGTGGAGCAACGCCCTGGAGTGAAGCGTAGCTTGCCCGGAACGTTGAAATGACCATTACGGTCACACTGGTAGCAATTATTCCTCTTAAACGATTGAAAGTCTGCTGCATTTTTATTGTATTTTGATCGCCTGGCGTTGATTTCTAAGGTCCAAACTATTCGATCTGGTGGAGCAACGCCCTAGAGTGAAGCCTAGCTTGCCTGGAACGTAGAAGTGACCCTTACCTTGACTTCCGTTGCATCTGGTCCTGTCATGCGTTCGCAAACCTGTTGTATTTATTTTGAATTTTAATCTTGTGGCGATGTTGTCAAAGGTACAATCTCATCCACCTGGCGAGGAAACACCCTAGAGTGAAGCCTAGGTTGCCCGGAACGTTGAAATGACCTTCACGTTCACACTGGTTGCAATTATCCCTCTTATACGATTGAAAATCTGCTGTATTTATATTGTATTTAAATCCTCTGCCGTTGATTTCTAAGGTCCATACTCATCCACCTGGTGAGGCAACACCCTAGGGCGAAGCCTAGGTCGCCCGGAAGGTAGAAATGACCATTTCTTTCGCACTGGTTGCAATTATCCCTCTTATACGATTGAAAATCTGCTGTATTTATATTGTACTTTATGCTTCTGTCGTTTACTTCTAAGGCCCTAACTATTCGATCTGGTGGAGCTACGCCCTAGAGTGAATCCTAGCTTGCCCGGAACATAGGAGTGACCCTTACCTTGACTTCCGTTGCATCTGGTCCTCTCATGCTTTCGCAAACCTGTTGTATTTATTTTGAATTTTAATCTTGTGGCGATGATGTCAAAGGTACAAACTCATCCACCTGGCGAGGAATCACCCTAGAGTGAAGCCTAGGTTGCCCGCACGTAGAAATGACCATTACTTTCGCACTGGTTGCAATTATTCATTTTATGCGATGGGAAATCTGTTGTATTTATATTGTCGTTTATGCTTCTGGCGTTAACTTCTAAGGCCCTAACTATTCGATTTGGTGGAGCAACGACCTAGTGTGAAGCCTAGCTTGCCCGGAACCTAGAAATGACCATGACTTTGACTTCCGTTGCATCTGCTCTTGTCATACGTTCGCAAACCTGTTGTATTTGTTTTGCATTTTAATCTTGTGCCGATGATTTCTAAGGCCCAAACTCATCCATCTGGGGAAGCAACGCCCTTGGTTGAAGCGTAGGTTGCCCGAAACGTAGAAATGACCATTACTCTGACTTCCGTTGCATCTGCTCCTGTCATACGTTCGCAAACCTGTTGTACTTGTTTTGTATTTTAATCTTGTGGCGATGACTTCTAAGGTCTTAATTCATCCACCTGGTGAAGCAACGCCCTAGGGTGAAGCCTAGGTTGCCCGCACATAGAAATGACCATCACCTTCGCACTGGTTGCAATTATTCCTTTTATACGATGGGAAATCTGTTGGATTTATATCTCATTTTATGGTTGTGGCGTTGATTTCTAAGGACCAAACACATCCATCTGGTGAAGCAACGCCCTTGGTTGAAGCCTAGGTTGCCCGGAACGTTGAAATGACCTTTACGTTCACACTGGTAGAAATTATCCCTCTTATACGATTGAAAATCTGCTATATTTATATTGTACTTTATGCTTCTGTCGTTTACTTCTAAGGCCCTAACTATTCGATCTGGTGCAGCAACGCCCTAGAGAGAAGCTTAGCTTGCCCGGAACGTAGAAATGACTATTACTTTCGCACTGGTTGCAATTATTCATTTTATACGATGAGAAATCTGTTGTATTTATATCGTGTTTTATATTTCTGTCGTTTACTTCGAAGGCCCTAACTATTCGATCTGGTGGAGCAAGGCCCTAGAGTGAAGCCTACCTTGCCCAGAACATAGAAATGACCTTTACTTTGACTTCCGTTGCATCTGCCCCTGTCATACGTTCGCAAACCTGTCGTATTTATTTTGTGTTTTAATCATGTGGCGATGACTTCCAAGGCCCAAACGCACACATCTGTTGAAGCAACGCCCTTTGTTGAAGCCTAGGTTGCACGGAACGTTGAAATGACCTTTACGTTCACACTGGTAGCAATTATCCCTCTTATACGATTGAAAATCTGCTGTATTCATATTGTATTTTAGTCCTCTGGCGTTGATTTCTAAGGTCCAAACTCATCCACCTGGTGAGGAAACGGCCTAGAGTGAAGCCTAGGTTGCCCGCACGTAGAAATAACCATTACTTTCGCACTGGTTGCAATTATTCCTTTTATACGATGGGAAATCTGTTTTACTTATATTGTATTTTATGCTTCTATCGTTGACTTCTAAGGCCCTACCTATTTGATCTGGTGGAGCAACGCCCTGGAGTGAAGCGTAGCTTGCCCGGAACGTTGAAATGACCATTACGGTCACACTGGTTGCAATTATCCCTCTTATACGGTTGAAAATCTGCTGTATTTATATTGTATTTTAATCCTCTGGCGTTGATTTCTAAGGTCCAAACTCATCCACCAGGTGAAGCAATGCCCTAGAGTGAAGCCTAGGTTGCCCGCACGTAGAAATGTCCATTACTTTCGCACTGGTTGCAATTATTCATTTTATACGATGGGAAGGCTGTTGTATTTATATCGTGTTTTATGGTTCTGGCGTTTACTACTAAGGCCCTAACTATTCGATCTGGTGCAGCAACGCCCCAGAGAGAAGCTTAGCTTGCCCGGAACGTAGAAATGACCATTACTTTGACTTCCGTTGCATCTGGTCCTGTCATGCGTTCGCAAACCTGTTGTATTTATTTTGAATTTTAATCTTGTGGTGATGTTGTCAAAGGTACAAACTCATCCACCTGGCGAGGAAACACCCTAGAGTGAAGCCTAGGTTGCCCGCACGTAGAAATGACCATTACTTTCGCACTGGTTGCAATTATTCATTTTATACGATGGGAAGGCTGTTGTATTTATATCGTGTTTTATGCTTCCTGCGTTTACTACTAAGGCCCTAACTATTCGATCTGTTGGAGCATCGCCCTAGAGTGAAGCCTAGCTTGCCCGGAACGTAGAAATGACCATTACTTTGACATCCGTTGCATCTGCTCCTGTCATACGTTCGCAAACCTGTTGTACTTATTTTGTATTTTAATCATGTGCCGATGATTTCTAAGGACCAAACTCATCCATCCGGTGAAGCAACGCCCTTGGGTGAAGCGTAGGTTGCCCGGAACGTTGAAATGACCTTTACGTTCACACTGGTAGCAATTATCCCTCTTATACAATTGAAAATCTACTGCATTTATATGGAATTTTAATCCTCTGGCGTTTATTTCTAAGGTCCAAACTCATCCACCTGGTGAGGCAACGCCCCAGAGTGAAGCCTAGGTTGCCCGCACGTAGAAATAACCATTACTTTCGCACTGGTTGCAATTATTCCTTTTATACGATGGGAAATCTGTTTTATTTATATTGTATTTTATGCTTCTATCGTTGACTTCTAAGGCCCTACCTATTTGATCTGGTGGAGCAACGCCCTGGAGTGAAGCGTAGCTTGCCCGGAACGTTGAAATGACCATTACGGTCACACTGGTAGCAATTATTCCTCTTAAACGATTGAAAGTCTGCTGCATTTTTATTGTATTTTGATCGCCTGGCGTTGATTTCTAAGGTCCAAACTATTCGATCTGGTGGAGCAACGCCCTAGAGTGAAGCCTAGCTTGCCTGGAACGTAGAAGTGACCCTTACCTTGACTTCCGTTGCATCTGCCCCTGTCATATGTTCGCAAACCTATTCTATTTATTTAGCATTTTAATCTTGTGGCGATGATTTCTAAGGACCAAACTCATCCATCTGGTGAAGCAACGCCCTTGGTTGAAGCCTAGGTTGCCCGGAACGTTGAAATGACCTTTACGTTCACACTGGTAGAAATTATCCCTCTTATACGATTGAAAATCTGCTGTATTTGTATTGTACTTTATGCTTCTGTCGTTTACTTCTAAGGCCCTAACTATTCGATCTGGTGCAGCAACGCCCTAGAGAGAAGCTTAGCTTGCCCGGAACGTAGAAATGACCATTACTTTGACTTCCGTTGCATCTGCCCCTGTCATACGTTCGCAATCCTGTTCTATTTATTTTGCATTTTAATCTTGTGGCGATGATTTCTAAGTCCCAAACGCACACATCTGGTGAAGCAACGCCCTTGGTTGAAGCATAGGTTGCCCTGAACATTGAAATGACCTTTACGTTCACACTGGTAGCAGTTATTCCTCTTACACGATTGAAAACCTGTTGTGTTTATTTTGTATCTTGATCATGTGGCGATGACTTCTAAGGTCTATACTCATCCACCTGGTGAAGCAATGCCCTAGAGTGAAGCCTAGGTTGCCCGCAAGTAGAAATGACCATTACTTTCGCACTGGTTGCATTTATTGCTTTTATACAATGCGAAATCTGTTGTGTTTATATCGTGTTCTATGCTTCTGGCGTTTACTTCTAAGGCCCTACCTACTCGATCTGTTGGAGCAACGCCCTAGAGCGAAGCCTAGCTTGCCCGGAACGTAGAAATGACCATTACCTTGACTTCCGTTGCATCTGCTCCTGTCATACGTTCGCAAACCTGTTGTACTTATTTTGTATTTTAATCATGTGCCGATGATTTCTAAGGCCCAAACTCATCCATCCGGTGAAGCAACGCCCTTGGGTGAAGCGTAGGTTGCCCGGAACGTTGAAATGACCTTTACGTTCACACTGGTAGCAATTATCCCTCTTATACGATTGAAAATCTACTGCATTTATATGGAATTTTAATCCTCTGGCGTTTATTTCTAAGGTCCAAACTCATCCACCTGGTGAGGCAACGCCCCAGAGTGAAGCCTAGGTTGCCCGCACGTAGAAATAACCATTACTTTCGCACTGGTTGCAATTATTCCTTTTATACGATGGGAAATCTGTTTTATTTATATTGTATTTTATGCTTCTATCGTTGACTTCTAAGGCCCTACCTATTTGATCTGGTGGAGCAACGCCCTGGAGTGAAGCGTAGCTTGCCCGGAACGTTGAAATGACCATTACGGTCACACTGGTAGCAATTATTCCTCTTAAACGATTGAAAGTCTGCTGCATTTATATTGTATTTTGATCGTCTGGCGTTGATTTCTAAGGTCCAAACTATTCGATCTGGTGGAGCAACGCCCTAGAGTGAAGCCTAGCTTGCCTGGAACGTAGAAGTGACCCTTACCTTGACTTCCGTTGCATCTGGTCCTGTCATGCGTTCGCAAACCTGTTGTATTTATTTTGAATTTTAATCTTGTGGCGATGTTGTCGAAGGTACAATCTCATCCACCTGGCGAGGAAACACCCTAGAGTGAAGCATAGGTTGCCCGGAACGTTGAAATGACCTTCACGTTCACACTGGTTGCAATTATCCCTCTTATACGATTGAAAATCTGCTGTATTTATATTGTATTTAAATCCTCTGCCGTTGATTTCTAAGGTCCATACTCATCCACCTGGTGAGGCAACACCCTAGGGCGAAGCCTAGGTCGCCCGGAAGGTAGAAATGACCATTTCTTTCGCACTGGTTGCAATTATTCCTTTTACACGATGGGAAATCTGTTGCATTTATATGGTATTTTACGCTTCTGGCGTTGACTTCTAATGCCGTAACTATTCGATCTGTTGGAGCATCGCCCTAGAGTGAAGCCTAGCTTGCCCGAAACGTAGAAATGACCATTACTTTGACTTCCGTTGCATCTGCTCCTGTCATACGTTCGCAAACCTGTTGTACCTGCTTTGTATTTTAATCTTGTGGCGATGACTTCTAAGGTCTTAATTCATCCACCTGGTGAAGCAACGCCCTAGGGTGAAGCCTAGGTTGCCCGCACGTAGAAATGACCATCACCTTCGCACTGGTGGCATTTATTCCTTTTATAAAATGCGAAATCTGTTGTATTTATATCGTGTTTTATGCTTCTGGCGTTTACTTCTAAGGCCCTAACTATTCGGACTGGTGGAGCAATGCCCTAGAGAGAAGCTTAGCTTGCCCGGAACGTAGAAATGAGCATTACTTTGACATCCGTTGCATCTGCCCCTGTCATATGTTCGCAAACCTATTCTATTTATTTAGCATTTTAATCTTGTGGCGATGATTTCTAAGGACCAAACTCATCCATCTGGTGAAGCAACGCCCTTGGTTGAAGCCTAGGTTGCCCGGAACGTTGAAATGACCTTTACGTTCACACTGGTAGAAATAATCCCTCTTATACGATTGAAAATCTGCTGTATTTATATTGTACTTTATGCTTCTGTCGTTTACTTCTAAGGCCCTAACTATTCGATCTGGTGCAGCAACGCCCTAGAGAGAAGCTTAGCTTGCCCGGAACGTAGAAATGACCATTACTTTGACTTCCGTTGCATCTGCCCCTGTCATACGTTCGCAATCCTGTTCTATTTATTTTGCATTTTAATCTTGTGGCGATGATTTCTAAGTCCCAAACGCACACATCTGGTGAAGTAACGCCCTTGGTTGAAGCATAGGTTGCCCTGAACATTGAAATGACCTTTACGTTCACACTGGTAGCAGTTATTCCTCTTACACGATTGAAAACCTGTTGTGTTTATTTTGTATCTTGATCATGTGGCGATGACTTCTAAGGTCTATACTCATCCACCTGGTGAAGCAATGCCCTAGAGTGAAGCCTAGGTTGCCCGCAAGTAGAAATGACCATTACTTTCGCACTGGTTGCATTTATTGCTTTTATACAATGCGAAATCTGTTGTGTTTATATCGTGTTCTATGCTTCTAGCGTTTACTTCTAAGGCCCTACCTACTCGATCTGTTGGAGCAACGCCCTAGAGCGAAGCCTAGCTTGCCCGGAACGTAGAAATGACCATTACCTTGACTTCCGTTGCATCTGCTCCTGTCATACGTTCGCAAACCTGTTGTACTTATTTTGTATTTTAATCATGTGCCGATGATTTCTAAGGCCCAAACTCATCCATCCGGTGAAGCAACGCCCTTGGGTGAAGCGTAGGTTGCCCGGAACGTTGAAATGACCTTTACGTTCACACTGGTAGCAATTATCCCTCTTATACGATTGAAAATCTGCTGTATTCATATTGTATTTTAGTCCTCTGGCGTTGATTTCTAAGGCCCAAACTCAATCCACCTGGTGAGGAAACGGCCTAGAGTGAAGCCTAGGTTGCCCGCACGTAGAAATAACCATTACTTTCGCACTGGTTGCAATTATTCCTTTTATACGATGGGAAATCTGTTTTATTTATATTGTATTTTATGCTCCTATCGTTGACTTCTAAGGCCCTACCTATTTGATCTGGTGGAGCAACGCCCTGGAGTGAAGCGTAGCTTGTCCGGAACGTTGAAATGACCATTACGGTCACACTGGTTGCAATTATCCCTCGTATACGGTTGAAAATCTGCTGTATTTATATTGTATTTTAATCCTCTGGCGTTGATTTCTAAGGTCCAGACTCATCCACCAGGTGAAGCAATGCCCTAGGGTGAAGCCTAGGTTGCCCGCACCTAGAAATGACCATTACTGTCGCACTGGTTGCTATTATTCCTATTATACGAAGGGAAATCTGTTGTATTTATATCGTATTTTATGCTTCTGGCGTTAACTTCTAAGGCCCTAACTATTCGATCTGGTCGTGTAACGCCCTAGAGTGAAGCCTAGGTCGCCCGGAACTTAGAAATGACCATTCCTTTTGCACTGCTTGCAATTATTCCTTTTATACGATGACAAATCTGTTGGACTTATATTGTATTTTATGGTTCTGTCGTTGATTTCTAAGGCCCTAACCATTCGATCTGGTGGAGCAACGCCCTAGAGGGAACCTTAGCTTGCCCGGAACGTAGAAGTGACCCTTACCTTGACTTCCGTTGCATCTGGTCCTGTCATGCGTTCGCAAACCTGTTGTATTTATTTTGAATTTTAATCTTGTGGCGATGTTGTCAAAGGTACAAACTCATCCACCTGGCGAGGAAACACCCTAGAGTGAAGCCTAGGTTGCCCGCACGTAGAAATGACCATTACTTTCGCACTGCTTGCAATTATTCATTTTATACGATGGGAAGGCTGTTGTATTTATATCGTGTTTTATGCTTCTGGCGTTTACTACTAAGGCCCTAACTATTCGATCTGCTGGGGCATCGCCCTAGAGTGAAGCCTAGCTTGCCCGGAACGTAGAAATGACCATTACCTTGACTTCCGTTGCATCTGCCCTTGTCATACCTTCGCCAACCTGTTCTATTTATTTTGTATTTTAATCATATGCCGATGATTTCTAAGGCCCAAACTCATCCATCTGGTGAAGCAACGCCCTTGGTTGAAGCGCAGGTACCCCGGAACGTTGAAATGACCTTGACGTTCACACTGGTAGCAATTGTTCCTCTTAAACGATTGATAATCTGCTGTATTTATATTGTATTTTAATCCTCTGGCGTTGATTTCTAAGGTCCAAACTCATCCACCTGGTGAGGAAACGCCCTAGAGTGAAGCCTAGGTTGCCCACACGAAGAAATAACCATTACTTTCGCACTGGCTGCAATTACTCATTTTATACGATGGGAAATCTGTCGAATTTATATTGTATTTTATGCTTCTGGCGTTTACTCCTAAGGCGCTAACTATTCGATCTGGTGGAACAACGCCCTAGAGTGAAGCCTAGCTTGCCCGGAACGTTGAAATGACCATTACATTGACTTCCGTTGCATCTGATCCTGTCATAAGTTCGCAAACCTGTTGTATTAATTTTGCATTTTAATCTTGTGTCGATGATTTCTAAGGCCCAAACTCATCCACCAGGTGAACCAACGCCCTTGGTTGAAGCCTAGGTTTCCCGGAACGTTGAAATGGCCTTTACGTTCACACTGGTTGCAATTATTCCTCTTATACGATTGAAAATCTTCTGTAATTATAATGTATTTTATGCTCCTGGCGTTGACTTCTAAGGCCCTGACTATTCGATCTGTGGAGAAACGCCCTGGAGTGAAGCCTAGCTTGCCCGGAGCGTAGAAATGACCATTACTTTCGCACTGGTTGCAATTAATCCTTTTATACGAAAGGAAATCTGTTGGATTTATATTTCATTTTATGCTTCTGGCGTTGACTTCGAAGGCCCTAACTATTCAATCGGGTCGAGCAACGCCCTAGAGTGAAGCCTAGGTTGCCCAGAACGTAGAAGTGACCATTACTTTGACACCCGTTGCATCTGCCCCTGTCATACGCTCGCACACCTGTTGTATTTATTTTGTATTTTAATCTTGCGGCGATGATTTCTAAGGCCCAAACTCATCCATCTGGTGAAGCAACGCCTTTGTTTGAAGCCTAGGTTGCCCGCAACGTTGAAATGACCTTTACGTTCACACTGGTGGCAATTATTCCTCTTATACGATTGAAATTCTGCTGTATTTATACTGTATTTTATGCACCTGGCGTTGACTTCTGAGGCCCTAACTCTTCGATCTGGAGGCGCAACGCCGTAGAGTGAAGGCTAGGTTACCCGGAATGTGGAAATGGCCATTACTTTCACACAGATGGCAATTACTCCTTTTATTCAATTGGAAAACTGTTGAATTTATATTGTATTTTATGCTTCTGGCGTTGACTTCTAAGGCCCTAACAATTCGATCTGGTGGAACAACGCCCTAGAGTGAAGCCTAGCTTGCCCGGAACGTAGAAATGACCATTACGTTGACACACGTTGCATCTGCCCCTGTCATACGTTCGCAAACCTGATGTATTTTGTTACGTCCTCACTAGACGGTGGTGACCTCGAGCGGCAGAGATCACCCTTAGGGGTTCTTGCTCTTTTAAAGTGCTAAAGCACACCTTGAGTAAACTTTCTCTTATAAATAAGGGAAGGGGAGGATGGAAAGTGAACTGTATCGCTTGTTTGGTTTTAACAATGGTAAATGTATTTGGTGGTTCGTTGTTTACATACCAACCCCCTTCTTCTTAGGTCTGTGAGTATAAAGTTGCGGACGCCACCTCGTCTGTGTAGCCGGTCGCTGGTCGCTCGGGGTTGCTTCGCGTTGCTAGTTCCTTCGTCTCGCGCACTTCTCTACTTTGTACTTCGCGGAGTCACTCTACGCGGTCAAGAGATGGCGGATTCGAACTGCGCGGAATTCTTAACTATTCCCCTCGACTCTTTACGCGATATTCCGTTGCTACGCGTTACGCCCTCACTGTTACGATGTTACAATTCTCGCGTCGCGGCGATGGTCAGAGATTCGCTCTGATCTCCGGGTGGCTGAGCCTGATTTACAGGACTCTAACGACTCTAAATGACTCCAACAAAAGACCGTCGATCGATTGGCTCGCCTGCTCTTTATAATATTCCTTTTGGGTCATTCTTCGTAATACCCAAAAGGAAAACGCTTATCTGTTATTTTCTTACATTAGCTCGGCGGTGTCGGTTATACTCGCTCTCATAACAATGTTGTGAAATGCATCAGCATTTCTCGCTTATTGCCAACGGAAAAGGGGACCAGGTGAAGGCCGGATGTAACACCCCCCTCCTTAAGACTCAAAATAGTCTCGTGAGGCTATTTTGTGCAGGGTCCCCTGTTTCGTTGTTAATAATTACAAACTAATTTAATTATTAGCTTATTTACTAACGCAGGGATTAATTAAACGGGAAGCGAGTAGAAGAAAAATAAAGAAAGAAAAGGGGGAAATATTTATTATGTTAAATCGGTTTTTGTTGAGGACAATATCCAACAAAATCAATTGAGATTCCCTTTTTTTCTGATTTTATTTATATATCTTTTCCGAACTGCAGTGCTTGTAGTCTTCTCGGCTGCGTCCCGCACTGGATGATGGGGAAGACGGGCAGATACCTTGCTTCTTGTCTGAGGAACGCCTTTATGCAGTGTGTGCAGTCCCCAGGTTCTGACTTTGACAGCAGCTTCCTTGCGCAGCTACTGCATCGCTCCATCCCGAACGCTTTGGTTTCCGTTACCAAATAGTGTACCGGTTGGCTTCTCCAATGATCCTTTTCTTCCTCATGCGGTAGAGCTTTCAAGATACAGCACATTTCGCACAGTGAACTTTTAGTTTGTTCATTGTGCATAATCGGTGTGGTTGTGCGGAGACAAAGCCTCCGAAAAAATGGGGACTTCAGCTGTTTTGGCAGTATCCTCTCTGCCAAGGTTCCCTCCGGGATACTGTTGTCCTTGTATACTGGCGGTGCCATGATGTGATCGACTTCTCGTAAATGCGCGTACTTGATTGAATTGTGATTGATACTTTGAGCTGCTCTCGGTCTGCTTATATTCTAAATTTTGACCTACAATTCCGGAGTGGGGAGCCTTATCGGATGTATGTATGGAAACGCTGAATTTTTTTTTTTAGTAAATTACAATGTCCAAATCGGAATCTCTGGAATTTCGCGTGATAACACCGTCTGACCCACTGAATGTGTCTTTTGCAAGTGATGGTTCTATAGCGGGTAGGTCGTTTGGAAAAGGTGTTATTGTCAAGGGAATGGGCGGTGATATTGTTTTTGTTATAGTTGGAGTTTGTCTGAGCTCAAAAGGTGGGTTCCATTTCGGGCATGGAGGTTCATGGTTGTTGCTTTGTCGTCGTTGATTGATCCAGCGGCGCAAAACAAGTCCTATGATGATGATAAGGACTATTCCCCCAAATGCTGGAAACCCGTATGTAGCATACTGCATCATTCGCGTTGTTCGATGATGGGTAGCTAAGCTTTGTGCTTGGCGTTCTATTTCTTGTAACGCTATTGAGTTTTCCGCTTGGTGTGAATCTAATTGCAACAGTTTTCCTTGACGTTCTTCTATAATTTTAACGTGATGATGAGTCATATCCGGAATAAAGTGCGAAATATTGATTCCCAGTGGTGGCCTAAAGGTAGTGTTTTGATATTCGGTGATAGATCCGGAGGCTATAAGTTTTATGCCTTCTATAGCTGCTTGGCAGTTGCCTCTCATTTTTAGGATGCTGGCTCCTTCCACTATTTCATAACCAGAGATCTTCTTGTCGCATCTGATCTGCAATGCTTTAGAACCATTCGTAGAGAAGATCCAGGTGTTTTCAGCTTTCAATCTTCTTATGAAGACTGGGCCGGTAGATAAGGCGTGGACGTTGCATCTTGTCCATTTGATGTTTTGTGGTTGGGTTAACAATTCTGTCTCGCAGCTAGGCAATTTTTCCAGGTTCCGGAATGGGAGTGTGGTCTCACAGATGAATATCCTGCTGTTCTTCCGGCACTCGTTTAGGTACATTTCGTTTGGGAGGAAAAATTCTTCGTGTTCTTGGTTTATGGCCAGGTAATTAGTTTGAGGCTGTATGTATATAGGAACGCTTACATTGTGTGATATGGCCTGGAACGAAGGGCACGGATGAAGTTGGTAGAGATCAAATGGGATTTTGTCTAATAAGGGGATGTCAAGTACTATAAGGAGACGACCTTTCGTATAGACCATGTTTAATTTAGCTACACCCTGTAGTTGTTCGGATTGCAACTCCTCCATAGTCAGCGGAAATTCATACGGCGTAGTTTTCGAAATTCGCTCGCATGATTGTAACAGCTGATTATGTGTTAATATTGCTGGGTGTAGTGCTCCCAATTTTGCAAAGGTTATTGCGTCAGTGAGTAAGATCAGTGCCATCACGTATTCGTCCACGTGCCTAGCTATCTGGTAGGCCCAAGCCGTGGTTGTCACCTCTAGTTCTAATTTGAATTGTTGTTCGTCTAATCGAACTAATCCCAAGGTTATTTCTTTCATTCTTGTGCTTAAGGCATTTGCGGTATTTGAAAACGTTTTGAAGTTGTTATGGATTTCTCGAAATTCCGATCGGACAATATGGGTTTGGTTTGACAATAGTTCTGATACTTTCTGTTGATCTCTATAGACCTTATCTATCTCCTGATTATAATATTGAGCATCTTCTTCGCTTAAGGTGCCAAAAAGAACTCGACTGATTGTGCCAATAAATCCTAATGGGGCGCTACGCTTTTTGCGTTGATTAGTTAACAGATTTCGCAATAAGTCCTCATATTTTTTGGCATCTTCTAATTTACGTTCTAAATCTATTTTAAGAGTATCCGCGGGACAAGGCTCCCAACTGCTTGTTTTACATTGTGCCTTTACTTTTCCGAGTTGGAGGCTTACGTCGGGTCGTGCGGCTAGTATATCGGACACGTCTAATGCGGTTACAATTTTCCAAGACGTATGAAAGACGCGTAATGGACGTAAAGTTTCAAAATATATACCAGGATTGGTTTTCAGTGAGGTTATTTGGTAGTCCTCTTCTATGGGTATGCCGACGACAGCAGTCCAAAAGGTTATCAATAAAATGAATCGTAGCTGAACCATCATGGTTTGGATATTTTGTTAGTTATATGTTGTGAAAGTTTCCCTGAGTATGGGTTCCTGTAATAATTAAAGTTATTTTTTTTTTAAGAAAAGGAAAAAGAATGTGGAGAACCACTGTGTCTATCTTCAGCGTTTGCTGAATCACGAGTTTTATATCAGCAGTTCTTGGGAATGCGCGTTTCAGCGATATGCTCAGGTGCGTTCAACTTTTGATTGCGTTCGGTCGACCTGATTTTTATATGCGCACGTTTTAATTTGTCCAAATGTTTTGCAAACTTATGTCCCCTTTCATTTGCTAATATTGCATTATTCTGGGTGTAATACTATGGATAGTGTATGGCCCTTCGTAATGCGGATCAAGCTTCGCTATTCGAGGTTCCTTTAGTACATAGACGAGATCGTTCGGTTGAAAGGCCACTTGATTACAAGTTTTGTCGTAGTTTAATTTTGAACGCAATTTGCTAGAATCTAAATTTTGTTGCGTTGACAATCTGATTTCATCTAATCTTTGTACTAGATCTTGAACATAGGCGGGGTAAGTAAGGAGTTCGTCTCGAGACATTGGTGTAAATGGGTCCCGAGCTAGTTGACCAAAAACTACTTCATAAGGAGTAAATTTCGTAGCCTCATGTACAGATGTATTGTAAGAGTACGTTGCAAAGGGTAATAGTATATCCCAGTCTCCGTATTTTTCCAGGTAATGCTTTAAATATTCCGTTAAGACGATATGACTTCTCTCAAGTGATCCGTTTGTCTGTGGACGGTATCCAGATGTAGTTACGTGATTTATCCGAAAAACTCTCGCAATTCCTTGTATGACGTTGTTTATGAAAGATTTTCCTCGATCTGTGAGTATTGCTCGCGGGGCTCCGAAAATCGCTATAAAGTATCTTGATAAGGCATCAGCTACTGTGATTGCCTTGATATCGGGTAACGGAATTGCCATACAAAATTTGGATAATTGGCATTGTATGGTGAGAATATGCTTGTTTCCGCTGGGAGTTTCGGGAAGAGGCCCTACTGTATCCAAGGCAATTTTGTCAAAGGGTTTCGCCGGGGTATCCGTGATTAACATGGGTTCACGGGTTTTTATGCGAACTAATTTTTGTTCTTGACAGCTGTGACAGTTTCTGATGAAGTCTTCTATATCCCGGTGCATTCGGGGCCAATCGAACAGGTTACGAATACGGCGATAGGTCTTTGTTACGCCCTTATGTCCGCCTATTAAGTTCTCGTGGTAGTGTCGTATTATATTCTGCCGCTCGTTCTCTGGTGGTTGCTCAATTTTCCCAGTACAGATTACGATTTTTATAGGTACATCGCTAAATATTCTTTCTGTTAGGTCAGCAAAGGTATGGATATTAAAATTATGGAAGTTTTCGTTATTAATGGCTATCCGGAGAGATTTAGTATCTCGAATATTGCTTCTGAGTGCATTTAACAAGGATATTACTTGATTCTCATCTATTTCGTGAAAGAAGTATTTCGCTCCTACTATGGAATAGATTTTTCCTTCGTCATGGTGTGTGACAATGACCTGTCCTTCACGTAAGTGTGCGGGGGGTAATTTTGTCTCGTCGAATAGTCCTAATGCTTTCAAAGTTTTACAAATCGGACTTACGAGTACTCGATCTGCAGGAATGAAGTGAGCGTAGTCGCCTGAAACTGCGGTGAGTGTGCTCTTTGATATAGTTACTTCGCACAATTTTCTTGAAGAGTTGTTTTTCTCGAACTTTCCTACAGGATTAAGTGATATACGCGATGGTTGACGGGAATCTATAAATGTATCTCCAATGATCGGTTCGGTGGGTGCGGTCAGTTGTTCCCTTTCTTCCGTTATTTCCGTCATGGGGATAATTCTAGTCGATTGGGGTACGTCATCTAGATCTTCGACAGAAGGTATAGCCCATGATACTCGCTTTTTGGTCCCACTATATTTGTCCTGGGAGTTTTTCCCTAGAATACTTTGGGCAGGAGTCGCGGTAGGTGTGTGTGCATCGTATTGTTGGCTTTCCCGAGGTGTATCCTCCAAGGTGATGTTGAATTCCGGAATGCCCTGGGCTTCGGTATCTAAAACCGTTGAATTAGCCCTCTGTTCTAAAGTAGTTTCCAAAAGGGGTAATTCGTCATCTTCAGGGACATCCTCGTCTTCGATTATTTCGTCAATAAAAGAAGGAAGTTCCTCATAGTTTGGTCTAGATTGCCCTTCTCGGCGCATCCTGACCCTTTGCCCAATCCCTGAGGTAGATTCGTTGCCTTGACCATCTGTGGTTACTGGAAAGGCGTGTACCACCGGGTTTCGGGACAGTGCGTCGGCATTCGCGTTGACTCGACCAGGTTTATAGATAATTTCAAAGTCGTGATCGGCAAGTAGGATTCGCCAGCGCGCTAATCTAGATACGGGATCTTTAATTGAAAAGAGCCATTGTAGAGGTCGATGGTCGGTTACAAGAGAGAATTTTCTTCCATAAATATATGTTCTGAAGTGTTTTACTGCGTATATGATGGCGAAGCATTCCTTTTCCGTTGTTGAGTAATTTTGTTGACTCGAATTAAGTGCTTGGGAAGCATACGCAATCGGCGGATCTTCTCCTATTTTTCCCTGACTTAATACTGCACCTACGGCTATGTCAGATGCATCTGTGGTAATGATAAAAGGTTTATCATAATTCGGGTATTGCAGAACGGGTTCGCTGCACAGAGCTTGCCTCAAATCTTCGAAACTTTTCTGGTGACTTGACTTCCAGACAAAAGAGACTTTAGGACTAGTCAGCTCGGTTAGCGGTTTGGCACGTTTCGCCATATTTGGTATGAAACGGCGATAATAATTTACTAGGCCTAAGAATTGTTTGGCTGCTTTACGTGTCTGGGGGACGGGGAACTCTGCGACGGCCTTGATCTTCTCGGGATTTGGTTTCACTCCGTCAGCTGATATAATGTGACCGAGGTAAGCGACCTCCTTTTGTAGGAACTTGGCCTTGTCCGTCTGCAGTGTCAAGTTATGTTCGCGTAATCGGCAAAAAAAATTCCTGAGTCGGCGTTCGTGTTCCTCCAATGTGTCCGAATGAACTACTATATCATCAATGTAAACAAAGAGTTCTTTTCCAATCAAGCCTTCCAAGATTTTATTCATTCCTCTTTGAAAGGT
The DNA here is from genome assembly GCF_051401765.1 of Calliopsis andreniformis. Lineage (NCBI taxonomy): Eukaryota > Metazoa > Arthropoda > Insecta > Hymenoptera > Andrenidae > Calliopsis > Calliopsis andreniformis. The sequence goes on from NC_135068.1 coordinate 1,652,481, forward strand.
GGCAGGTGCGTTTTTTAAACCAAATGGCATTCTTCTATATTCAAAATGTCCATCAGGTGTGGAAAATGCTGTCTTCTTTTGATCTTCCGGATTCATGGGGATCTGATGGAAACCGTTTGCTAAATCGAATACCGAGAAATATTTAGCTCCTCCCAATCGGTCCAAAATGTCCGGAATCCGAGGTAGAGGGTATCGGTCATCCTCCGTTACCTCATTTAACTTTCGGAAATCTACTACTGTTCTCCAACGTTTGTTTCCCTTTTCGTCAGCTTTCTTAGGCACTATCCAGAGGGGAGAATTGTAAGGGGAGCATGAAGGTACTATTATTCCCAACTTTTGAAGATTCTGTATTTGTTTCCTCACCTCCTCTTCCTGGGTCGGATGAAAGGGATATTGACGCGTGAATACGGGCTTTGAATTTGTTGTTGGGATGACGTGTTCCATCGACGGAGTTTCGCTCAAAGGGTCGCCAGAGATAAAGAACCTATCAGACCATTCGCTGACTATGCTCATGACCATACGACGTGCGTTCTTATCTAAGTGATCGAGTTTCAACGCGTTCGTAATCATACTTAGACGCGTGGACGGCGGGTGCTTGATAATTCGATAGTCCCCTAGGTCGTTCTCTTCGCATGCGGCGAACTCTTCTTCGTATTGCACAAAAGGCTCCTTCGCCGGTAATCTTGGTTCGTACTTTTCCTTACCCATTTCTTCCAATTCTGGGTGGGACGCTAAATATGAATTCAACATATTTTGGCCATGGGTTTGTAAGGCTAGCGTCTTTTCCATTTCTTTGGAGTTTGAGAACGGCACAGGATTAATTGGACGGCTGGATGTAACCATAGTTCGATAATGATAAGATAATATCGCTTCTTCTTGCAATAGATATGAGCTGCCAATAAGCCCAGAAACTCCTTTCGGCAAATTTAATCCATCTACTACGTAAAATAGGGCCCAGCTACCATTGATTTTCATGCAAGTGGCGCCTAAAGTAACAACCTTACCTTGTACTCCTTCGACTTCGATTTTGTCTTCGCTTACGACAGGTGCATCTAAATGGATATCTTGCCATTCCAGTAAATTTAAAACCGATCCGGAATCTAGGATGAATTCCCCTTCACCGCTTGCCAGTTCCTTTGCCTTGATTCGGGTGCGCGGGGAGGGTGCCTGTTCCAATGAGGACTCTGATCGCTCGGACGGTGTTTTGCTTCTCGTGACGTACGCGCGCCCGACTCGCTCCGGAGAGGCGAGTGGGCGCCCCGGGAGTTTAAAGGAATCTGTTCATTAGAAGGGTTTTCTTCTGGTTCTCCAGTTTTTCGATACCGTGGTTTTCCTTTAAATCTACCGCGGGGTTGAAAATTTCGTTGCCTCGGAGGGGTTCCTTGTCTATTTCGGCCACAATTACAGCTGCATGGTTTTTCTTCGCTAGTTTCCCTATAGTCTAGCCATTCCCTCGATGCAGGTCGTGTTAGGGTTCTATACGACGTTCTGGGGTATTCGAAGTCTCGATCGTATTCTCTTTCTTCGCGTGGAGGTTCACGCCATTCGAACCACTTCAGATCGTGGTCATAGGGTGCAGGTGGTCTGGCTGGTAATGGATACGCGAATGTCTCGCGATGAACCCGTACAGGGGCCATTTGTTCATATCGTTCTGCCTGTAGGGCCTCATCGAACGTCTCGCTTAGGGTACTTGGAGCCTCTATTGAAACGTGGCTAGCGATATTAGCTGGTAACCCTCTTATAAAAGACCGACGTGCTATTCTTCCGATATTTTCAATGGTATCCCTACAATGTTCGCCTAATTCTTCACGAGCACTAGCTACAGTCTGAATGTAGAGCTTATGGACCCTTTCGACGAAGTCCAGTACGGTTTCGCGTGGTTGCATAGTCGCATATCTAAGTTCCTGCTGTAATTCTTGAAAACTACGTCCCGGAGCATATCGCCTTTTAAGACGTTGAAGGATTTCGTTGATAGTAGTACAGTTTCCCTCTTCAACGTAGTATCGCGCTGTGTCTGATAATTTCTGCAAAAGACCCGCCTTGAAGCGGTCTTCATACCCGTGAGGGATACGGTAAGAGGCGCCGCGTACTGCAGCTACGAAATCTTCCAACGAAATATATTTCGGATCAAACCGCGGTATGCTTTCTAATGCTCTATAGACACGCTCCTCATCACGCCATATTTCTATACCAGTCACCTCATGGGATGGTACTGTGTTATGGATTGGATGAGAGAGGGGAGCTGGCGGAGGGTCTGATGGACGCGATGTGTGGAGTGCGGGTGGTGATCGTGGAAGCGACATATTGTCAGCAAAGGGTATAGGGTAGAGAAAGTCTGGTCAAGTTATGAGCCACTAAAATGAAAGGAAGGAAAAAAAACTAAACAAAAAGTTTTTCCTTCGGGAGTATTCGTATCCCACTTCTGACACCAGTTATTTGTTACGTCCTCACTAGACGGTGGTGACCTCGAGCGGCAGAGATCACCCTTAGGGGTTCTTGCTCTTTTAAAGTGCTAAAGCACACCTTGAGTAAACTTTCTCTTATAAATAAGGGAAGGGGAGGATGGAAAGTGAACTGTATCGCTTGTTTGGTTTTAACAATGGTAAATGTATTTGGTGGTTCGTTCTTTACATACTAACCCCCTTCTTCTTAGGTCTGTGAGTATAAAGTTGCGGACGCCACCTCGCCTGTGTAGCCGGTCGCTGGTAGCTCGGGGTTGGTCGCGTTGCTAGTTCCTTCGTCTCGCGCACTTCTCTACTTTGTACTTCGCGGAGTCACTCTACGCGGTCAAGAGATGGCGGATTCGAACTGCGCGGAATTCTTAACTATTCCCCTCGACTCTTTACGCGATATTCCGTTGCTACGCGTTACGCCCTCACTGTTACGATGTTACAATTCTCGCGTCGCGGCGATGGTCAGAGATTCGCTCTGATCTCCGGGTGGCTGAGCCTGATTTACAGGACTCTAACGACTCTAAATGACTCCAACAAAAGACCGTCGATCTATTGGCTCGCCTGCTCTTTATAATATTCCTTTTGGGTCATTCTTCGTAACACCCAAAAGGAAAACGCTTATCTGTTATTTTCTTACATCAGCTCGGCGGTGTCGGTTATACTCGCTCTCATAACAATGTTGTGAAATGCATCAGCATTTCTCGCTTATTGCCAACGGAAAAGGGGACCAGGTGAAGGCCGGATGTAACAATTTATTTTGTATTTTAATCTTGTTGCGATGATGCCTAGGGTCCAAACTCATCCACCTGGTGAAGCAACGCCCTTGGTTGAAGCCTATGTTGCCCGGAACATGGAAATGACCTTTACGTTCACACTGGTAGCAATTATTCCTCTTATACGATTGAAAAACTGTTGAATTTATAATGTATTTTATGCTGCTGGCGTTGACTTCTAATTCCCTACTATTCGATCTGGTGGTGCAACGCCATAGAGTGAAGCCTAGCTTGCCCGGTACGTAGAAATGACCATTACGTTGACACACGTTGCATCTGCCCCTGTCATACGTTCGCAAACCTGATGTATTTATTTTGTATTTTAATCTTGTGGCGATGATGCCTAGGGTCCAAACTCATCCAGCTGGTGAGGCAACGCCCTACAGTGAAGCCTAGGTTGGCCGCACATAGAAATGGCCACTACTTTCGCACTGGTTGCTAGTATTCCTTTTATGCGATGGGAAATCTGTTGTATTAATATTGTATATTATGCTTCTGGCGCTGACTTCTAAGGCCGTAACTATTCGAATGGTGGAGCAAGGCCCTAGAGTGATGCCTAGGTTGCCCGGAATGTAGAAATGTCCATTACTCTTTGACATCCGTTGCATCTGCTACTGTCACACGTTCGCAGACCGGTTGTATTTAATTTGTATTTTAAACATGTGCCGATGATTTCTAAGGCCCAAGCTCATCCATCTGGTGATGCGACGCCCTCGCTTGAAGCCTAGGTAGCCCGGAACGTTGAAATGACCTTTACATTCACACTGGTAGCAATTATTCCTCTTATACGATTGAAAATCTGCTGTATTTACATTGTATTTTATGCTCCTGGCGTTGACTTCGAAGGCCCTAACTCTCCGATCTGGAGGAGCAACGCCGTAGAGTGAAGGCTAGGTAGCCCGGAATGTAGGAATGGCCATTACTTTCACACTGATGGCAATTACTCCTTCGATTCAATTGAAAAGCTGTTGAATTTATATTGTATTTTATGCTTCTGGCGTTGACTTCTAATTCCCTACTACTCGATCTGGTGGTGCAACGACCTAGAGTGAAGCCTAGGCTGCCCGGAACGTAGAAATGACCATTACGTTGACACACGTTGCATCTGCACCTGTCATACGTTCGCAAACCTGTTGTATTTATTTTGTATTTTAATCTTTTGGCGATGATTTCTAAGGCCCAGACTCATCCATCTGGTGAAGCAACGCCCTTGGTTGAAGCCTAGGTTTCCAGGAACGTTGAAATGACCTTTACGCTCACACTGGTATCAATTATTCCTCTTATACGATTGAAAATCTGCTGTATTTATTATGTATTTTAAACATGTGGCGATGATTTCTAAGGACCAAACTCATCCATCTGGTGAAGCAACGCCCTTGGTTGAAGCCTATGTTGCCCGGATCGTTGAAATGACCTTTCCGTTCACACTGGTAGCAATTATTCCTCTTATACGATTGAAAATCTGCTGTATTTATATTGTATTTTATGCTCCTCTGTGCTGACTTCTAAGTCCCTAGCTATTCGATCGGGTGGAGCAAGGCCCTAGAGTGAAGCCTAGGTTGCCCGGACGTAGAAATGGCCATTACTTTCGCACTGGTGGCAATTATTCCTTTTATACGATGGGAAATCTGTTGTATTCATATTGTATTTTATGCTTCTGGCGTTGACTTCTAAGGCCCTAACTATTCGATCAGGTGGAGCAACGCCCTAGAGTCAAGCCTAGTTTTCCCGGAACGTAGAAATGACCATTACGTTGACATCCGTTGCATCTGCTCCTGTCATACGTTCACAAACCTGTTGTACTTATTTTGTATTTTAATCATGAGGCGATGATTTCTAATGTCGAAACTCATCCACCTGGTGAAGTAACGCTCTAGAGTGAAGCCTAGGTTGCCCGCTCGTAGAAATGACCATTACCTTCGCACTGGTGACAATTATTCCTTTTATACGATGGTAAATCTGATGTATTTATAATGTATTTAATGCTTCTGGCGTTGACTTCTAAGGCCCTCGCTATTCGATCTGGTGGAGCAACGCCCTAGGGTGAAGCCTAGCTTGCCAGGAACGTAGAAATGACCATTACTTGCACATCCGTTGCATCTGCTCCTGTCATACGTTCGCAAAACTGTTGTATTTATTTTGTATTTTAATCGTGTGGCTATGATTTCTAAGGCCCAAACTCATCCACCTGGTGAAGAAGCGCCCTTGGTTGACACCTAGGTTTCCCGGAACGTTGAAATGACCTTTACGTTCACACTGGTATCAATTATTCCTCTCATACGATTGAAAATCTGCTGTTTTTACATTGTATTTTATGCTCCTGGCGCTGACTTCTAAGGCCCTAACTATTCGATCTGGAGGAGCAACGCCATAGAGTGAAGGCTAGGTTGCCCGGAATGTAGAAATGACCATTACTTTCACACTGATTGCAATTACTCCTTTTATTCAATTGAAAAACTGTTGAATTTATATTGTATTTTATGCTGCTGGCGTTGACTTCTAATTCCCTACTATTCGATCTGGTGGTGCAACGCCATAGAGTGAAGACTAGGATGCCCGGAACGTAAGAAATGACCATTACGTTGACACACGTTGCATCTGCCCCTGTCATACGTTCGCAAACCTGTTGCATTTATTTTGTATTTTAATCTTGTGGCGATGATGCCTAGGGTCCAAACTCATCCAGCTAGTGAGGCAACGCCCTACAGTGAACCCTAGGTTGTCCGCACGTAGAAATGGCCACTACTTTCGCACTGGTTGCAATTATTCCTTTTATGCGATGGGAAATTTCTTGTATTAATATTGTATATTATGTTTCTGGCGTTGACTTCTAAGGCCATAACTATTCGATCTGGTGGAGCAAGGCCCTAGAGTGAAGCCTAGATTGCCCGGAACGTAGAAATGACCATTACCTTGACATCCGTTGCATCTGCGCCTGTCATACGTTCGCAAAACTGTTGTATTTATTTTGTATTTTAATCGTGTGGCGATGATTTCTAAGGTCCAAACTCATCCATCTGGTGAAGCAACGCCCTTGGTTGAAGCCTATGTTGCCCGGAACGTTGAAATGACCTTTACATTCACACTGGTAGCAATTACTCGTCTTATACGATTGAAAATCTGCTGTATTTACATTGTATTTTATGCTCCTGGCGCTGACTTCTAAGGCCCTAACTATTCGATCTGGAGGCTAGGAAGGCTAGGATGCCCGGCATGTAGAAATGACCATTACTTTCACACTGATGGCAATTACTCCTTTTATTCAATTGAAAAACTGTTGAATTTATATTGTATTTTATGCTGCTGGCGTTGACTTCTAATTTCCTACCATTCGATCTGGTGGTGCAACGCCCTAGAGTGAAGCCTAGGTTGCCTGGAACGTAGAAATGACCATTACGTTGACACACTTTGCATCTGCCCCTGTCATACGTTCGCAAACCTGTTGTATTTATTTTGTATTTTAATCATGTGGCGATGATTTCTAAGGCCCAGACTCATCCATCTGGTGATGCAACGCCCTTGGTTGAAGCCTAGGTTGCCGGGAACGTTGAAATGACCTTTACGTTCACACGGGTAGCAAATATTTCTCTTATACAATTGTAAATCTGCTTTACTTATATCGTACTTTAATCCTCTGGCCTTGATTTCTAAGGTCGAAGCTCATCCACCTGGTGAGGCAACACCCTACAGCGAAGTCTAGGTTGCCCGGAACGTAGAAATGAACATTACTTTGACATCCGTTGCATCTGCTACTGTCACACGTTCGCAAATCTGTTGTATTTATTTTGTATTTTAATCTTGTGGCGATGATTTCCAAGGCCCAAACTCATACACCTGGTGAACAAACGCCCTTGGTTGAACCCTAGGTTTCCCGGAACGTTGAAATGACCTTTACGTTCACACTGGTAGCAATTATTCCTCTTATACGATTGAAAATCTGCTGTATTTACATTGTATTTTATGCTCCTGGCGCTGACTTCTAAGGCCCTTGCTATTCGATCTGGTGGAGCAACGCCGTGGAGTGAAGACTAGGTTGCCCGGAATCTGGAAATGGCCATTACTTTCACACTGATGGCAATTGATCCTTTTATTCAATTGAAAAACTATTGAATTTATATAGTATTTTATTCTTCTGGCGTTGACTTCTAAGGCCCTAACTATTCGATCTGGTGGTGCAACGCCGTAGAGTGAAGGCTAGGTTGCCCGGCATGTAGAAATGACCATTACTTTCACACTGATGGTAATCACTCCTTTTATTCAATTGAAAAACTGTTGAATTTATATTGTATTTTATGCTTCTGGCGTTGACTTCTAAGGCCCTAACTCTTCGATCTGGTGAAGCAACGCCGTAGAGTGAAGGCTAGGTTGCCAGGAATGTAGAAATGGCCATTACGTGCACACTGATGGCAATTACTCCTTTTATTCAGTTGAAAAGCTGTTCAATTTATATTGTATTTTATGCTTCTGGCGTTGACATCTGAGGCCCAAACACATCCATCTGGTGATGCAACGCCCTTGGTTGAAGCCTAGGTTGCCCGGAACGTTGAAATGACCTTTACGTTCACACGGGTAGCAAATATTTCTCTTATACAATTGTAAATCTGCTTTACTTATATCGTACTTTAATCCTCTGTCCTTGATTTCTAAGGTCGAAGCTCATCCACCTGGTGAGGCAACACCCTATAGCGAAGTCTAGGTTGCCTGGAACGTAGAAATGACCATTACGTTGACACACGTTGCATCTGCCCCTGTCATACGTTCGCAAACCTGTTGTATTTATTTTGTTCTTTAATCTTGTGGCGATGATTTCTAAGGCCAAACTCATCCACACGGTGAAGAAACGCCCCTGGTTGAAACCTAGGTTTCCCGGAACGTTGAAATGACCTTTACGTTCACGCTGGTAGCAATTACTCCTCTTATACGATTGAAAATCTGATGTATTTATATTGCATTTTAATCCTCTGGCGTTGATTTCTAAGGTCCATACTCATCCACCTGGTGAAGCAACACCCTAGAACGAAGCCTAGACTCCCCGGCCGTAGAAATGACCATTACTTTCGCACTGGTTGCAATTATACCTTTTATGCGATGGGAATTCTGTTGTATTTATATCGTATTTTATGCTTCTGGCGTTAACTTCTAATGCCCTGACTATTCGATCTGGTCGTGCAACGTCCTAGAGTGAAGCCTAGGTTGCCCGGAACGTAGAAATGACCATTACTTTGACATCCGTTGCACCTGCTACTGTCGCACGTTCGCAAACCTGTTGTATTTATTTTGTATTTTAATCATGTGGCGATGATTTCTAAGGCCCAAACTCATCCATCTGGTGATGCAACGCCCTTGGTTGAAGCCTAGGTTGCCCGGAACGTTGAAATGACCTTTACGTTCACACGGGTAGCAAATATTTCTCTTATACAATTGTAAATCTGCTTTACTTATATCGTACTTTAATCCTCTGGCCTTGATTTCTAAGGTCGAAGCTCATCCACCTGGTGAGGCAACACCCTATAGCGAAGTCTAGGTTGCCCGGAACGTAGAAATGAACATTACTTTGACATCCGTTGCATCTGCTACTGTCACACGTTCGCAAATCTGTTGTATTTATTTTCTACTTTAATCTTGTGGCGATGATTTCCAAGGCCCAAACTCATCCACCTGGTGAAGAAGCGCCCTTGGTTGAACCCTAGGTTTCCCGGAACGTTGAAATGACCTTTACGTTCACACTGGTAGCAATTATTCCTCTTATACGATTGAAAATCTGCTGTATTTACATTGTATTTTATGCTCCTGGCGCTGACTTCTAAGGCCCTTGCTATTCGATCTGGTGGAGCAAGGCCCTAGAGTGAAGCCTAGATTGCCCGGAACGTAGAAATGACCATTACTTTGACATCCGTTGCATCTGCTCCTGTCATACGTTCGCAAAACAGTTGTATTTATTTTCTACTTTAATCTTGTGGCGATGATTTCTAAGGCCCAAACTCATCCACCTGGTGAAGAAGCGCCCTCGGTTGAAACCTAGGTTTCCCGGAACGTTGAAATGACCTTTACGTTCACACTGGTAGCAACTATTCCACCTATGCGATTGAAAATCTGCTGTATTTACATTGTATTTTATGCACCTGGCGCTGACTTCTAATTCCCTACTATTCGATCTGGTGGTGCAACGCCATAGAGTGAAGACTAGGATGCCCGGAACGTAAGAAATGACCATTACGTTGACACACGTTGCATCTGCCCCTGTCATACGTTCGCAAACCTGTTGCATTTATTTTGTATTTTTATCTTGTGGCGATGATTTCTAAGACCCAAATTCATCCATCTGGTGAAGCAACGCCCTTCGTTGAAGCCTAGGTTGCCCGGAACGTTGAAATGACCTTTACGTTCACACTGGTTGCAATTATTCCTCTTATACGATTGAAAATCTGCTGTATTTATATTGTATTTTATGCTCCAGGCGTTCACTTCTAAGGCCCTAACTCTTCGATCTGGAGGAGCAACGCCGTAGAGTGAAGGCTAGGTTGCCCGGAATGTAGAAATGACCATTCCTTTCACACTCATTGCAATTACTCCTTTTATTCAATTGAAAAACTGTTGAATTTATATTGTATTTTATGCTGCTGGCGTTGACTTCTAATTCCCTACTATTCGATCTGGTGGTGCAACGCCTTAGAGTGAAGCCTAGGTTGCCCGGAACGTAGAAATGACCATTACGTTGACACACGTTGCATCTGCCCCTGTCATACGTTCGCAAACCTGTTGTATTTATTTTGTATTTTAATCATGTGGCGATGATTTCTAAGGCCCAGACTCATCCATCTGGTGATGCAACGCCCTTGGTTGAAGCCTAGGTTGCCCGGAACGTTGAAATGACCTTTACGTTCATACGGGTAGCAAATATTTCTCTTATACAATTGTAAATCTGCTTTACTTATATCGTACTTTAATCCTCTGGGCTTGATTTCTAAGGTCGAAGCTCATCCACCTGGTGAGGCAACACCCTATAGCGAAGTCTAGGTTGCCCGGAACGTAGAAATGAACATTACTTTGACATCCGTTGCATCTGCTACTGTCACACGTTCGCAAATCTGTTGTATTTATTTTGTATTTTAATCATGTGTCGATGATTTCTAAGGCCCAAACTCATCCACCTGGTGAGGCAACACCCTATAGCGAAGTCTAGGTTGCCCGGAACGTAGAAATGACCATTACTTTGACATCCGTTGCATCTGTTCCTGTCATACGTTCGCAAAACTGTTGTATTTATTTTCTACTTTAATCTTGTGGCGATGATTTCCAAGGCCCAAACTCATCCACCTGGTGAAGAAGCGACCTTGGTTGAACCCTAGGTTTCCCGGAACGTTGAAATGACCTTTACGTTCACACTGGTAGCAATTATTCCTCTTATACGATTGAAAATCTGCTGTATTTACATTGTATTTTATGCTCCTGGCGCTGACTTCTAAGGCCCTTGCTATTCGATCTGGTGGAGCAAGGCCCTAGAGTGAAGCCTAGATTGCCCGGAACGTAGAAATGACCATTACTTTGACATCCGTTGCATCTGCTCCTGTCATACGTTCGCAAAACTGTTGTATTTATTTTCTACTTTAATCTTGTGGCGATGATTTCTAAGGCCCAAACTCATCCACCTGGTGAAGAAGCGCCCTTGGTTGACACCTAGGTTTCCCGGAACGTTGAAATGACCTTTACGTTCACACTGGTATCAATTATTCCTCTCATACGATTGAAAATCTGCTGTTTTTACATTGTATTTTACGCTCCTGGCGCTGACTTCTAAGGCCCTAACTATTCGATCTGGAGGAGCAACGCCATAGAGTGAAGGCTAGGTTGCCCGGAATGTAGAAATGACCATTACTTTCACACTGATTGCAATTACTCCTTTTATTCAATTGAAAATCTGCTGTATTTACATTGTATCTTATGCTCCTGGCGCTGACTTCTAAGGCCCTTGCTATTCGATCTGGTGGAGCAAGGCCCTAGAGTGAAGCCTAGATTGCCCGGAACGTAGAAATGACCATTACTTTGACATCCGTTGCATCTGCTCCTGTCATACGTTCGCAAAACAGTTGTATTTATTTTCTACTTTAATCTTGTGGCGATGATTTCTAAGGCCCAAACTCATCCACCTGGTGAAGAAGCGCCCTCGGTTGAAACCTAGGTTTCCCGGAACGTTGAAATGACCTTTACGTTCACACTGGTAGCAACTATTCCTCCTATGCGATTGAAAATCTGCTGTATTTACATTGTATTTTATGCTCCTGGCGCTGACTTCTAGTTCCCTACTATTCGATCTGGTGGTGCAACGCCTTAGAGTGAAGCCTAGGTTGCCCGGAACGTAGAATTGACCATTACTTTGACATCCGTTGCATCTGCTCCCGTCATACGTTCGCAAACCCGTTGTATTTATTTTGTACTTTAATCTTGTGGCGATGATTTCTAAGGCCCAAACTCATCCGTCTGGTGAAGAAACGGCCTTGGTTGATACATAGGTTTCCCGGAACGTTGAAATGACCTTTATGCTCACGCTGGTAGCAATTATTCCTCTTATACGAGTGAAAATCTGCTGTATTTATTATGTATTTTAATCATGTGGCGATGATTTCTAAGGACCAAACTCATCCATCTGGTGAAGCAACGCCCTTGGTTGAAGCCTGTGTTGCCCGGAACCTGGAAATGACCTTTACGTTCACGCTAGTATCAATTATTCCTCTCATACGATTGAAAATCTGCTGTATTTATATTGTATTTTATGCTCCTGGCGTTGACTTCTAAGGCCCTAACTCTTCGGTCTGGAGGAGCAACGCCGTAGAGTGAAGGCTAGGTTGCCCGGAATGTAGAAATGCCCATTACTTTCACACTGATGGCAATTACTCCTTTTATTTAATTGAAAAACTGTTGAATTTATATTGTATTTTATGCTTCTGGCGTTGACTTCTAATGCCCTAGCTATTCGATCTGGTGGAGCAGCGCCCTAGGGTGAAGCCTAGCTGGCCCGGAACGTAGAAGTGACCATTACTTTGACATCCGTTGCATCTGCTCCCGTCATACGTTCGCAAACCCGTTGTATTTATTTTGTACTTTAATCTTGTGGCGATGATTTCTAAGGCCCAAACTCATCCGTCTGGTGAAGAAACGGCCTTGGTTGATACATAGGTTTCCCGGAACGTTGAAATGACCTTTATGCTCACGCTGGTAGCAATTATTCCTCTTATACGAGTGAAAATCTGCTGTATTTATTATGTATTTTAATCATGTGGCGATGATTTCTAAGGACCAAACTCATCCATCTGGTGAAGCAACGCCCTTGGTTGAAGTCTAGGTTGCCCGGAACGTTGAAATGACCTTTACGTTCACACTGGTAGCAATTATTGCTCTTATACGACTGAAAATCTGCTGTATTTATATTGAATTTTATGCTCCTGGCGTTGACTTCTAAGGCCCTAACTCTTCGGTCTGGAGGAGCAACGCCGTAGAGTGAAGGCTAGGTTGCCCGGAATGTAGAAATGCCCATTACTTTCACACTGATGGCAATTACTCCTTTTATTTAATTGAAAAACTGTTGAATTTATATTGTATTTTATGCTTCTGGCGTTGACTTCTAATGCCCTAGCTATTCGATCTGGTGGAGCAGCGCCCTAGGGTGAAGCCTAGCTGGCCCGGAACGTAGAAGTGACCATTACTTTCACATCCGTCGCATCTGCTCCTGTCACACGTACGCAAACCTGTTGTATTTATTTTGTATTTCAATCATGTGGCGATGATTTCTAAGGCCCAAACTCATCCATCTGGTGATGCAGCGTCCTTGGTTGAAGCCTAGGTTACCCGTAACGTTGAAATGACCTTTACGTTCACACTGGTAGCAATTATTCCTCTTTTACGATTGAAAATCTACTGTATTTATATTGTGTTTTATGCTCCTGGCGCTGACTTCTAAGGGCCTAGCTATTCGATCTGGTGGAGCATGGCCCTAGAGTGAAGCCTAGATTGCCCGGAACGTAGAAATGACCATTACTTTGACATCCGTTGCATCTGCTCCTGTCATGCGTTCGCGAACCTGTTGGACTTATTTTGTATTTTAATCATGTGGCGATGATTTCTAAGGCCCAATCTCATCCACCTGGTTAAGAAACGCCCTTGGTTGAAACCTAGGTTTCACGGAACGTTGAAATGACCTTTACATTCACTCTGGTAGCAATTATTCCTCTTATACGATTGAAAATCTGCTGTATTTATATTGTATTTTATGCTCCTGGTGCTGACATCTAAGGCCCTAGCTATTCGATCTGGTGGATCAAGGACATAGTGTGAAGCCTAGATTGCCCGGAACGTAGAAATGACCATTACCTTGACATCCGTTGCATCTGCTCCTGTCATACGTTCGCAAAACGATTGTATTTAATTTGGATTTTAAACATGTGCCGATGATTTCTAAGGCCCAAACTCATCCACCAGGTGGGGAAACGCCCTTGGTTGAAACCTAGGTTTCCCGGAACGTTGAAATGACCTTTACGTTCACACTGGTAGCAACTATTCCTCTTATACGATTGAAAATCTGCTGCAATTATATTGTATTTTATGCTCCTGGCGTACACTTCTAAGGCCCTAACTCATCGATCTGGAGGAGCAACGCCGTATTGTGAAGGCTAGGTTGCCCGGAATGTAGAAATGCCCATTACTTTCACACTGATAGCAATTACTCCTTTTATTTAATTGAAAAACTGTTGAATTTATATTGTATTTTATGCTTCTGGCGTTGACTTCTAATTCCCTACTATTCGATCTGGTGGTGCAACGCCCCAGAGTGAAGCCTATGTTGCCCGGAACGTAGAAATGACCATTACGTTGACACACGTTGCATCTGCCCCTGTCATACGTTCGCAAACCTGTTATATTTATTTTGTTCTTTAATCCTGTGGCGATGATTTCTAAGGCCCAAACTCATCCACCTGGTGAAGAAACGCCCTCGGATGAAACCTAGTTGTCCGGCAACGTTGAAATGACCTTTACGTTCACGCTGGTAGCTATTATTCCTCTCATACGATTGAAAATCTGCTGTATTTATATTGTATTTTATGCTCCTGGCGTTGACTTCTAAGGCCCTAACTCTTCGGTCTGGAGGAGCAACGCCGTAGAGTGAAGGCTAGGTTGCCCGGAATGTAGAAATGCCCATTACTTTCACACTGATGGCAATTACTCCTTTTACTTAATTGAAAAACTGTTGAATTTATATTGTATTTTATGCTTCTGGCGTTGACTTCTAATGCCCTAGCTATTCGATCTGGTGGAGCAGCGCCCTAGGGTGAAGCCTAGCTGGCCCGGAACGTAGAAGTGACCATTACTTTGACATCCGTCGCATCTGCTCCTGTCACACGTACGCAAACCTGTTGTATTTATTTTGTATTTCAATCATGTGGCGATGATTTCTAAGGCCCAAACTCATCCATCTGGTGATGCAGCGTCCTTGGTTGAAGCCTAGGTTACCCGTAACGTTGAAATGACCTTTACGTTCACACTGGTACCAATTATTCCTCTTTTACGATTGAAAATCTACTGTATTTATATTGTGTTTTATGCTCCTGGCGCTTTCTTCTAAGGGCCTAGCTATTCGATCTGGTGGAGCATGACCCTAGAGTGAAGCCTAGATTGCCCGGAACGTAGAAATGACCATTACTTTGACATCCGTTGCATCTGCTCCTGTCATGCGTTCGCGAACCTGTTGTATTTATTTTGTATTTTAATCATGTGACGGTGATTTCTAAGGCCCAAACTCATCCACCTGGTAAAGAAACGCCCTTGGTTGAAACCTAGGTTTCCCGGAACGTTGAAATGATCCTTACGTTCACACTCGTAGCAATTATTCCTCTTATACGATTGAAAATCTGCTGTATTTACATTGTATTTTATGCTCCTGGCGCTGACTTCTAAGGCCCTAGGTATTCGATCTGCTGGAGCAAGGCCCTAGAGTGAAAGCTAGATTGCCCGGAACGTAGAAATGACCATTACCTTGACATCCGTTGCATCTGCTCCTGTCATACGTTCGCAAACCGGTTGTATTTAATTTGTATTTTAAACATGTGCCGATGATTTCTAAGGCCCAAACTCATCCACCTGGTGGGGAAACGCCCTTGGTTGAAACCTAGGTTTCCCGGAACGTTGAAATGACCTTTACGTTCACACTGGTAGCAACTATTCCTCTTATACGATTGAAAATCTGCTGTAATTATATTGTATTTTATGCTCCTGGCGTACACTTCTAAGGCCCTAACTCATCGACCTGGAGGAGCAACGCCGTATTGTGAAGGCTAGGTTGCCCGGAATGTAGAAATGCCCATTACTTTCACACTGATAGCAAATACTCCTTTTATTTAATTGAAAAACTGTTGAATTTATATTGTATTTTATGCTTCTGGCGTTGACTTCTAATTCCCTACTATTCGATCTGGTGGTGCAACGCCCCAGAGTGAAGCCTATGTTGCCCGGAACGTAGAAATGACCATTACGTTGACACACGTTGCATCTGCCCCTGTCATACGTTCGTAAACCTGTTATATTTATTTTGTTCTTTAATCCTGTGGCGATGATTTCTAAGGCCCAAACTCATCCACCTGGTGAAGAAACGCCCTCGGTTGAAACCTAGTTGTCCCGCAACGTTGAAATGACCTTTACGTTCACGCTGGTAGCTATTATTCCTCTCATACGATTGAAAATCTGCTGTATTTATATTGTATTTTATGCTCCTGGCGTTGACTTCTAAGGCCCTAACTCTTCGGTCTGGAGGAGCAACGCCGTAGAGTGAAGGCTAGGTTGCCCGGAATGTAGAAATGCCCATTACTTTCACACTGATGGCAATTACTCCTTTTATTTAATTGAAAAACTGTTGAATTTATATTGTATTTTATGCTTCTGGCGTTGACTTCTAATGCCCTAGCTATTCGATCTGGTGGAGCAGCGCCCTAGGGTGAAGCCTACCTTGCCCGAAACGTAGAAATGACCATTACGTTGACATCCGTTGCATCTGCTCCTGTCATACGTTCGCAAACCTGTTGTACTTATTTTGTATTTTAATCATGTGGCGATGATTTCTAAAGTCCAAACTCATCCACCTGGTGAAGCAACGCCCTAGGGTGAAGCCTAGGTTGCCCGATCGTAGAAATAACCATTACTTTCGCACTGGTGACAATTATTCCTTTTATACGATGGGAAATCTGATGTATTTATAATGTATTTAATGCTTCTGGCGTTGACTTCTAAGGCCCTGACTATTCGATCTGGTCGAGCAACGCCCTAGGGTGAAGCCTACCTTGCCCGAAACGTAGAAATGACCATTACTTTGACTTCCGTTGCATCTGCTCCTGTCATACGTTCGCAAACCTGGTGTATTTATTTTGTATTTTAAATTGTGGCGATGATTTCTAAGGACCAAACTCATCCATCTTGTGAAGCAACGCCCTAGGGTGAAGCCTAGGTTGCCCGCTCGTGGAAATGACCATTACTTTCGCACTGGTGACAATTATTCCTATTATACGATGGTAGATCTGATGTATTTACAATGTATTTAATGCCCCTGGCGTTCACTTCTAAGGCCCTCACTATTCGATCTGGTGGAGCAACGCCCTAGAGTGAAGCCTAGGTTGCCCGCACGTAGAAATGGCCATTACTTTCGCACTGGTTGCAATTATTCCTTTTATACGATGCGATATCTGTTGTATTTATATTGTATTTTATGCTTCTGGCGTTGACTTTTAAGGCCCTAACTCTTCGATCTGGAGGAGCAACGCCGTAGAGTGAAGGCTATGTTGCCCGGAATGTAGATATAGCCATTACTTTCACACTGATGGCAATTACTCCTTTTATTCAATTGAAAAACTGTTTAATTTATATTGTATTTTATGCTTCTGGCGTTGTCTTCTAAAGCCCTAACTATTCGATCTGGTGGAGCGACGCCCTAGAGCGAAGCCTAGGTTACCCGGAACGTAGAAATGACCATTACTTTGACATCCGTTGCATCTGCTCCTGTCATACGTTCGCAAGCCGGGTGTATTTATTTTGTATTTTAATATTGTGGCGATGATTTCTAAGGCCCAAAGTCATCCATCTGGTGATGCGACGCCCTTGGTTGAAGCCTAGGTTGCCCGGGACGTTTAAATGACCTTTACGTTCACACTGGCAGCAATTATTACTCTTATACGATTGAAAAACTGCTGTATTTATATTGTATTTTAATCCTCTGGCGTTGATTTCTAAGGTCCAAACTCATCCACCTGGTGAGGCAACACCCTAGAGCGAAGCGTAGGTTGTCCGGAACGTTTAAATGACCTTTACGTTCACACTGGTAGCAACTATTCCTCTTATACGATTGAAAATCTGCTGTATTTACATTGTATTTTATGCTCCTGGCGCTGACTTCTAAGGGCCTAGCTATTCGATCTGGTGAAGCAAATCCCTAGAGGGAAGCCTAGGTTGCCCGGAACGTAGAAATGACCATTACTTTGACATCCGTTGCATCTGCTCCTGTGATACGTTCGCAAACCGGGTATATTCATTTTGTATTTTAATCATGTGGCGATGATTTCTAAGGCCCAAACTCATCCATCTGGTGATGCAGCGTCCTTGGTTGAAGCCTAGGTTACCCGTAACGTTGAAATGACCTTTACGTTCACACTGGTAGCAACTATTCCTCTTATAGGATTGAAAATCTGCTGTAATTATATTGTATTTTATGCTCCTGGCGTTGACTTCTAAGGCCCTAACTCTTCGGTCTGGAGGAGCAACGCCGTAGAGTGAAGGCTAGGTTGCCCGGAATGTAGAAATCCCCATTACTTTCACACTGATGGCAATTACTCCTTTTATTTAATTGAAAAACTGTTGAATTTATATTGTATTTTATGCTTCTGGCGGTGACTTCTAATGCCCTAGCTATTCGATCTGGTGGAGCAGCGCCCTAGGGTGAAGCCTAGCTGGCCCGGAACGTAGAAGTGACCATTACTTTGACATCCGTCGCATCTGCTCCTGTCACACGTACGCAAACCTGTTGTATTTATTTTGTATTTCAATCATGTGGCGATGATTTCTAAGGCCCAAACTCATCCATCTGGTGATGCAGCGTCCTTGGTTGAAGCCTAGGTTACCCGTAACGTTGAAATGACCTTTACGTTCACACTGGTAGCAATTATTTCTCTTTTACGATTGAAAATCTACTGTATTTATATTGTGTTTTATGCTCCTGGCGCTGACTTCTAAGGGCCTAGCTATTCGATCTGGTGGAGCATGGCCCTCGAGTGAAGCCTAGATTGCCCGGAACGTAGAAATGACCATTACTTTGACATCCGTTGCATCTGCTCCTGTCATGCGTTCGCGAACCTGTTGTATTTATTTCGTATTTTAATCATGTGGCGATGATTTCTAAGGTCCAAACTCATCCACCTGGTAAAGAAACGCCCTTGGTTGAAACCTAGGTTTCCCGGAACGTTGAAATGATCCTTACGTTCACACTCGTAGCAATTATTCCTCTTATACGATTGAAAATCTGCTGTATTTACATTGTATTTTATGCTCCTGGCGCTGACTTCTAAGGGCCTAGCTATTCGATCTGGTGGAGCAAATCCCTAGAGTGAAGCCTAGGTTGCCCGGAACGTAGAAATGACCATTACTTTGACATCCGTTGCATCTGCTCCTGTGATACGTTCGCAAACCGGGTGTATTTATTTTGTATTTTAATCATGTGGCGATGATTTCTAAGGTCCAAACTGATCCACCTGGTGAAGCAACGCCCTAGAGTGAAGCCTAGGTTGCCCGATCGTAGAAATGACCATTACTTTCGCACTGGTGACAATTATTCCTTTTATACGATGGTAAATCTGATGTATTTATAATGTATTTAATGCTTCTGGCGTCGACTTCTAAGGCCCTGACTATTCGATCTGGTGGAGCAACGCCATAGGGTGAAGCCTACCTTGCCCGAAACGTAGAAATGACCATTACTTTGACATCCGTTGCATCTATTCCTGTCATACGTTCGCAAACCGGGTGTATTTATTTTGTATTTTAACATTGTGGCGATGATTTCTAAGGTCCAAACTCATCCACCTGGTGAAGCAACGCCCTAGAGTGAAGCCTAGGTTGCCCGCACGTAGAAATGGCCATTACTTTCGCACTGGTTGCAATTATTCCTTTTATACGATGCGATATCTGTTGTATTTATATTGTATTTTATGCTTCTGGCGTTGACTTATAAGGCCCTAACTATTCGATCTGGTGGAGCAACGACCTAGAGTGAAGCCTAGGTTGCCCGGAACGTAGAAATGACCATTACTTTGACATCCGTTGCATCTGCTCCTGTGATACGTTCGCAAACCGGGTGTATTTATTTTGTATTTTAATCATGTGGCGATGATTTCTAAGGTCCAAACTGATCCACCTGGTGAAGCAACGCCCTAGAGTGAAGCCTAGGTTGCCCGGAACGTTGAAATGACCTTTACGTTCACAATGGTAGCAATTATTCCTCTTATACGATTGAAAATCTGCTGTATTTATATTGCATTTTAATCCTCTGGCGTTGATTTCTAAGGTTCAAATTATCCACCTGGTGAGGCAACGCCCTAGAGTGAAGCCTAGGTTGCCCGGAACGTAGAAATGACCATTACTTTCGCACTGGTTGCAATTATTCCTTTTATTCGATGGGAAATCTGTTGTATTTATATTGTATTTTATGCTTCTGGCGTTGACTTCTAAGGCCCTAAATCTTCGATCTGTAGGAGCAACGCCGTAGAGTGAAGGCTATGTTGCCCGGAATGTAGAAATGACCACTACTTTCGCACTTATGGCAATTACTCCTTTTATTCAGTTGAAAAACTGTTGAATTTATATTGTATTTTATGCTTCTGGCGTTGACTTCTGAGGCCCTAACTATTCAATCTGGTAGTGCAACACTCTAGAGTGAAGCCTTTGTAGTCCGGAACGTAGAAATTACCATTACTTTCGCACTGGTTGCAATTATTCCTTTTATACGATGGGAAATCTGTTGTATTTATATTGTGTGTTATGCTTCTGGCGTTTACTTCTAAGGGCCTAACTATTCGTTCTGGTGCAGCAGTGCCCTAGAGTGGAGCCTAGCTTGCCGGAACGTAGAAGTGACTATTACATTGACATCCGTTGCAGCTGCCCCTGTCATACGTTCGCAAACCTGATGTATTTATTTTGTATTTTAATCATGTGGCGATGATTTCTATGGCCCAAACTCATCCATCTGGTGAAGGAACGCCCTTGGTTGAAGCGTAGGTTGCCCAGAACTTTGAAATGACCTTTACGTTCACACTGGTAGCAATTACTCCTCTTATACGATTGAAAATCTGCTGTATTTGTATTGTATTTTATGCTCCTGGCGATGAATTCTAAGGCCGTAACTCTTCGATCTGGAGGAGAAACGCTGTAGAGTGAAGCCTAGCTTGCCCGGAGCGGAGAAATGGCCATTACTTTGAATACCGTTGCACCTGCTCCTGTCATACGTTCGCAAACCTGTCCTATTTATTTTGTATTTTAATCATGTGGCGATGATTTCTAGGCCCAAACTCATCCATCTGGTGAAGCAATGGCCTTGGTTGAAGCCTATGTTTCCCGGAATGTTGAAATGACCTTTACGTCCACACTGGTAGCAATTATTCCTCTTATACGATTGAAAATCTGTTGTATTTGTGTTGTATTTTAAACCTCTGGCGTTGATTTCTAAGGTTCAATTCATCCACCTGGTGAGGCAACTCCCAAGAGTGAAGCCTAGGTTGCCCGGAACGTAGAAATGACATTACTTTCGCACTGGTTGCAATTATTCCTTTTATACGATGGGAAATCTGTTGTATTTATATTGTATTTTATGCTTCTGGCGTTGACTTCTAAGGCCCTAACTCTTCGATCTGGAGGAGCAACGCCCTAGAGTGAAGGCTAGGTTGCCCGGAATGTATAAATGGCCATTACTTTCACACTGACGGCAATTACTCCTTTTATTCAATTGAAAAACTGTTGAATTTGTATTGTATTTTATGCTTATGGCGTTGACCTATAAGGCGCCAACTATTCGATCTGGTGGAGCAACGCCCTAGAGTGAAGCCTAGCTTGCCCGGAGCGTAGAAATGACCTTTACTTTGACTTCCGTTGCATCTGCTCCTGTCATACGTTCTCAAACCTGTTGTATTTATTTTGTATTTTAATCATGTGGCGATGATTTCTAAGGTCCAAACTCATCCATCTGTAGAAGGAACGCCCTTGGTCGAAGCGTAGGTTGCCCAGAACTTTGAAATGACCTTTACGTTCACACTGGTAGCAATTATTCCTCTTATACGATTGAAAGTCTGCTGTATTTATATTGTATTTTAATCCTCTGGCGTTGATTTCTAAGGTCCAAACTCATCCACCTTTTGAGGCAGCACCCTAGAGTGAAGCCTAGCTTGCCCGGAACGTAGAAATGACCATTACTTTCGCACTGGTTGCAATTATTCCTTTTATACATTGGGAAATCTGTTGTATTTATATTGTATTTTATGCTTCTGGCGTTGACTTCTAAGGCCCTAACTATTCGATCTGGTGCAGCAGTGCCCTAGAGTGGAGCCTAGCTTGCCGGAACGTAGAAATGACCATTACATTGACATCCGTTGCATCTGCCCCAGTCATACGTTCGCAAACCTGATGTATTTATTTTGTATTTTAATCATGTGGCGATGACTTCTAAGGCCCTAACTCTTCAATCTGTAGGATCAGCGCCCTAGAGTGAAGGCTAGGTTGCCGGAATGTAGAAATGGCCATTAGTTTCACACTGACGGCAATTACTCGTTTTACTCGATTGAAAAACTGTTGAATTTATATTGTATTTTATGCTTCTGGCGTTGACCTATAAGGCGCCAACTATTCGATCTGGTGGAGCAACGCCCTAGAGTGAAGCCTAGGTTACACGGAACGTAGAAATGACCATTACTTTGACATCTATTGCATCTGCTACAGTCATACGTTCGCATACCTGTTGTATTTATTTTGTATTTTAATCATGTGGCGATGATTTCTAAGGCCCAAAGTCATCCATCTGGTGAAGCAACGCCCTTGGCTGAAGCCTAGGTGTCCCAGAGCGCTGAAATAACCTTTACGTTCACACTCGTAGCAATTATTCCTCTTATACGATTGAAAATCTACTGTATTTATATTGTATTTTTAACCTATGGCGTTGATTTCTAAGGTTCAAATCATCCACCTGGTGAGGCAACGCCCTAGGGTGAAGCCTAGGTTGCCCGGAGCGTAGATATGGCCATTACTTTGACACCCGTTGCATCTGCTCCTGTCATACGTTCGCAAACCTGTTGTATTTATTTTGAATTTTAATCATGTGGCGATGATTTCTAAGGCCCAAATTCATGCATCTGGTGAAGCAACGCCCTTGGTTGCAGTCTAGGTTGCCCGGAACGTTGAAATGACCTTCACGTTCACCCTGGTAGCACTTATTACTCTTATACGAATGAAAATCTGCTGTATTTGTATTGTATTTTATGCTCCTGGTGTTGACTTCTAAGGCCCTCACTCTTCGATCTGGAGGAGCAACGCCGTAGAGTGAAAGCTATGTTGCACGGTATGTAGAAATGGCCATTACTTTAACACTCATGGCAATTACTCCTTTTATTCAATTGAAAAACTGTTCAATTTATATTGTATTTTATGCTTCTGGTGTTCAGTTTTAAGGCCCTAACAATTCGATCTGGTGGAGCAACGCCCTAGAGTGATGCCTAGCTTGCCCCGAACGTAGAAATGACCATTACTTTGACAGGGATTGCATCTGCTCCTGTCATACGTTCGCATACCTGTTGTATTCATTTTGTATTTTAATCATGTAGCGATGATTTCTATGGCCCAAACTCATCCATCTGGTGAAGCAGCCGCCTTGGTTAAAGCCTAGGTTTCCCAGAACGTTGAAATGACCTTTACATACATTCTGGTATCAATTATTCGTCTTATACGACTGAAAATCTGCTTTATTTATATTGTATTTCATGCTCCTGGCGTTGACTTCTATGGCCCTAAATCTTCGATCTGGAGGAGTAACGCCGTAGAGTGAAGGCTATTTTGCCCAGAATGTAGAAATGACCATTACTTTCACACTGATGTCAGTTACGCCTTTTATTCAATTGAAAAACTGTTGAATTTATATTGTATTTTATGCTTCTGGCGTTGACTTCTAAGGCCCTAACTATTCGATCTGGTGGAGCAACGCTGTAGAGTGAAGCCTAGTTTGCCCGGAACGTTGAAAGGGCCATTACTTTGACATCCGTTGCATCTGCTCCTGTCATACGTTCGCAAACCTGTTGTATATATTTTGTATTTTAATCTTGTGGCGATGATTTCTAAGGTCCAAGCTCATCCATCTGGTGATGCAACACCCTAGAGCGAAGCCTAGGATGCCCGGAACGTAGAAATGACCATAACTTTCGCACTGGTTGCAATTATTCCTTTTATACAATGGAAAATCTGTTGTATTTATATTGTATTTTATGCTTCTGGCGTTGACTTCTAAGGACCTAACTATTCGATCTTGTGTAGCAGCGCCCTGGAGTGAAGCCTAGCCTGCCCGGAACGTAGACGTGACCATTACTTTGTCATCCGTTGCATCTGCTCCTGTCATGCGATCGCATACCTGTTGTATTTATTTTGTATTTTAATCATGTGGCGATGATTTCTAGGCCCAAACTCATCCATCTGGTGAAGCAGCCGCCTTGGTTAAAGCCTAGGTTTCCCAGAACGTTGAAATGACCTTTACATACATTCTGGTATCAATTATTCGTCTTATACGACTGAAAATCTGCTGTATTTATATTGTATTTCATGCTCCTGGCGTTGACTTCTAAGGCCCTAAATCTTCGATCTGGAGGAGTAACGCCGTAGAGTGAATGCTATGTTGCCTGGAATGTAGACATGACCATTACTTTCACACTGATGGCAATTACTCCTTTTATTCAATTGAAAAACTGTTGAATTTATATTGTATTTTATGCTTCTGGCGTGGACTTCTAAGGCCCTAAGTATTTGATCTGGTGGAACAACGACCTAGAGTGAAGCCTAGCATGCCCAGAACGTAGTAATGGCCATTACTTTGACATCCATTGCATCTGCTGCTGTCATACGTTCGCACATCTGTTGTACTTATTTTGCATTTTAATCATGCGGCGATGATTTCTATGGCGCAAACTCATCCACCTGGAGAAGCAGCGCCCTTGGTTGAAGCGTAGGTTGCCCAGAACTGTGAAATGACCATTACGTTCACACTGATAGCAATTATTCCTCTTATATGATTGAAAATCTGCTGTATTTATATTGTATTTGAACCCTCTGGCGTTGATTTCTAAGGTCCAAATCATGCACCTGGTGAGGCAACGCCCTAGAGTGAAGTCTAGGTTGCCCGGAACGTAGAAATGACCATTACTTTCGCACTGGTTGCAATTATTCATCTTATACGATTGAAAATCTGCTGTATTTGTATTGTATTTTATGCTCCTTGCGTTGACCTCTATTGCCCTATCTCTTCGATCTGGAGGAGCAACGCCACAGTGTGAAGGTTATGTTGCCCAGAATGTAGAAATGGCCATTACTTTCACACTGATGGCAATTACTCCTGTTATTCAATTGAAAAACTGTTGAATTTATATTGTATTTTATGCTTCTGGCGTTGAGTTCTAAGGCCCTAACAATTCGATCTGGTGGAGCAACGCCCTAGAGTGAAGCCTAGGTTACCCGGAACGTAGAAATGACCATTACTTTGAATTCCGTTGCATCTGCTCCTGTCATACGTTCGCAAACCTGTTGTATTTATTTTGTATTTTGATCGTGTGGCGATGATTTCTAATGCCCAAACTCATCCATCTGGTGAAGCAATGCCCTTGGTCGAAGCGTAGGTTGCCCAGAACTTTGAAATGACCTTTACGTTCACACTGGTAGCAATTATTCCTCTTATACGATTGAAAATCTGCTGTATTTATATTGTATTTTAATCCTCTGGCGTTGATTTCTAAGGTCCAAACTCATTCACCTTTTGAGGCAACGCCCTAGAGTGAAGCCTAGGTTGCCCGCTCGTAGAAATGATCATTACTTTCGCACTGGTCGCAATTATTCCTTTTACAGGATGGGAAATCTTTGTATTTATATTGTATTCTATGCTTCTGGCGTGGACTTCTAAGGCCCTAAGTATTTGATCTGGTGGAACAACGACCTAGAGTGAAGCCTAGCATGCCCAGAACGTAGTAATGGCCATTACTTTGACATCCATTGCATCTGCTGCTGTCATACGTTCGCACATCTGTTGTACTTATTTTGTATTTTAATCATGTGGCGATGATTTCTATGGCCCAAACTCATCCACCTGGAGAAGCAGCGCCCTTGGTTGAAGCGTAGGTTGCCCAGAACTGTGAAATGACCATTACGTTCACACTGGTAGCAATTACTCCTCTTATACGATTGAAAATCTCCTGCATTTATATTGTATTTTATGCTCCTGGCGATGACTTCTAAGGCCCTAACTCTTCGATCTGGAGGAGCAACGCCATACAGTGAAGGCTATGTTGCCCGGAATGTAGAAATGACCATTACTTTCACACTGATGGCAATTACTCCTTTTATTCAATTGAAAAACTGTTGAATTTATATTGTATTCTATGCTTCTGGCATAGACTTCTAAGGCCCTAACTATTCGATCTGGTGGTGCAACGCCCTAGAGTGAAGCCTAGGCTGCCCGGAACGTAGAAATGACCATTACTTTGACATCCGTTGCATCTGATCCTGTCATGCGTTCGCATACCTGTTGTATTTATTTTGTATTTTAATCATGTGGCGATGATTTCTAAGTCCCAAACTCAGCCATCTGGAGAAGCAACGCCATCGGTTGAAGCCTGGGTTGCCCGGAACGCTGAAATGACCTTTACGTTCACACTGGTAGCAATTATTCGTCTTATACGACTGAAAATCTGCTTTATTTATGTTGTATTTCATGCTCCTGACGTTGACTTCTAAGGCCCTAAATCTTCGATCTGGACGAGTAACGCCGTAGAGTGAAGGCTATTTTGCCCGGAATGTAGAAATGACCATTACTTTCACACTGATGTCAATAACTCCTTTTATTCAATTGAAAAACTGTTGAATTTATATTGTATTTTATACTTCTGGCGTTGACTTCTAAGGCTCTAACTATTCGATCTGGTGGAGCAACGCTGTAGAGTGAAGCCTAGCTTGCCCGGAACGTTGAAATGGCCATTACTTTGACATCCGTTGCATCTGCTCCTGTCATACGTTCGCAAACCTGTTGTATATATTTTGTATTTTAATCTTGTGGCGATGATTTCTAATGTCCAAACTAAACCACCTGGTGAGGCAACACCCTAGAGCGAAGCCTAGGATGCCCGGAACGTTGAAATGACCTTTACGTTCACACTGGTAGCAATAATTCCTCCTATACGATTGAAAATCTGCTGTATTTATATTGTATTTTATGCTCCTGGCGATGACTTCTAAGGCCCTAAGTATTCGATCTGGTGGAGCAGCGCCCTAGAGTGAAGCCTAGCTTGCCCGGAACGTAGAACTGACCATTACTTTGACATCCGTTGCATCTGCTCCTGTCATACGTTCGCAAGCCTTTTGTGTTTATTTTGTATTTTAATCATGTGGCGATGATTTCT
This sequence comes from Calliopsis andreniformis, assembly GCF_051401765.1. Taxonomy (NCBI): domain Eukaryota; kingdom Metazoa; phylum Arthropoda; class Insecta; order Hymenoptera; family Andrenidae; genus Calliopsis; species Calliopsis andreniformis. The sequence goes on from NC_135068.1 coordinate 1,679,418, forward strand.
AAGGCCCAAACTCATGCAACTGGTCAAGCAACGCCCTTAGTTGAAGCCTTGGATTCCCGGAACGTTGAAATGACCTTTACGTTCACACTGGTAGCAATTATTCCTCTTATACGAATGAAAATCTGCTGTATTTGTATTGTATTTTATGCTCCTGGTGTTGACTTCTAAGGCCCTAACTCTTCGATCTGGAGGAGCAACGCCGTAGAGTGAAGGCTAGGTTGCCCGAAATGTAGAAATGGCCATTACTTTCACACTGATGTCAATAACTCCTTTTATTCAATTGAAAAACTGTTGAATTTATATTGTATTTTATACTTCTGGCGTTGACTTCTAAGGCTCTAACTATTCGATCTGGTGGAGCAACGCTGTAGAGTGAAGCCTAGCTTGCCCGGAACGTTGAAATGGCCATTACTTTGACATCCGTTGCATCTGCTCCTGTCATACGTTCGCAAACCTGTTGTATATATTTTGTATTTTAATCTTGTGGCGATGATTTCTAAGGCCGAAACTAATCCATCTGGTGAAGCAGCGCCCTTGGTTGAAGCCTACGATTCCCGGAACGTTGAAATGACCTTAACGTTCACACTGGTAGCAATTATTCCTCTTATACGATTGAAAATCTGCTGTATTTATATTGTATTTTAATACTCTGGCGTTGATTTCTAAGGTTCAAATCATCCACCTGGTGAGGCAACGCCCTAGAGTGAAGTCTAGGTTGCCCGGAACGTAGAAATGACCATTACTTTCGCACTGGTTGCAATTATTCATCTTATACGATTGAAAATCTGCTGTATTTGTATTGTATTTTATGCTCCTTGCGTTGACCTCTATTGCCCTATCTCTTCGATCTGGAGGAGCAACGCCATAGTGTGAAGGTTATGTTGCCCAGAATGTAGAAATGGCCATTACTTTCACACTGATGGCAATTACTCCTGTTATTCAATTGAAAAACTGTTGAATTTATATTGTATTTTATGCTTCTGGCGTTGAGTTCTAAGGCCCTAACAATTCGATCTGGTGGAGCAACGCCCTAGAGTGAAGCCTAGGTTACCCGGAACGTAGAAATGGCCATTACTTTGACATCCATTGCATCTGCTGCTGTCATACGTTCGCACATCTGTTGTACTTATTTTGTATTTTAATCATGTGGCGATGATTTCTATGGCCCAAACTCATCCACCTGGAGAAGCAGCGCCCTTGGTTGAAGCGTAGGTTGCCCAGAACTGTGAAATGACCATTACGTTCACACTGGTAGCAATTACTCCTCTTATACGATTGAAAATCTCCTGCATTTATATTGTATTTTATGCTCCTGGCGATGACTTCTAAGGCCCTAACTCTTCGATCTGGAGGAGCAACGCCATACAGTGAAGGCTATGTTGCCCGGAATGTAGAAATGACCATTACTTTCACACTGATGGCAATTACTCCTTTTATTCAATTGAAAAACTGTTGAATTTATATTGTATTTTATGCTTCTGGCATAGACTTCTAAGGCCCTAACTATTCGATCTGGTGGTGCAACGCCCTAGAGTGAAGCCTAGGCTGCCCGGAACGTAGAAATGACCATTACTTTGACATCCGTTGCATCTGATCCTGTCATGCGTTCGCATACCTGTTGTATTTATTTTGTATTTTAATCATGTGGCGATGATTTCTAAGTCCCAAACTCAGCCATCTGGAGAAGCAACGCCATCGGTTGAAGCCTGGGTTGCCCGGAACGCTGAAATGACCTTTACGTTCACACTGGTAGCAATTATTCGTCTTATACGACTGAAAATCTGCTTTATTTATGTTGTATTTCATGCTCCTGACGTTGACTTCTAAGGCCCTAAATCTTCGATCTGGACGAGTAACGCCGTAGAGTGAAGGCTATTTTGCCCGGAATGTAGAAATGACCATTACTTTCACACTGATGTCAATAACTCCTTTTATTCAATTGAAAAACTGTTGAATTTATATTGTATTTTATACTTCTGGCGTTGACTTCTAAGGCTCTAACTATTCGATCTGGTGGAGCAACGCTGTAGAGTGAAGCCTAGCTTGCCCGGAACGTTGAAATGGCCATTACTTTGACATCCGTTGCATCTGCTCCTGTCATACGTTCGCAAACCTGTTGTATATATTTTGTATTTTAATCTTGTGGCGATGATTTCTAATGTCCAAACTAAACCACCTGGTGAGGCAACACCCTAGAGCGAAGCCTAGGATGCCCGGAACGTTGAAATGACCTTTACGTTCACACTGGTAGCAATAATTCCTCCTAGACGATTGAAAATCTGCTGTATTTATATTGTATTTTATGCTCCTGGCGATGACTTCTAAGGCCCTAAGTATTCGATCTGGTGGAGCAGCGCCCTAGAGTGAAGCCTAGCTTGCCCGGAACGTAGAACTGACCATTACTTTGACATCCGTTGCATCTGCTCCTGTCATACGTTCGCAAGCCTTTTGTGTTTATTTTGTATTTTAATCATGTGGCGATGATTTCTAAGGCCCAAACTCATGCAACTGGTCAAGCAACGCCCTTAGTTGAAGCCTTGGATTCCCGGAACGTTGAAATGACCTTTACGTTCACACTGGTAGCAATTATTCCTCTTATACGAATGAAAATCTGCTGTATTTGTATTGTATTTTATGCTCCTGGTGTTGACTTCTAAGGCCCTAACTCTTCGATCTGGAGGAGCAACGCCGTAGAGTGAAGGCTAGGTTGCCCGAAATGTAGAAATGGCCATTACTTTCACACTGATGTCAATAACTCCTTTTATTCAATTGAAAAACTGTTGAATTTATATTGTATTTTATACTTCTGGCGTTGACTTCTAAGGCTCTAACTATTCGATCTGGTGGAGCAACGCTGTAGAGTGAAGCCTAGCTTGCCCGGAACGTTGAAATGGCCATTACTTTGACATCCGTTGCATCTGCTCCTGTCATACGTTCGCAAACCTGTTGTATATATTTTGTATTTTAATCTTGTGGCGATGATTTCTAAGGCCGAAACTAATCCATCTGGTGAAGCAGCGCCCTTCGTTGAAGCCTACGATTCCCGGAACGTTGAAATGACCTTAACGTTCACACTGGTAGCAATTATTCCTCTTATACGATTGAAAATCTGCTGTATTTATATTGTATTTTAATACTCTGGCGTTGATTTCTAAGGTTCAAATCATCCACCTGGTGAGGCAACGCCCTAGAGTGAAGTCTAGGTTGCCCGGAACGTAGAAATGACCATTACTTTCGCACTGGTTGCAATTATTCATCTTATACGATTGAAAATCTGCTGTATTTGTATTGTATTTTATGCTCCTTGCGTTGACCTCTATTGCCCTATCTCTTCGATCTGGAGGAGCAACGCCATAGTGTGAAGGTTATGTTGCCCAGAATGTAGAAATGGCCATTACTTTCACACTGATGGCAATTACTCCTGTTATTCAATTGAAAAACTGTTGAATTTATATTGTATTTTATGCTTCTGGCGTTGAGTTCTAAGGCCCTAACAATTCGATCTGGTGGAGCAACGCCCTAGAGTGAAGCCTAGGTTACCCGGAACGTAGAAATGGCCATTACTTTGACATCCATTGCATCTGCTGCTGTCATACGTTCGCACATCTGTTGTACTTATTTTGTATTTTAATCATGTGGCGATGATTTCTATGGCCCAAACTCATCCACCTGGAGAAGCAGCGCCCTTGGTTGAAGCGTAGGTTGCCCAGAACTGTGAAATGACCATTACGTTCACACTGGTAGCAATTACTCCTCTTATACGATTGAAAATCTCCTGCATTTATATTGTATTTTATGCTCCTGACGTTGACTTCTAAGGCCCTAAATCTTCGATCTGGACGAGTAACGCCGTAGAGTGAAGGCTATTTTGCCCGGAATGTAGAAATGACCATTACTTTCACACTGATGTCAATAACTCCTTTTATTCAATTGAAAAACTGTTGTATTTATATTGTATTTTATACTTCTGGCGTTGACTTCTAAGGCTCTAACTATTCGATCTGGTGGAGCAACGCTGTAGAGTGAAGCCTAGCTTGCCCGGAACGTTGAAATGGCCATTACTTTGACATCCGTTGCATCTGCTCCTGTCATACGTTCGCAAACCTGTTGTATATATTTTGTATTTTAATCTTGTGGCGATGATTTCTAATGTCCAAACTAAACCACCTGGTGAGGCAACACCCTAGAGCGAAGCCTAGGATGCCCGGAACGTTGAAATGACCTTTACGTTCACACTGGTAGCAATAATTCCTCCTAGACGATTGAAAATCTGCTGTATTTATATTGTATTTTATGCTCCTGGCGATGACTTCTAAGGCCCTAAGTATTCGATCTGGTGGAGCAGCGCCCTAGAGTGAAGCCTAGCTTGCCCGGAACGTAGAACTGACCATTACTTTGACATCCGTTGCATCTGCTCCTGTCATACGTTCGCAAGCCTTTTGTGTTTATTTTGTATTTTAATCATGTGGCGATGATTTCTAAGGCCCAAACTCATGCAACTGGTCAAGCAACGCCCTTAGTTGAAGCCTTGGATTCCCGGAACGTTGAAATGACCTTTACGTTCACACTGGTAGCAATTATTCCTCTTATACGAATGAAAATCTGCTGTATTTGTATTGTATTTTATGCTCCTGGTGTTGACTTCTAAGGCCCTAACTCTTCGATCTGGAGGAGCAACGCCGTAGAGTGAAGGCTAGGTTGCCCGAAATGTAGAAATGGCCATTACTTTCACACTGATGTCAATAACTCCTTTTATTCAATTGAAAAACTGTTGAATTTATATTGTATTTTATACTTCTGGCGTTGACTTCTAAGGCTCTAACTATTCGATCTGGTGGAGCAACGCTGTAGAGTGAAGCCTAGCTTGCCCGGAACGTTGAAATGGCCATTACTTTGACATCCGTTGCATCTGCTCCTGTCATACGTTCGCAAACCTGTTGTATATATTTTGTATTTTAATCTTGTGGCGATGATTTCTAAGGCCGAAACTAATCCATCTGGTGAAGCAGCGCCCTTGGTTGAAGCCTACGATTCCCGGAACGTTGAAATGACCTTAACGTTCACACTGGTAGCAATTATTCCTCTTATACGATTGAAAATCTGCTGTATTTATATTGTATTTTAATACTCTGGCGTTGATTTCTAAGGTTCAAATCATCCACCTGGTGAGGCAACGCCCTAGAGTGAAGCCTAGGCTGCCCGGATCGTAGAAATGACCATAACTTTCGCACTGGTTGCAATTATTCCTTTTATACAATGGAAAATCTGTTGTATTTATATTGTATTTTATGCTTCTGGCGTTGACTTCTAAGGACCTAACTATTCGATCTGGTGGAGCAGCGCCCTAGAGTGAAGCCTAGCTTGCCCGGAACGCAGAAGTGACCATTACTTTGTCATCCGTTGCATCTGCTCCTGTCATACGATCGCATACCGGTTGTATTTATTTTGCATTTTAATCTTGTGGCGATGATTTCTAAAGCCCAAACTCTTCCATCTGGTGAAGCAACGGCCTTGGTTGAAGCCTAGGATACCCGGAACGTTGAAATGACCTTCTACGTTCACACTGGTAGCAATTATTCCTCTTATACGATTGAAAATCTGCTGTATTTATATTGTATTTTATGCTCCTGGCGTTGACTTCTAGGGCCCTAACTATTCGATCTGGTGGAGGAACGCCCCAGAGTAAAGCCTAGCTTGCCGGGAACGTTCAAATGGCCATTACTTTGACACACGTTGCATTTGCCCCTGTCATGCGTTCGCAAACCTGTTGTGTTTATTTTGTATTTTAATCATGTGGCGATGATTTCTAAGGCCCAAACTCATGCAACTGGTCAAGCAACGCCCTTGGTTGAAGCCTACGATTCCCGGAACGTTGAAATGACCTTAACGTTCACACTGGTAGCAATTATTCCTCTTATACGATCGAAAATCTGCTGTATTTATATTGTATTTTTTGCTCCTGGCGTTGACTTCTAAGGCCCTAACTCTTCGGTCTGGAGGAGCAACGCCGTAGAGTGAAGGCTAGGTTGCCCGGAATGTAGAAATGGCCATTACTTTCACACTGATGGCAAATATTCCTTTTATTCAATTGAAAAACTGTTGAATTTATATTGTATTTTACGCATCTGGCGTTGACTTCAAAGGCCCTAGCTATTCGAACTGGTTGTGCAACACCCTAGAGTGAAGCCTAGCCTGCCCGGAACGTAGAAGTGACCATTACTTTGACAGCGATTGCATCTGATCCTGTCATACGTTCGCATACCTGTTGTATTTGTTTTGTATTTTAATCATGTGGCGACGATTTCTATGGCCCAAACTCATCCATCTGGTGAAGCAGCGCCCTTGGTTAAAGCCTAGGTTTCCCAGAACGTTGAAATGAACTTTACATTCATACTGGTAGCAATTATTCGTTTTATACGACTGAAAATCTGCTTTATTTATATTGTATTTCATGCTCCTGGCGTTGACTTCTAAGGCACTAACTCTTCGATCTGGTGGAGCAACGCCCCAGAGTGAAGGCTAGGTTGCCCGGAATGTAGAAATGGCCATTACTTTCACACTGATGGCAATTACTCCTTTTATTGAATTGAAAAACTGTTGAATTTATATTGTATTTTACGCTTCTGGCGTTGACTTCTAAGGCCCTAACTATTCGATCTGGTGCAGCAGTGCCCTTCAGTGAAGCCTAGTTCGCCCGGAACGTAGAAATGATCATTACTTTGACACCCGTTGCATCTGCGCCTGTCGTACGTTCGCAAACCTGTTGTATTTATTTTGTATTTTAATCATGTGGCGATGATTTCTAAGGCCCAAACTCATGCATCTGGTGAAGCAACGCCCTTGGTTGAAGCCTAGGATTCCCGGAACGTTGAAATGACCTTCTACGTTCACACTGGTAGCAATTATTCCTCTTATACGATTGAAAATCTGCTGTATTTATATTGTATTTTATGCTCCTGGCGTTGACTTCTAAGGCCCTAACTCTTCGGTCTGGTGGAGCAACGCCCTAGAGTGAAGCCTAGCTTGCACGAAACGTAGAAATGACCATTACTTTAACATCCATTGCATCTGCTCCTGTCATACGTTCGCATACCTGTTGTATTTATTTTGTATTTTAACCAGGTGGCGATGATTTCTATGACCCAAACTCATCGATCTGGTGAAGCAACGACCTTGGTTGAAGCCTAGGATTCCCGGAACGTTGAAATGACCTTTACGTTCACACTGGTAGCAATTATTCCTCTTATACGATCGAAAATCTGCTGTATTTATATTGTATTTTTTGCTCCTGGCGTTGACTTCTAAGGCCCTAACTCTTCGATCTGGAGGAGCAACGCCGTAGAGTGAAGGCTAGGTTGCCCGGAATGTAGAAATGGCCATTACTTTCACACTGATGGCAAATATTCCTTTTATTGAATTGAAAAACTGTTGAATTTATATTGTATTTTACGCATCTGGCGTTGACATCTAAGGCCCTAGCTATTCGAACTGGTTGTGCAACGCCCTAGAGTGAAGCCTAGCCTGCCCGGAACGTAGAAGTGACCATTACTTTGACAGCGATTGCATCTGCTCCTGTCATACGTTCGCATACCTGTTGTATTTGTTTTGTATTTTAATCATGTGGCGACGATTTCTATGGCCCAAACTCATCCATCTGGTGAAGCAGCGCCCTTGGTTAAAGCCTAGGTTTCCCAGAACGTTGAAATGAACTTTACATTCATACTGGTAGCAATTATTCGTCTTATACGACTGAAAATCTGCTTTATTTATATTGTATTTCATGCTCCTGGCGTTGACTTCTAAGGCACTAACTCTTCGATCTGGTGGAGCAACGCCGCAGAGTGAAGGCTAGGTTGCCAGGAATGTAGAAATGGCCATTACTTTCACACTGATGGCAATTACTCCTTTTATTGAATTGAAAAACTGTTGAATTTATATTGTATTTTAGCTTCTGGCGTTGACTTCTAAGGCCCTAACTATTCGAACTGGTGGTGCAACGCCCTAGAGTGAAGCCTAGGTTACCCGGAAAGTAGAAATGACCATTACTTTGACTTCCGTTGCATCTGCTCCTGTCATACGTTCGCAAACCTGTTATATTTATTTTGTACTTTAATCATGTGGCGATGATTTCTAAGGCACAAACTCATCCATCTGTTGAAGCAACGCCCTTGGTGGAAGCCTAGGTTACCCGGAACGTTGAAATGACCTTTACGTTCACACTGGTAGCAATTATTCCTCTAATACGATTGAAAATCTGCTGTATTTGTATTGTATTTTAATCCTCTGGCGTTGATTTCTAAGGTTCAAATCATCCGCCTGGTGAGGTAACGCCCTATAGTGAAGCCTAGTTTGCCCGGGACGTAGAAATGACCATTACTTTCGCACTGGTTGCAATTATTCCTTTTACACGACGGGAAATCTTTGTATTTATATTGTATTCTATGCTTCTGGCGTTGAGTTCTAAGGCCCTAACTATTCGATCTGGTGGAGCCACGCCCTAGAGTGAAGCCTAGCTTGCCGGGAACGTAGAAGTGTCCATTACTTTGACATCCGTTGCATCTACTCCTGTCATACGTTCGGAAACGTGATGTATTTATTTTGTATTTTAATCATGTGGCGATGATTTCTAAGGCCCAAACTCATCCATCTGGTGAAGCAACGCCCTTGGTTGAAGCCTAGGTTTCCTAGAACGCTGAAATGACCTTTACGTTCACACTGGTAGCAATTATTCCTCTTGTACGATTGAAAATCTACTGCATTTGTATTGTATTTTATGCTCCTGGCGTTGACTTCTAAGGCCGTAACTCTTCGATCTGGAGGAGCAACGCCATAGAGTAAAGCCTAGGCTGCCCGGAACGTAGAAATGAAAGTTACGTTCACACTGATAGCAATTATTCCTCTTATACGATTGAAAATCTGCTGTATTTATATTGTATTTTAATACTCTGGCGTTGATTTCTAAGGTTCAAATCATCCACCTGGTGAGGCAACTCCCTAGAGTGAAGTCTGTTGCCCGGAACGTAGAAAGGACCATTACTTTCGCACTGGTTGCAATTATTCCTCTTTATACGATTGAAAATCTGCTGTATTTGTATTGTATTTTATGCTCCTGGCGTTGACCTCTATGGCCCTAACTCTTCGATCTCGAGGAGCAACGCCATAGTGTGAAGGTTATGTTGCCCGGAATGTAGAAATGGCCATTACTTTCACACTAATGGCAATTAATCCTGTTATTCAATTGAAAAACTGTTGAATTTATATTGTATTTTACGCATCTGGCGTTGACTTCAAAGGCCCTAGCTATTCGAACTGGTTGTGCAACACCCTAGAGTGAAGCCTAGCCTGCCCGGAACGTAGAAGTGACCATTACTTTGACAGCGATTGCATCTGCTCCTGTCATACGTTCGCATACCTGATGTATTTATTTTGCATTTTAATCATGTGGCGATGATTTCTAAGGCCCAAAGTCATCCATCTGGTGAAGCAACGCCCTTGGCTGAAGCCTAGGCGTCCCAGAACGCTGAAATGATCTTTACGTTCACACTGGTAGCAATTATTCCTCTTATACGATTGAAAATCTACTGTATTTATATTGTATTTTTAACCTATGGCTTTGATTTCTAAGGTTCAAATCATCCACCTGGTGAGGCAACACCTTAGAGTGAAGCCTAGGTTGCCCGGAGCGTAGAAATGGCCATTACTTTGACACCCGTTGCATCTGCTCCTGTCATACGTTCGCAAACCTGTTGTATTTATTTTGTATTTTAATCACTTGGCGATGATTTCTAAGGCCCAAGCTCATCCATCTGTTGAAGCAACGCCCTTGGTGGAAGCCTAGGTTTCCCGGAACGTTGAAATGACCTTTACGTTCACACTGGTAGCAATTATTCCTCTTATACGATCGAAAATCTGCTGTATTTGTATTGTATTTTAATCCTCTGGCCATGATTTCTAAGGTTCAAATCATCCACCTGGTGAGGCAACGCCCGAGAGTGAAGCCTAGGTTGCCCGGAACGTAGAAATGACCATTACTTTCGCACTGGTTGCAATTATTCCTTTTATACGATGGGAAATCTGTTGTATTTATATTGTGTTTTATGCTTCGGGCGTTGACTTCTAAGGCCCTAACTATTCGATCTGGTGCAGCAGTGCCCTAGAGTGAAGCCTAGTTCGCCCGGAACGTAGAAATGACCATTACATTGACATCCGTTGCATCTGCTCCTGTCATACGTTCGCAAACCTGATGTATTTATTTTGCATTTTAATCATGTGGCGATGATTTCTAAGGCCCAAACTCATCCATCTGGTGAAGCAACGCCCTTGGATGAAGCCTAGGTTTCCCAGAACGCTGAAATAACCTTTACGTTCACACTGGTAGCTATTATTCCTCTTATACGATTGAAAATCTACTGTATTTATATTGTATTTTTAACCTATGGCGTTGATTTCGAAGGTTCAAATCATCCACCCGGTGAGGCAACGCCCTAGAGTGAAGCCTAGGTTGCCCGGAACGTAGAAATGACCATTACTTTCGCACTGGTTGCAATTATTCCTTTTATACAATGGAAAATCTGTTGTTTTTATATTGTATTTTATGCCTCTGACGTTGACTTCTAAGGCCCCAACTATTCGCTCTGGTGGAGCAACGCCCTAGAGTCGAGCCTAGGTTACCCGGAACGTAGAAATGATCATTACTTTGACACCCGTTGCATCTGCGCCTGTCGTACGTTCGCAAACCTGTTGTATTTATTTTGTATTTTAATCATGTGGCGATGATTTCTAAGGCCCAAACTCATGCATCTGGTGAAGCAACGCCCTTGGTTGAAGCCTAGGATTCCCGGAACGTTGAAATGACCTTCTACGTTCACACTGGTAGCAATTATTCCTCTTATACGATTGAAAATCTGCTGTATTTATATTGTATTTTATGCTCCTGGCGTTGACTTCTAAGGCCCGAACTCTTCGGTCTGGTGGAGCAACGCCCTAGAGTGAAGCCTAGCTTGCACGAAACGTAGAAATGACCATTACTTTAACGTCCATTGCATCTGCTCCTGTCATACGTTCGCATACCTGTTGTATTTATTTTGTATTTTAACCATGTGGCGATGATTTCTATGACCCAAACTCATCGATCTGGTGAAGCAACGACCTTGGTTGAAGCCTAGGATTCCCGGAACGTTGAAATGACCTTTACGTTCACACTGGTAGCAATTATTCCTCTTATACGATCGAAAATCTGCTGTATTTATATTGTATTTTTTGCTCCTGGCGTTGACTTCTAAGGCCCTAACTCTTCGATCTGGAGGAGCAACGCCGTAGAGTGAAGGCTAGGTTGCCCGGAATGTAGAAATGGCCATTACTTTCACACTGATGGCAAATATTCCTTTTATTCAATTGAAAAACTGTTGAATTTATATTGTATTTTACGCATCTGGCGTTGACTTCTAAGGCCCTAGCTATTCGAACTGGTTGTGCAACGCCCTAGAGTGAAGCCTAGCCTGCCCGGAACGTAGAAGTGACCATTACTTTGACAGCGATTGCATCTGCTCCTGTCATACGTTCGCATACCTGTTGTATTTGTTTTGTATTTTAATCATGTGGCGACGATTTCTATGGCCCAAACTCATCCGTCTGGTGAAGCAGCGCCCTTGGTTAAAGCCTAGGTTTCCCAGAACGTTGAAATGAACTTTACATTCATACTGGTAGCAATTATTCGTCTTATACGACTGAAAATCTGCTTTATTTATATTGTATTTCATGCTCCTGGCGTTGACTTCTAAGGCACTAACTCTTCGATCTGGTGGAGCAACGCCGCAGAGTGAAGGCTAGGTTGCCAGGAATGTAGAAATGGCCATTACTTTCACACTGATGGCAATTACTCCTTTTATTGAATTGAAAATCTGCTTTATTTATATTGTATTTCATGCTCCTGGCGTTGACTTCTAAGGCACTAACTCTTCTATCTGGTGAAGCAACGCCCTAGAGTGAAGCCTAGGTTGCCCGGCACGTAAAAATATCCATTCCTTTCACACTGGATGGAATTATTCCTGTTATACGATGGAAAAACTGTTGTATTTATATTATATCTTATGATTCTGGCGTTGACTTCTAAGGCCCTAACTATTCACTCTGGAGGAGCTACGCCCTAGAGAGAAGACTATGTTGGCCGGAACGTAGAAATGTCTATTACTTTCACACTGGTTGCAATTACTCCATTTATACGATGGAAAAACTGATGTATTTATATTGTATTTTACGCATCTGGCGTTGACTTCTAAGGCATTAACTCATCGATCTGGTGGAGCAATGCATCAGAGTGCAGTCTGGGATGTCCGGAAAGTTGAAATGACCTTTAGCTTGTCACTCGTTGCATCTGTTCCTGTCATACGTTCGCAAACCTGCTGTATTTATATTGTATTTGAATATTCTGGCCTTTATTTCTAAGGCCCAAACTCATCCATCTAGTGATCCAACGCCCTAGAGTGAGGCCTAGGTTACCCGGAACGTTGAAATGACCTTTACGTTCACACTGGCAGCAATTATTCCTTTTATACGATTGGAAATCTGTTGTATTTATATTGTATTTTATGCTTCTGGCGTTGACCTCTAAGGCCCTAACTATTCGATCTGGTGGAACAACGCCCAAGGTCGAAGCCTGGGTTGCCCGGACCGCTGAAATGACCTTTATGTTCACACTGGTAGCAGTTATTCCTCTTACACGATTGAAAATCTGCTGTATTTGTATTGTATTTTAATCCTCTGGCGTTGATTTCTAAGGTCCAAACACATCCACCTGGTGACGCAACGCCCTAGAGTGAAGCCTAGGTTGCCCGGAACGTAGAAATGACCATTACTTTCGCACTGGTTGCAATTATTCCTTTTATACGATGGGAAATCTGTTGTATTTGTATTGTATTTAATGCTTCTGGCGATGACTTCTAAGGCCCTTACTATTCGATCTGGTGGAGCAACGACCTAGAGTGAAGCCTAGCTTGCCTGGAGCGTAGAAATGGCCAGTACTTTGACTTCCGTTGCATCTGCTCCTGTCATAGGTTGACAATCCTGTTGTGTTTATTTTGTGGTTTAATTATGTGGCGATGACTTCTAAGGCCCAAACTCATCCATCTGGTGAAGCAACGCCCTTGGTTGAAGCCTGGGTTTCCCGGAACGTTGAAATGACCTTTACGTTCACACTGGTAGCATTTATTCCTCTTATACGATTGAAAATATTCTGTGTTTATATTGTATTTTATGCTCCTAGCGTTGACTTCTAAGGCCCTAACTCTTCGATCTGTAGGATCAACGCCCTAGAGTGAAACCTAGCTTGCCCGGAACGTAGAAATGACCATTACTTTCGCACTGGTTGCAATTACACCTTTTATTCAATTGAAAAACTGTTGAATTTATATTGTATTTTATGCTTCTGGCGTTGACTTCTAAGGCCCTAACTATTCGATCTGGTGGAACAACGCCCTAGAGTGAAGCCTAGCCTGCCCGGAACGTAGAAATGGCCATTTATTTGACATCCATTGCATCTGCTCCTGTCATACGTTCGCATACCTGATGTATTTATTTTGTATTTTAATCATGTGGCGATGTTTTCTAAGGCTCAAACTCATCCATCTGGTGAAGCAACGCACTTGGTTGAACCCTAGGTTTCGCAGGGCGTTGAAATGACCTTTACGTTCACACTGGTGGCAATTATTCCTCTTATACGATTGAAAATCTGCTGTACTTATATTGTATTTTAATCCTCTGGCGTTGATTTCTAATGTTCAAATCATCCACCTGGTGAGGCAACACCCTAGAGTGAAGCCTAGGTTGGCCGGAACGTAGAAATGACCATTACTATCGCACTGGTTGCAAGTATTCCTTTTACACGATGGGAAATCTGTGGCATTTATATTGTATATTATGCTTCTGGCGTTGACTTCTAAGGGCCTAACTATACGATCTGGTGGAGCAGCGCCTTAGAGTGAAGCCTAGCTTGCCCGGAACGTAGAAATGTCCATTACTTTGACATCCATTGCATCTGTTCCTGTCATACGTTCGCAAACCTGTTGCATTTATTTTGCATTTTAATCATGTGGCGATGATTTCTAAGGCCCAAACTCAACCATCTGGTGAAGCAACGCCCTTGGCTGAAGCCTAGGTTTCCCAGAACGCTGAAATGACCTTCACGTTCACTCTGGTAGCAATTATTCCTCTTATACGATTGAAAATCTGCTGTATTTATATTGTATTTTAAACTTCTGGCGTTGATTTCTAAGGTTCAAATCATCCACCTGGTGAGACAACGCCCTAGAGCGAAGCCTAGGTTGCCCGGATCGTAGAAATGACCATTACTTTCGCACTGGTTGCAAGTATTCCTTTTACACGATGGGAAATCTGTGGTATTTATATTGTATTTTATGCTTCTGGCGTTGACTTCTAAGGGCCTAACTATTCGATCTTGTGGAGCAGCGCCCTAGAGTGAAGCCTAGCTTGCCCGGAACGTAGAAATGACCATTACATTGACATCCGTTGCATCTGCTCATGTCTTACGTTCGCATACCTATTGTATTTATTTTGTATTTTAATCATGTGGCGATGATTTCTATGGCCCAAACTCATCCATCTGGTGAAGCAACGCCCTTGGTTGAAGCCTAGGTTTCCCAGAACGTTGAAATGACCATTACATTCATACTGGTAGCAATTATTCCTCTTATACGACTGAAAATCTGCTTTATTTATATTGTATTTTATGCTCCTGGCGTTGACTTCTAAGGCACTAAATCTTCGATCTGGAGGAGCAACGCCGTAGAGTGAGGGCCATGTTGCCCGGAATGTAGAAATGGCCATTACTTTCACACTGATGGCAATTACACCTTTTATTCAATTGAAAGACTGTTGAATTTATATTGTATTTTATGCTTCTGGCGTTGAGTTCTAAGGCCCTAACTATTCGATCTGGTGGAACAACGCCCTAGAGCGAAGCCTAGCCTGCCCGAGACGTAGAAATGGCCATTACTTTGACATCCATTGCATCTGCTCCTGTCATACGTTCGCAAACCTGATGTATTTATTTTGCATTTTAATCATGTGGCGATGATATCTAAGGCCCAACTCATACATCTGGTGAAGCAACGCCCATGGCTGAAGCCTAGGTTTCCCAGAACGCTGAAATGACCTTTACGTTCACACTGGTAACAATTATTCCTCTTATACGATTGAAAATCTGCTGTATTTATATTGTATTTTAAACTTCTGGCGTTGATTTCTAAGGTTCAAATCATCCACCTGGTGAGGCAACGCCCTAGAGTGAAGCCTAGGTTGGCCGGAACGTAGAAATGACCATTACTTTCGCACTGGTTGCAAGTATTCCTTTTACACGATGGGAAATCTGTGGCATTTGTATTGTATTTTATGCTTCTGGCGTTGACTTCTAAGGGCCTAACTATACGATCTGGTGGAGCAGCGCCTTAGAGTGAAGCCTAGCTTGCCCGGAACGTAGAAATGACAATTACATTGACATCCGTTGCATCTGCTCCTGTTATACGTTTGCATACCTATTATATTTATTTTGTATTTTAATCATGTGGCGATGATTTCTATGGCCCAAACTCATCCATCTGGTGAAGCAACGCCCTTGGTTGAAGCCTAGGTTTCCCAGAACGTTGAAATGACCTTTACATTCATACTGGTAGCAATTATTACTCTCATACGATTGAAAATCTGCTGTATTTATATTGTATTTTATGCTCCTGGCGTTGACTTCTAAGGCCCTAACTCTTCGATCTGGTGGAGCAACGCCGTAGAGTGAAGGCTAGGTTGCCCGGAATGCAGAAATGCCCATTACTTTCACACTGATGGCAATTGCTCCTTTTATTCAATTGAAAAACTGTTTAATTTATATTGTATTTTATGCTTCTGGCGTTGACTTCTTAGACCCTAACTATTCGATCTGGTGGTGCAACGCTCTAGAGTGAAGCCTTTGGTTGCCTGGAACGTATAAATGACCATTCCTTTCGCACTGGTTGCAATTATTCATTTTATACGATGGGAAATCTGTTGTATTTAAATTGTATTTTATGCTTCTGGCGTTGACTTCTAAGGCCCTAACTATCCGATCTGGTGGAGCAACGCCCTAGAGTGAAGCCCAGGTCACCCGGAACGTAGAAATGGCCATTACTTTCACACTCATGGCACTTACTGCTTTTATAGAATTGAAAAACTGTTGAATTTATATTGTATTTCATGCTTCTGGCGTTGACTTCTGAGGCCCTAACTATTCGATCTGGTGATGCAACGTTCTAGAGTGAAGCCTTGGTTGCCCGAAACGTTGAAATGACCATTACTTTGACATCCGTTGCGTCTGCTCCTGTCATGCGATCGCAAACCTGTTGTATCTATTTTGTAGTTTAATCATGTGGCGATGACTTCTAAGGCCCAATCTCATGAATCTGGTGAAGCAACGCCCTTGGTTGAAGCCTAGGATTCCCGGAATGTTGAAATGACCTTCACGTTCACACTGGTAGCAATTATTCCTCTTATACGATTGAAAATCTGCTGTATTTATATTGTACATTATGCTCCTGGCGTTGACTGCTAAGGCCCTAACTCTTCGATCTGGTGGAGCAACGCCGCAGAGTGAAGGCTAGGTTGCCCGGAATGTAGAAATGCCCAGTACTTTCACACTGATGGCAATTGCTCCTTTTATTCAATTGAAAAACTGTTTAATTTATATTGTATTTTATGCTTCTGGCGTTGACTTCTTAGACCCTAACTATTCGATCTGGTGGTGCAACGCCCTAGAGTGAAGCCTTTGGTTGCCCGGAACGTAGAATTGGCCATTACTTTCACACTCATGGCACTTACTGCTTTTATAGAATTGAAAAACTGTTGAATTTATATTGTATTTCATGCTTCTGGCGTTGACTTCTAAGGCCCTAACTATTCGATCTGGTGATGCAACGTTCTAGAGTGAAGCCTTGGTTGCCCGGAACGTTGAAATGACCATTACTTTGACATCCGTTGCATCTGCTCCTGTCATGCGATAGCAAACCTGTTGTATCTATTTTGTAGTTTAATCATGTGGCGATGACTTCTAAGGCCCAATCTCATGAATCTGGTGAAGCAACGCCCTTGGTTGAAGCCTAGGATTCCCGGAATGTTGAAATGACCTTCACGTTCACACTGGTAGCAATTACACCTCTTACACGATTGAAAATCTGCTGTATTTATATTGTACATTATGCTCCTGGCGTTGACTGCTAAGGCCCTAACTCTTCGATCTGGTGGAGCAACGCCGCAGAGTGAAGGCTAGGTTGCCCGGAATGTAGAAATGCCCAGTACTTTCACACTGATGGCAATTGCTCCTTTTATTCAATTGAAAAACTGTTTAATTTATATTGTACTTTATGCTTCTGGCGTTGACTTCTTAGACCCTAACTATTCGATCTGGTGGTGCAACGCTCTAGAGTGAAGCCTTTGGTTGCCCGGAACGTATAAATGACCATTCCTTTCGCACTGGTTGCAATTACTCCTTTTATACGATGGGAAATCTGTTGTATTTATATTGTATTTTATGCTTCTGGCGTTGACTTCTAAGGCCCTAACTATTCGATCTGATGGAGCAACGCCGTAGAGTGAAGGCTAGCTTGCCCGGAATGCAGAAATGACCATTACTTTCACACTGATGGCAATTACTCCTTTTATTCAATTGAAAAACTGTTGAATTTATATTGTATTTTATGATTCTGGTGTTGAGTTCTAAGGTCGTAAATATTCGATCCGGTGGAACAACGCCTAGAGTGAAGCCTAGCTTGCCAGGAATGTAGAAATGGCCATTACTTTGACATCCATTGCATCTGTTCCTGTCATACGTTCGCAAACCTGTTGTATTTACTATGTGTTTTAATCATGTGGCGCTGATTTCTAAGGCCCAAACTCAGCCATCTGGTGAACCATCGCCCTCGGTTGAAACCTGGGCTGCCCGGAACGTTGAAATGACCTTTACGTTCACACTGGTAGCAATTATTCCTCTTATACGATTGAAAATCTGCTGTATTTATATTGTATTTTTTGCTCCTGACGTTTACTTCTAAGGCCCTAACTCTTCGATCTGGAGGAGCGACGCCCTAGAGTGAAGGCTAGGTTGCCCGGAATGTAGAAATGGCCATTACTTTCACACTGATGGCAAGTACTACGTTTATTCAATTGAAAAACTGTTGAATTTATATTGTATTTTATGCTTCTGGCGTCGACTTCTAAGGCCCTTACTATTCGATCTGGTGATGCAACGTTCTAGAGTGAAGCCTTGGTTGCCCGGAATGTAGAAATGATCATCACTTTGACATCCGTTGCATCTGCTCCCGTCATGCGATCGCAAACCTGTTGTATTTATTTTGTATTTTAATCATGTGGCGATGATTTCTATGGCCCAAACTCAGCCATCTGGTGAAGCAACGCCCTTGGTTGAAGCCTGGGTTGCCCGGAACGCTGAAATGACCATTACATTCATACTGGTAGCAATTATTCCTCTTATACGACTGAAAATCTGCTTTATTTATATTGTATTTTATGCTCCTGGCGTTGACTTCTAAGGCACTAAATCTTCGATCTGGAGGAGCAACGCCGTAGAGTGAGGGCCATGTTGCCCGGAATGTAGAAATGGCCATTACTTTCACACTGATGGCAATTACACCTTTTATTCAATTGAAAGACTGTTGAATTTATATTGTATTTTATGCTTCTGGCGTTGAGTTCTAAGGCCCTAACTATTCGATCTGGTGGAACAACGCCCTAGAGCGAAGCCTAGCCTGCCCGAGACGTAGAAATGGCCATTACTTTGACATCCATTGCATCTGCTCCTGTCATACGTTCGCAAACCTGATGTATTTATTTTGCATTTTAATCATGTGGCGATGATATCTAAGGCCCAACTCATACATCTGGTGAAGCAACGCCCATGGCTGAAGCCTAGGTTTCCCAGAACGCTGAAATGACCTTTACGTTCACACTGGTAACAATTATTCCTCTTATACGATTGAAAATCTGCTGTATTTATATTGTATTTTAAACTTCTGGCGTTGATTTCTAAGGTTCAAATCATCCACCTGGTGAGGCAACGCCCTAGAGTGAAGCCTAGGTTGGCCGGAACGTAGAAATGACCATTACTTTCGCACTGGTTGCAAGTATTCCTTTTACACGATGGGAAATCTGTGGCATTTGTATTGTATTTTATGCTTCTGGCGTTGACTTCTAAGGGCCTAACTATACGATCTGGTGGAGCAGCGCCTTAGAGTGAAGCCTAGCTTGCCCGGAACGTAGAAATGACAATTACATTGACATCCGTTGCATCTGCTCCTGTTATACGTTTGCATACCTATTATATTTATTTTGTATTTTAATCATGTGGCGATGATTTCTATGGCCCAAACTCATCCATCTGGTGAAGCAACGCCCTTGGTTGAAGCCTAGGTTTCCCAGAACGTTGAAATGACCTTTACATTCATACTGGTAGCAATTATTACTCTCATACGATTGAAAATCTGCTGTATTTATATTGTATTTTATGCTCCTGGCGTTGACTTCTAAGGCCCTAACTCTTCGATCTGGTGGAGCAACGCCGTAGAGTGAAGGCTAGGTTGCCCGGAATGCAGAAATGCCCATTACTTTCACACTGATGGCAATTGCTCCTTTTATTCAATTGAAAAACTGTTTAATTTATATTGTATTTTATGCTTCTGGCGTTGACTTCTTAGACCCTAACTATTCGATCTGGTGGTGCAACGCTCTAGAGTGAAGCCTTTGGTTGCCTGGAACGTATAAATGACCATTCCTTTCGCACTGGTTGCAATTATTCATTTTATACGATGGGAAATCTGTTGTATTTAAATTGTATTTTATGCTTCTGGCGTTGACTTCTAAGGCCCTAACTATCCGATCTGGTGGAGCAACGCCCTAGAGTGAAGCCCAGGTCACCCGGAACGTAGAAATGGCCATTACTTTCACACTCATGGCACTTACTGCTTTTATAGAATTGAAAAACTGTTGAATTTATATTGTATTTCATGCTTCTGGCGTTGACTTCTGAGGCCCTAACTATTCGATCTGGTGATGCAACGTTCTAGAGTGAAGCCTTGGTTGCCCGAAACGTTGAAATGACCATTACTTTGACATCCGTTGCGTCTGCTCCTGTCATGCGATCGCAAACCTGTTGTATCTATTTTGTAGTTTAATCATGTGGCGATGACTTCTAAGGCCCAATCTCATGAATCTGGTGAAGCAACGCCCTTGGTTGAAGCCTAGGATTCCCGGAATGTTGAAATGACCTTCACGTTCACACTGGTAGCAATTATTCCTCTTATACGATTGAAAATCTGCTGTATTTATATTGTACATTATGCTCCTGGCGTTGACTGCTAAGGCCCTAACTCTTCGATCTGGTGGAGCAACGCCGCAGAGTGAAGGCTAGGTTGCCCGGAATGTAGAAATGCCCAGTACTTTCACACTGATGGCAATTGCTCCTTTTATTCAATTGAAAAACTGTTTAATTTATATTGTATTTTATGCTTCTGGCGTTGACTTCTTAGACCCTAACTATTCGATCTGGTGGTGCAACGCCCTAGAGTGAAGCCTTTGGTTGCCCGGAACGTAGAATTGGCCATTACTTTCACACTCATGGCACTTACTGCTTTTATAGAATTGAAAAACTGTTGAATTTATATTGTATTTCATGCTTCTGGCGTTGACTTCTAAGGCCCTAACTATTCGATCTGGTGATGCAACGTTCTAGAGTGAAGCCTTGGTTGCCCGGAACGTTGAAATGACCATTACTTTGACATCCGTTGCATCTGCTCCTGTCATGCGATAGCAAACCTGTTGTATCTATTTTGTAGTTTAATCATGTGGCGATGACTTCTAAGGCCCAATCTCATGAATCTGGTGAAGCAACGCCCTTGGTTGAAGCCTAGGATTCCCGGAATGTTGAAA
The DNA here is from genome assembly GCF_051401765.1 of Calliopsis andreniformis. Lineage (NCBI taxonomy): Eukaryota > Metazoa > Arthropoda > Insecta > Hymenoptera > Andrenidae > Calliopsis > Calliopsis andreniformis. The sequence continues at coordinate 1,700,394 of NC_135068.1, forward strand.
TGACCTTCACGTTCACACTGGTAGCAATTACACCTCTTACACGATTGAAAATCTGCTGTATTTATATTGTACATTATGCTCCTGGCGTTGACTGCTAAGGCCCTAACTCTTCGATCTGGTGGAGCAACGCCGCAGAGTGAAGGCTAGGTTGCCCGGAATGTAGAAATGCCCAGTACTTTCACACTGATGGCAATTGCTCCTTTTATTCAATTGAAAAACTGTTTAATTTATATTGTACTTTATGCTTCTGGCGTTGACTTCTTAGACCCTAACTATTCGATCTGGTGGTGCAACGCTCTAGAGTGAAGCCTTTGGTTGCCCGGAACGTATAAATGACCATTCCTTTCGCACTGGTTGCAATTACTCCTTTTATACGATGGGAAATCTGTTGTATTTATATTGTATTTTATGCTTCTGGCGTTGACTTCTAAGGCCCTAACTATTCGATCTGATGGAGCAACGCCGTAGAGTGAAGGCTAGCTTGCCCGGAATGCAGAAATGACCATTACTTTCACACTGATGGCAATTACTCCTTTTATTCAATTGAAAAACTGTTGAATTTATATTGTATTTTATGATTCTGGTGTTGAGTTCTAAGGCCGTAAATATTCGATCCGGTGGAACAACGCCTAGAGTGAAGCCTAGCTTGCCAGGAATGTAGAAATGGCCATTACTTTGACATCCATTGCATCTGTTCCTGTCATACGTTCGCAAACCTGTTGTATTTACTATGTGTTTTAATCATGTGGCGCTGATTTCTAAGGCCCAAACTCAGCCATCTGGTGAACCATCGCCCTCGGTTGAAACCTGGGCTGCCCGGAACGTTGAAATGACCTTTACGTTCACACTGGTAGCAATTATTCCTCTTATACGATTGAAAATCTGCTGTATTTATATTGTATTTTTTGCTCCTGACGTTTACTTCTAAGGCCCTAACTCTTCGATCTGGAGGAGCGACGCCCTAGAGTGAAGGCTAGGTTGCCCGGAATGTAGAAATGGCCATTACTTTCACACTGATGGCAAGTACTACGTTTATTCAATTGAAAAACTGTTGAATTTATATTGTATTTTATGCTTCTGGCGTCGACTTCTAAGGCCCTTACTATTCGATCTGGTGATGCAACGTTCTAGAGTGAAGCCTTGGTTGCCCGGAATGTAGAAATGATCATCACTTTGACATCCGTTGCATCTGCTCCCGTCATGCGATCGCAAACCTGTTGTATTTATTTTGTATTTTAATCATGTGGCGATGATTTCTATGGCCCAAACTCAGCCATCTGGTGAAGCAACGCCCTTGGTTGAAGCCTGGGTTGCCCGGAACGCTGAAATGACCTTTACGATCACACTGGTAGCAATTATTCCTCTTATACGATTGAAAATCTGCTGTATTTATATTATATTTTTTGCTCCGAGCGTTTACTTCTAAGGCCCTAACTCTTCGATCTGGAGAAGCAACGCCGCAGAGTGAAGGCTAGGTTGCCCGGAATGTAGAAATGCCCAGTACTTTTACACTGATGGCAATTGCTCCTTTTATTCAATTGAAAAACTGTTTAATTTATATTGTATTTTATGCTTCTCGCGTTGACTTCTTAGACCCTAACTATTCGATCTGGTGGTGCAACGCTCTAGAGTGAAGCCTTTGGTTGCCCGGAACGTATAAATGACCATTCCTTTCGCACTGGTTGCAATTATTCATTTTATACGATGGGAAATCTGTTGTATTTAAATTGTATTTTATGCTTCTGGCGTTGACTTCTAAGGCCCTAACTATCCGATCTGGTGGAGCAACGCCCTAGAGTGAAGCCCAGGTTACCCGGAACGTAGAAATGGCCATTACTTTCACACTCATGGCACTTACTGCTATTATAGAATTGAAAAACTGTTGAATTTATATTGTATTTCATGCTTCTGGCGTTGACTTCTAAGGCCCTAACTATTCGATCTGGTGATGCAACGTTCTAGAGTGAAGCCTTGGTTGCCCGGAACGTTGAAATGACCATTACTTTGACATCCGTTGCATCCGCTCCTGTCATGCGATCGCAAACCTGTTGTATCTATTTTGTAGTTTAATCATGTGGCGATGACTTCTAAGGCCCAATCTCATGAATCTGGTGAAGCAACGCCCTTGGTTGAAGCCTAGGATTCCCGGAATGTTGAAATGACCTTCACGTTCACACTGGTAGCAATTACACCTCATACACGATTGAAAATCTGCTGTATTTATATTGTACATTATGCTCCTGGCGTTGACTGCTAAGGCCCTAACTCTTCGATCTGGTGGAGCAACGCCGCAGAGTGAAGGCTAGGTTGCCCGGAATGTAGAAATGCCCAGTACTTTCACACTGATGGCAATTGCTCCTTTTATTCAATTGAAAAACTGTTTAATTTATATTGTACTTTATGCTTCTGGCGTTGACTTCTTAGACCCTAACTATTCGATCTGGTGGAGCAACGCCGTAGAGTGAAGGCTAGCTTGCCCGGAAAGCAGAAATGACCATTACTTTCACACTGATGGCAATTACTCCTTTTATTCAATTGAAAAACTGTTGAATTTATATTGTATTTTATGATTCTGGTGTTGAGTTCTAAGGCCGTAAATATTCGATCCGGTGGAACAACGCCTAGAGTGAAGCCTAGCTTGCCAGGATTGTAGAAATGGCCATTACTTTGACATCCATTGCATCTGTTCCTGTCATACGTTCGCAAACCTGTTGTATTTACTATGTATTTTAATCATGTGGCGATGATTTCTATGGCCCAAACTCAGCCATCTGGTGAAGCAACGCCCTTGGTTGAAGCCTGGGTTGCCCGGAACGCTGAAATGACCTTTACGATCACACTGGTAGCAATTATTCCTCTTATACGATTGAAAATCTGCTGTATTTATATTATATTTTTTGCTCCGGGCGTTTACTTCTAAGGTCCTAACTCTTCGATCTGGAGAAGCAACGCCGTAGAGTGAAGGCTAGGTTGCCCGGAATGTAGAAGTGCCCAGTACTTTTACACTGATGGCAATTACTAGTTTAGTCAATTGAAAAACTGTTGAATTTATATTGTATTTTATGCTTCTGGCGTTGACTTCTAAGGCCCTAACTATTCGATTTGGTGATGCAACGTTCTAGAGTGAAGCCTTGGTTGCCCGGAACGTTGAAATGACCATTACTTTGACATCCGTTGCATCTGCTCCTGTCATGCGATCGCAAACCTGTTGTATCTATTTTGTAGTTTAATCATGTGGCGATGACTTCTAAGGCCCAATCTCATGAATCTGGTGAAGCAACGCCCTTGGTTGATGCCTAGGATTCCCGGAACATTGAAATGACCTTTACGTTCACACTGGTTGCAATTACTCCTTTTATACGATGGGAAATCTGTTGTATTTATATTGTATTTTATGCTTCTGGCGTTGACTTCTAAGGCCCTAACTCTTCAATCTGGAGGACCAACGCCGTAGAGTGAATGCTATGTTGCCCGGAATGTAGAAATGGCCATTACTTTCACACTGATGGCAATTACTCTTTTTATTCAATTGAAAAACTGTTGAATTTATATTGTATTTTATGCATCTGGCGTTGTCTTCTAAGGCCCTAACTATTCGATCTGGTGGAGCAGCGCCCTAGAGTGAAGCCTAGCTTGCCCGGAACGTAGAAGTGACCATTACTTTGACATCCGTTGCATCTGCTCCTGTCATACTTTCGCAAACCTGATGTATTTATTTTGCATTTTAATCATGTGGCGATGATTTCTAAGGCCCAAACTCATCCATCTGGTGAAGCAACGCCCTTGGTTGAAGCCTAGGTTTCCCGGAACGTTGAAATGACCTTTACGTTCGCACCGATAGCAACTACTCCCCTTATACGATTGAAAATCTGCTGTATTTATATTGTATATTTTGCTCCTGGCGCTTACTTCTAAAGCCCTAACTCTTCGATGTGGAGGAACAACGCCCTAGAGTGAAGGCTAGGTTGCCCGTAATGTAGAAAGGGCCAGTACTTTCACACTGATGGCAATTGCTCCTTTTATTCAATTGAAAAACTGTTGAATTTATATTGTATTTTATGCTTCTGGCGTTGACTTCTTAGACCCTAACTAGTCGATCTGATGGAGCAGCGCCGTAGAATGAAGGCTAGGTTGCCCGGGATGTAGAAATGCCCAGTACTTTCGCACTGATGGCAATTGCTCCTTTTATTCAATTGAAAAACTGTTGAATTTATATTGTATTTTATGCTTCTGGCGTTGACTTCTTAGACCCTAACTATTCGATCTGGTGGAGCAACGCCCTAGAGTGAAGCGCAGGTTACCCGGAACGTAGAAATGGCCATTACTTTTACATCCATTGCATCTGCTCCTGACATACGTTCGCACACCTGTTGTATTTATTTTGTATTTTAATCATGTGGCGCTGATTTCTAAGGCCCAAACTCATGCATCTGGTGAAGCAACGCCCTTGCTTGAAGCCTAGGATTCCCGTAACGTTGAAATGACCTTTACGTTCACACTGGTAGCAATTACTCCTCTTATACGATTGAAAATCTGCTGTATTTATACTGTATTTTTTGCTCCTGGCCTTTACTTCAATGGCCCTAACTCTTCGATCTGGAGGAGCAACGCCCTAGAGTGAAGCCTAGCTTGCCAGGAATGTAGAAATGGCCATTACCTTGACATCCATTGCATCTGCTCCTGTCATACGTTCGCATACCTGTTTTATTTATTTTGTATTTTAATCCTCTGGCATTGATTTCTAAGGTTCAAATCATCCACCTGGTGAGGCAACGCCCTAGAGTGAAGCCTCGGTTGGCCGGGACGTAGAAGCGACCAATACATTGACAACCGTTGCATCTGCTCCTGTCATACATTCGCAAACCTGATGTATTTAGTTTGTATTTTAATCATGTGGCGATGATTTCTAAGGCCCAAACTCATCCATCTGGTGAAGCAACGCCCTTGGTTGAAGTCTAGGATTCCCGGAACGTTGAAATGACCTTCACGTTCACACTGTTAGCAATTATTCCTCTTATACGATTGAAAATCTGCTGTGTTTATATTGTATATTATGCTTCTGGGGTTGACTTCTAAGGCCCCAACTCTTCGATCTGTAGGACCAACGCCGTAGAGTGAAGGCTATGTTGCCCGGAATGTAGAAATGGCCATTACTTTCACACTGATGGCAACTACTCCTTTTATTCAATTGAAAAACTGTTGAATTTATATTGCATTTAATGCTTCTGGCATTGAGTTCTAAGGCCCTAACTATTCGATCTGGTGGAACACGCCATAGAGCGAAGCCTAGCTCGCCTGGAACGTAGAAATGGCCATTACCTTGACATCCATTGCATCTGATCCTGTCATACGTTCGCATACCTGTTGCATTTATTTTGTATTTTAATCTTGTGGCGATGATTTCTACGGCCCAAACTCATCCATCTGGTGCAGCAACGCCCTTGGTTGAAGCCTGGGTTGCCCGGAACGTTGAAATGACCTTTACGTTCACACTGGTAACATTTATTCCTCTTACACGATTGAAAATCTACTGTATTTATATTGTATTTATTCCTCTGGCGTTGATTTCTAAGGTTCAAATCATCCACCTAGTGAGGCAACGCCCTAGAGTGAAGCCTAGGTTGACCGGAACGTAGAAATGACCATTACTTTCGCACTGGTTGCAATTATTCCTTTTATACGATGGGAAATCTGTTGTATGTATATTGTATTTTATGCTTCTGGCGTTGTCTTCTAAGGCCCTAACTATTCGAACTGGTGGAGCAGCGCCCCAGAGTGAACCCTAGCTGGCCCGGAACGTAGAAGTGACCATTACTTTGACATCCGTTGCATCTGCTCCTGTCATACGTTCGCAAACCTGATGTATTTATTTTGCATTTTAATCATGTGGCGATGATTTCTAAGGCCCAAACTCAACCATCTGGTGAAGCAACACCCTTGGCTGAAGCCTAGGTTTCCCAGAACGCTGAAATGACCTTTACGTTCACGCTGGTAGCAATTATTCCTCTTATACGATTGAAAATCTGCTGTATTTATATTGTATTTTAAACTTCTGGCATTGATTTCTAAGGTTCAAATCATCCACCTGGTGAGACAACGCCCTAGAGGGAAGCCTAGGTTGCCCGGATCGTAGAAATGACCATTACATTCGCACTGGTTGCAAGTATTCCTTTTACACGATGGGAAATCTGTGGCATTTATATTGTATTTTATGCTTCTGGCGTTGACTTCTAAGGGCCTAACTATTCGATCTTCTGGAGCAGCGCCCTAGAGTGAAGCCTAGCTTGCCCGGAACGTACAAATGACCATTACATTGACATCCGTTGCATCTGCTCCTGTCTTACGTTCGCATACCTATTGTATTTATTTTGTATTTTAATCATGTGGCGATGATTTCTATGGCCCAAACTCATCCATCTGGTGAAGCAACGCCCTTGGTTGAAGCCTAGGTTTCCCAGAACGTTGAAATGACCTTTACATTCATACTCGTAGCAATTATTCCTCTTATACGACTGAAAATCTGCTTTATTCATATTGTATTTTATGCTCCTGGCGTTGACTTCTAAGGCACTAAATCTTCGATCTGGAGGAGCAACGCCGTAGAGTGAGGGCCATGTTGCCCGGAATGTAGAAATGGCCATTACTTTCACACTGATGGCAATTACACCTTTTATTCAATTGAAAGACTGTTGAATTTATATTGTATTTTATGCTTCTGGCGTTGAGTTCTAAGGCCCTAACTATTCGATCTGGTGGAACAACGCCCTAGAGCGAAGCCTAGCCTGCCCGGAACGTAGAAATGGCCATTACTTTGACATCCATTGCATCTGCTCCTGTCATACGTTCGCAAACCTGATGTATTTATTTTGCATTTTAATCATGTGGCGATGATATCTAAGGCCCAAACTCATACATCTGGTGAAGCAACGCCCTTGGCTGAAGCCTAGGTTTCCCAGAACGCTGAAATGACCTTTACGTTCACACTGGTAACAATTATTCCTCTTATACGATTGAAAATCTGCTGTATTTAGATTGTATTTTAATCCTCTGGCATTGATTTCTAAGGTTCAAATCATCCACCTGGTGAGGCAAAGCCATAGAGTGAAGCCTAGGTTGGCCGGAACGTAGAAATGACCATTACCTTCGCACTGGTTGCAATTATTCCTTTTATACGATGGGAAATCTGTTGTACTTATATTGTATTGTATGCTTCTGGCGTTGAGGTCTAAGGCCCTAACTATTCGATCTGGTGGAACAACGCCCTAGAGCGAAGCCTAGCTTGCCCGGAACGTAGAAATGGCCATTACCTTGACATCCATTGCATCTGATCCTGTCATACGTTCGCATACCTGTTGCGTTTATTTTGTATTTTAATCATGTGGCGATGATTTCTACGGCCCAAACTCATCAATCTGGTGAGGCAACGCACTCGGTTGAAACCTAGGTGGTCCGGAACGTTGAAATGACCTTTACGTTCACACTGGTAGCAATTATTCCTCTTATACGATTGAAAATCTGCTGTATTTATATTGTATTTTAATCATCTGGTGTTGATTTCTAAGGTTCAAATCATCCACCTGGTGAGGCAACACCCTAGAGTGAGGCCTAGGTTGCCCGGAACGTAGAAATGACCATTACTTTCGCACTGGTTGCAAATATTCCTCTTATACGATGGGAAATCTGTTGTATTTATATCGTATTTTATGCTTCTGTCGTTGACTTCTAAGGCCCTAACTATTCGATCTGATGGAGCAGCGCCCTAGAGTGAAGCCTAGCTTGCCCGGAACGTAGAAATGACCATTACAATGACATCCGTTGCATTTGCTCCTGTCATACGATCGCAAACCTGTTGTATTTATTTTGTATTTTAATCATGTGGCGAAAACTTCTAAGGCCCAATCTCATGAATCTGGTGAAGCAACGCCCTTGGTTGTAGCCTAGGATTCCCGGAATGTTGAAATGACCTTCACGTTCATACTGGTAGCAATTACACCTCTTACACGATTGAAAATCTGCTGTATTTATATTGTATATTATGCTCCTGGCGTTGACTGCTAAGGCCCTAACTCTTCGATCTGGTGGAGCAACGCCTCAGAGTGAAGGCTAGGTTGCCCGGAATGTAGAAATGCCCAGTACTTTCACACTGATGGCAATTGCTCCTTTTATTCAATTGAAAAACAGTTGAATTTATATTGTATTTTATGCTTCTGGCGTTGACTTCCTAGACCCTATCTATTCGATCTGGTGGTGCAACGCTCTAGAGTGAAGCCTTTGGTTGCCCGGAACGTAGAAATGACCATTACGTTCGAACTGGTTGCAATTATTCCTTTTATACGATGGGAAATCTGTTGTATTTATATTGTATTTTATGCTTCTGGCGTTGACTTCTAAGGCCCTAACTATTCGATCTGGTGGAGCAGCGCCCTGGAGTGAAGCCTAGCTTGCACGGAACGTAGAAGTGACCATTACTTTGACATCCGTTGCATCTGCTCCTGTCATGCGTTCGCAAAACTGCTGTATTTATTTTGTATTTTAATCATGTGGCGATGATTTCGAAGGCCCAAACTCATCCACCAGGTGAAGAAACGCCCTTGGTTGAAGCCTAGGTTTGCCAGAACGTTGAAATGACCTTTACGTTCATACTGGTAGCAATTAATCCTCTTATATGACTGAAAATCTGCTTTATTTATGTTGTATTTTAAGCTCCTGGCCTTGACTTCTAAGACACTAACTCTTCAATCTGGGCGACCAACGCCGTAGAGTGAAGGCTATGTTGCCGGGAATGTAGAAATGGCCATTACTTTCACACTGATGGTAATTACTCCTTTTATTCAATTGAAAAACTGTTGAATTTATATTGTATTTTATGCTTCTGGCGTTGGCTTCTAAGGCCCTAAATATTCGATCTGGTGGAGCAGCGCCCAAGAGTGAAGCCCAGCTTCCCCGGAATGTAGAAGTGACGATTACTTTGACATCCGTTGCATCTGCTCCTGTCATACGTTCGCAAACCTGTTGTATTTATTATGTATTTTAATCATGTGGCGATGATTTCTAAGTCCCAAACTCATCCATCTGGTGAAGCCTCGCCCTTGGTTTAAGCCTAGTTTGCCCGGAACGTTGAAATGATCATTACTTTCGCACTGGTTGCAATTATTCCTTTTATACGATGGGAAATCTGTTGTACTTATATTGTATTTTATGCTTCTGGCGTTGACTTCTGAGGCCCTAACTATTCGATCTCGTGCAGCAGCGCCCTAGAGTGAAGCCTAGCTTGTCCGGATCGTAGAAATGAACATTACTTTGACATCCGTTGAATCTGTTCCTGTCATACGTTCGCAAACCTGTTGTATTTATTTGGTATTTTAATCATGCGTCGATGATTTCTAAGGCCCAAACTCAGCCATCTGGTAAAGCAACGCCCTCGTTTGAAGCCTGGGTTGCCCGGATCATTGAAATGACCTTTACGTTCACTCTGGTAGAAATTATTCCTCTTATACGATTGAAAGTCTGCTGCATTTATATTGTATTTTAATCCTCTGGCGTTGATTTCTAAGGTCCAAACGCATCCACCTGGTTAGGAAACGCCATAGAGTGAAGCCTAGGTGGCCCGCACGTAGAAATGACCATTACTTTCGCACTGGTTGCAATTATTCATTTTATGCGATGAGAAATCTGTTGTATTTATATTGTATTTTATTCTTCTGGCGTTGACTTCCAAGGCCCTATCTATTCGATCTGGTGGAGCAGCGCCCTAGGGTGAAGCCTAGATAACCCGGAACGTAGAAGTGACCATTACTTTGACATCCGTTGCATCTGCTCCTGTCATACGATCGCAAACCTGTTGTATCTATTTTGTAGTTTATTCATGTGGCGATGACTTCTAAGGCCCAAACTCAGCCATCTGGTAAAGCAACGGCCTCGTTTGAAGCCTGGGTTGCCCGGATCGTTGAAATGACCTTTACGTTCACTCTGGTAGCAATTATTCCTCTTATACGAATGAAAATCTGGTGTATTTATATTGTATTTTATTACTCTGGCGTTGATTTCTAAGGTTCAAATCATCCACCTGATGAGGCAACGCCCTAGAGTGAAGCCTAGGTTGCCCGGAACGTAGAAATGACCATTACTTTCGCACTGGCTGCAATTATTCCTTTTATAGGATGGGAAATCTGTTGTATTTATATTGTATTTTATGCTTTTGGCGTTGACTTCTAAGGCCCTAACTCTTCGATCTGGTGGAGCAATGCCGTAGAGTGAAGACTAGGTTGCCCGGAACGTAGAAATGACCATTATATTGACATTCGTTGCATTTGCTCCTGTCATACGTTCGCAAAGCTGTTGCATTTATTTTGAATTTTAATCATGTGGCGATGATTTCTAATGCCCAAACTCATCCATCTGGTGAAGCAACGCCCTTGGTTGAAGCCTAGGATTCCCGGAATGTTGAAATGACCTTTACGTTCACACTGGTAGCAATTATTCCTTTTATACGATTGAAAATCTGCCTTATTTATATTGTATATTATGCTCCTGGCGTTGACTGCTAAGGCCCTAACTCTTCGACCTGGTGGAGCAACGCCGTAGAGTGAAGGCTAGGTTGCCCGGAATGTAGGAATGCCCAGTACTTTCACACTGATGGCAATTTCTCCTTTTATTCAATTGAAAATCTGCTGTATTTATATTGTATTTTTTGCTCCTGGCGTTTACTTCTAAGGCCCCAACTCTTTGATCTGGAGGAGCAACGCCCTAGAGTGAAGGCTAGGTTGCCCGAAATGTAGAAATGGCCATTACTTTCACACTGATGGCAATTACTCCTTTTATTCAATTGAAATACTGTTGAATTTGTATTGTATTTTATGCTACTGGCGTTGACTTCTAAGGCCCTAACTATCCGATCTGGTCGTGCAACGCCCTAGAGTGAAGCCTAGGTTGCCCGGAACATAGAAATGACCATTACTTTGACATCCGTTGCATCAGCTCCTGTCATACGATCGCATACCTGTTGTATTTATTTTGTATTTTATTCATGTGGCGATGACTTCTAAGGCCCAAACTCAGCCATCTGGTGAAGCAACGCCCTCGGTTGAAGCCTGGATTGCCCGGAACGCTGAAACGACCTTTACGTTCACACTGGTGGCAGCTATTCCTCTTATACGATTGAAAATCTGCTGTGTTTATATTGTATTTTATGCTCCTGGCGTTGACTTCTAAGGCCCTAACTCTTCGATCTGGAGGACCAACGCCGTAGAGTGAAGGCTACGTTGCCCGGAATGTAGAAATGACCTTTACTTTCACACTGTTGGCAATTACTCCTTTTTTACAATTGGAAAACTGTTGAATTTATATTGTATTTTATGCTTCTGGCGTTGAGTTCTGAGACCGTAACAATTCTACCTGGAGGAACAACGCCCTAGAGTGAAGCGTAGGTTACCCGGAAAGTAGAAATGACTATTACTTTGACACCCGTTGCATCTGCGCCTGTCATACGTACGCAAACCTATTGTATTTATTTTGTATTTTAATCATGTGGCGATGATTTCTAAGGCCCAAACTCATCCATCTGGTGAAGCAACGCCCTTGGATGATGCGTAGGTTGCCCAAAACTTTGAAATGACCTTTACGTTCACACTGGTAGCAATTATTCCTCTTATACGATTGAAAATCTGCTGTATTTATATTGTATTTTAATCCTCTAGCGTTGATTTCTCAGGTTCAAATCATCCACCTGGTGAGGCAACGCCCTAGAGTGAAGCCTAGGTTGCCCGGAACGTAGAAATGACCATTACTTTCGCACTGGTTGCAATTATTCCTTTTATACGATGGGAAATCTGTTGTATTTATATCGTATTTTATGCTTCTGGCGTTGACTTCTAAGGCCCTAACTATTCGATCTGATAGAGCAGCGCCCTAGAGTGAAGCCTAGCTTGCCCGGAACGTAGAAATGACCATTACAATGACATCCGTTGCATTTGCTCCTGTCATACGATCGCAAACCTGTTGTATTTATTTTGTATTTTAATCATGTGGCGAAAACGTCTAAGGCCCAATCTCATGAATCTGGTGAAGCAACGCCCTTGGTTGTAGCCTAGGATTCCCGGAATGTTGAAATGACCTTCACGTTCATACTGGTAGCAATTATTCCTCTTATACGATCGAAAATCTGCTGTATTTATATTGTATTTTTTGCTCCTGGCGTTGACTTCTAAGGCCCTAACTCTTCGATCTGGAGGAGCAACGCCGTAGAGTGAAGGCTAGGTTGCCCGGAATGTAGAAATGGCCATTACTTTCACACTGATGGCAAATATTCCTTTTATTCAATTGAAAAACTGTTGAATTTATATTGTATTTTACGCATCTGGCGTTGACTTCTAAGGCCCTAGCTATTCGAACTGGTTGTGCAACGCCCTAGAGTGAAGCCTAGCCTGCCCGGAACGTAGAAGTGACCATTACTTTGACAGCGATTGCATCTGCTCCTGTCATACGTTCGCATACCTGTTGTATTTGTTTTGTATTTTAATCATGTGGCGACGATTTCTATGGCCCAAACTCATCCGTCTGGTGAAGCAGCGCCCTTGGTTAAAGCCTAGGTTTCCCAGAACGTTGAAATGAACTTTACATTCATACTGGTAGCAATTATTCGTCTTATACGACTGAAAATCTGCTTTATTTATATTGTATTTCATGCTCCTGGCGTTGACTTCTAAGGCACTAACTCTTCGATCTGGTGGAGCAACGCCGCAGAGTGAAGGCTAGGTTGCCAGGAATGTAGAAATGGCCATTACTTTCACACTGATGGCAATTACTCCTTTTATTGAATTGAAAATCTGCTTTATTTATATTGTATTTCATGCTCCTGGCGTTGACTTCTAAGGCACTAACTCTTCTATCTGGTGAAGCAACGCCCTAGAGTGAAGCCTAGGTTGCCCGGCACGTAAAAATATCCATTCCTTTCACACTGGATGGAATTATTCCTGTTATACGATGGAAAAACTGTTGTATTTATATTATATCTTATGATTCTGGCGTTGACTTCTAAGGCCCTAACTATTCACTCTGGAGGAGCTACGCCCTAGAGAGAAGACTATGTTGGCCGGAACGTAGAAATGTCTATTACTTTCACACTGGTTGCAATTACTCCATTTATACGATGGAAAAACTGATGTATTTATATTGTATTTTACGCATCTGGCGTTGACTTCTAAGGCATTAACTCATCGATCTGGTGGAGCAATGCATCAGAGTGCAGTCTGGGATGTCCGGAAAGTTGAAATGACCTTTAGCTTGTCACTCGTTGCATCTGTTCCTGTCATACGTTCGCAAACCTGCTGTATTTATATTGTATTTGAATATTCTGGCCTTTATTTCTAAGGCCCAAACTCATCCATCTAGTGATCCAACGCCCTAGAGTGAGGCCTAGGTTACCCGGAACGTTGAAATGACCTTTACGTTCACACTGGCAGCAATTATTCCTTTTATACGATTGGAAATCTGTTGTATTTATATTGTATTTTATGCTTCTGGCGTTGACCTCTAAGGCCCTAACTATTCGATCTGGTGGAACAACGCCCAAGGTCGAAGCCTGGGTTGCCCGGACCGCTGAAATGACCTTTATGTTCACACTGGTAGCAGTTATTCCTCTTACACGATTGAAAATCTGCTGTATTTGTATTGTATTTTAATCCTCTGGCGTTGATTTCTAAGGTCCAAACACATCCACCTGGTGACGCAACGCCCTAGAGTGAAGCCTAGGTTGCCCGGAACGTAGAAATGACCATTACTTTCGCACTGGTTGCAATTATTCCTTTTATACGATGGGAAATCTGTTGTATTTGTATTGTATTTAATGCTTCTGGCGATGACTTCTAAGGCCCTTACTATTCGATCTGGTGGAGCAACGACCTAGAGTGAAGCCTAGCTTGCCTGGAGCGTAGAAATGGCCAGTACTTTGACTTCCGTTGCATCTGCTCCTGTCATAGGTTGACAATCCTGTTGTGTTTATTTTGTGGTTTAATTATGTGGCGATGACTTCTAAGGCCCAAACTCATCCATCTGGTGAAGCAACGCCCTTGGTTGAAGCCTGGGTTTCCCGGAACGTTGAAATGACCTTTACGTTCACACTGGTAGCATTTATTCCTCTTATACGATTGAAAATATTCTGTGTTTATATTGTATTTTATGCTCCTAGCGTTGACTTCTAAGGCCCTAACTCTTCGATCTGTAGGATCAACGCCCTAGAGTGAAACCTAGCTTGCCCGGAACGTAGAAATGACCATTACTTTCGCACTGGTTGCAATTACACCTTTTATTCAATTGAAAAACTGTTGAATTTATATTGTATTTTATGCTTCTGGCGTTGACTTCTAAGGCCCTAACTATTCGATCTGGTGGAACAACGCCCTAGAGTGAAGCCTAGCCTGCCCGGAACGTAGAAATGGCCATTTATTTGACATCCATTGCATCTGCTCCTGTCATACGTTCGCATACCTGATGTATTTATTTTGTATTTTAATCATGTGGCGATGTTTTCTAAGGCTCAAACTCATCCATCTGGTGAAGCAACGCACTTGGTTGAACCCTAGGTTTCGCAGGGCGTTGAAATGACCTTTACGTTCACACTGGTGGCAATTATTCCTCTTATACGATTGAAAATCTGCTGTACTTATATTGTATTTTAATCCTCTGGCGTTGATTTCTAATGTTCAAATCATCCACCTGGTGAGGCAACACCCTAGAGTGAAGCCTAGGTTGGCCGGAACGTAGAAATGACCATTACTATCGCACTGGTTGCAAGTATTCCTTTTACACGATGGGAAATCTGTGGCATTTATATTGTATATTATGCTTCTGGCGTTGACTTCTAAGGGCCTAACTATACGATCTGGTGGAGCAGCGCCTTAGAGTGAAGCCTAGCTTGCCCGGAACGTAGAAATGTCCATTACTTTGACATCCATTGCATCTGTTCCTGTCATACGTTCGCAAACCTGATGCATTTATTTTGCATTTTAATCATGTGGCGATGATTTCTAAGGCCCAAACTCAACCATCTGGTGAAGCAACGCCCTTGGCTGAAGCCTAGGTTTCCCAGAACGCTGAAATGACCTTCACGTTCACTCTGGTAGCAATTATTCCTCTTATACGATTGAAAATCTGCTGTATTTATATTGTATTTTAAACTTCTGGCGTTGATTTCTAAGGTTCAAATCATCCACCTGGTGAGACAACGCCCTAGAGCGAAGCCTAGGTTGCCCGGATCGTAGAAATGACCATTACTTTCGCACTGGTTGCAAGTATTCCTTTTACACGATGGGAAATCTGTGGTATTTATATTGTATTTTATGCTTCTGGCGTTGACTTCTAAGGGCCTAACTATTCGATCTTGTGGAGCAGCGCCCTAGAGTGAAGCCTAGCTTGCCCGGAACGTAGAAATGACCATTACATTGACATCCGTTGCATCTGCTCATGTCTTACGTTCGCATACCTATTGTATTTATTTTGTATTTTAATCATGTGGCGATGATTTCTATGGCCCAAACTCATCCATCTGGTGAAGCAACGCCCTTGGTTGAAGCCTAGGTTTCCCAGAACGTTGAAATGACCATTACATTCATACTGGTAGCAATTATTCCTCTTATACGACTGAAAATCTGCTTTATTTATATTGTATTTTATGCTCCTGGCGTTGACTTCTAAGGCACTAAATCTTCGATCTGGAGGAGCAACGCCGTAGAGTGAGGGCCATGTTGCCCGGAATGTAGAAATGGCCATTACTTTCACACTGATGGCAATTACACCTTTTATTCAATTGAAAGACTGTTGAATTTATATTGTATTTTATGCTTCTGGCGTTGAGTTCTAAGGCCCTAACTATTCGATCTGGTGGAACAACGCCCTAGAGCGAAGCCTAGCCTGCCCGAGACGTAGAAATGGCCATTACTTTGACATCCATTGCATCTGCTCCTGTCATACGTTCGCAAACCTGATGTATTTATTTTGCATTTTAATCATGTGGCGATGATATCTAAGGCCCAACTCATACATCTGGTGAAGCAACGCCCATGGCTGAAGCCTAGGTTTCCCAGAACGCTGAAATGACCTTTACGTTCACACTGGTAACAATTATTCCTCTTATACGATTGAAAATCTGCTGTATTTATATTGTATTTTAAACTTCTGGCGTTGATTTCTAAGGTTCAAATCATCCACCTGGTGAGGCAACGCCCTAGAGTGAAGCCTAGGTTGGCCGGAACGTAGAAATGACCATTACTTTCGCACTGGTTGCAAGTATTCCTTTTACACGATGGGAAATCTGTGGCATTTGTATTGTATTTTATGCTTCTGGCGTTGACTTCTAAGGGCCTAACTATACGATCTGGTGGAGCAGCGCCTTAGAGTGAAGCCTAGCTTGCCCGGAACGTAGAAATGACAATTACATTGACATCCGTTGCATCTGCTCCTGTTATACGTTTGCATACCTATTATATTTATTTTGTATTTTAATCATGTGGCGATGATTTCTATGGCCCAAACTCATCCATCTGGTGAAGCAACGCCCTTGGTTGAAGCCTAGGTTTCCCAGAACGTTGAAATGACCTTTACATTCATACTGGTAGCAATTATTACTCTCATACGATTGAAAATCTGCTGTATTTATATTGTATTTTATGCTCCTGGCGTTGACTTCTAAGGCCCTAACTCTTCGATCTGGTGGAGCAACGCCGTAGAGTGAAGGCTAGGTTGCCCGGAATGCAGAAATGCCCATTACTTTCACACTGATGGCAATTGCTCCTTTTATTCAATTGAAAAACTGTTTAATTTATATTGTATTTTATGCTTCTGGCGTTGACTTCTTAGACCCTAACTATTCGATCTGGTGGTGCAACGCTCTAGAGTGAAGCCTTTGGTTGCCTGGAACGTATAAATGACCATTCCTTTCGCACTGGTTGCAATTATTCATTTTATACGATGGGAAATCTGTTGTATTTAAATTGTATTTTATGCTTCTGGCGTTGACTTCTAAGGCCCTAACTATCCGATCTGGTGGAGCAACGCCCTAGAGTGAAGCCCAGGTCACCCGGAACGTAGAAATGGCCATTACTTTCACACTCATGGCACTTACTGCTTTTATAGAATTGAAAAACTGTTGAATTTATATTGTATTTCATGCTTCTGGCGTTGACTTCTGAGGCCCTAACTATTCGATCTGGTGATGCAACGTTCTAGAGTGAAGCCTTGGTTGCCCGAAACGTTGAAATGACCATTACTTTGACATCCGTTGCGTCTGCTCCTGTCATGCGATCGCAAACCTGTTGTATCTATTTTGTAGTTTAATCATGTGGCGATGACTTCTAAGGCCCAATCTCATGAATCTGGTGAAGCAACGCCCTTGGTTGAAGCCTAGGATTCCCGGAATGTTGAAATGACCTTCACGTTCACACTGGTAGCAATTATTCCTCTTATACGATTGAAAATCTGCTGTATTTATATTGTACATTATGCTCCTGGCGTTGACTGCTAAGGCCCTAACTCTTCGATCTGGTGGAGCAACGCCGCAGAGTGAAGGCTAGGTTGCCCGGAATGTAGAAATGCCCAGTACTTTCACACTGATGGCAATTGCTCCTTTTATTCAATTGAAAAACTGTTTAATTTATATTGTATTTTATGCTTCTGGCGTTGACTTCTTAGACCCTAACTATTCGATCTGGTGGTGCAACGCCCTAGAGTGAAGCCTTTGGTTGCCCGGAACGTAGAATTGGCCATTACTTTCACACTCATGGCACTTACTGCTTTTATAGAATTGAAAAACTGTTGAATTTATATTGTATTTCATGCTTCTGGCGTTGACTTCTAAGGCCCTAACTATTCGATCTGGTGATGCAACGTTCTAGAGTGAAGCCTTGGTTGCCCGGAACGTTGAAATGACCATTACTTTGACATCCGTTGCATCTGCTCCTGTCATGCGATAGCAAACCTGTTGTATCTATTTTGTAGTTTAATCATGTGGCGATGACTTCTAAGGCCCAATCTCATGAATCTGGTGAAGCAACGCCCTTGGTTGAAGCCTAGGATTCCCGGAATGTTGAAATGACCTTCACGTTCACACTGGTAGCAATTACACCTCTTACACGATTGAAAATCTGCTGTATTTATATTGTACATTATGCTCCTGGCGTTGACTGCTAAGGCCCTAACTCTTCGATCTGGTGGAGCAACGCCGCAGAGTGAAGGCTAGGTTGCCCGGAATGTAGAAATGCCCAGTACTTTCACACTGATGGCAATTGCTCCTTTTATTCAATTGAAAAACTGTTTAATTTATATTGTACTTTATGCTTCTGGCGTTGACTTCTTAGACCCTAACTATTCGATCTGGTGGTGCAACGCTCTAGAGTGAAGCCTTTGGTTGCCCGGAACGTATAAATGACCATTCCTTTCGCACTGGTTGCAATTACTCCTTTTATACGATGGGAAATCTGTTGTATTTATATTGTATTTTATGCTTCTGGCGTTGACTTCTAAGGCCCTAACTATTCGATCTGATGGAGCAACGCCGTAGAGTGAAGGCTAGCTTGCCCGGAATGCAGAAATGACCATTACTTTCACACTGATGGCAATTACTCCTTTTATTCAATTGAAAAACTGTTGAATTTATATTGTATTTTATGATTCTGGTGTTGAGTTCTAAGGCCGTAAATATTCGATCCGGTGGAACAACGCCTAGAGTGAAGCCTAGCTTGCCAGGAATGTAGAAATGGCCATTACTTTGACATCCATTGCATCTGTTCCTGTCATACGTTCGCAAACCTGTTGTATTTACTATGTGTTTTAATCATGTGGCGCTGATTTCTAAGGCCCAAACTCAGCCATCTGGTGAACCATCGCCCTCGGTTGAAACCTGGGCTGCCCGGAACGTTGAAATGACCTTTACGTTCACACTGGTAGCAATTATTCCTCTTATACGATTGAAAATCTGCTGTATTTATATTGTATTTTTTGCTCCTGACGTTTACTTCTAAGGCCCTAACTCTTCGATCTGGAGGAGCGACGCCCTAGAGTGAAGGCTAGGTTGCCCGGAATGTAGAAATGGCCATTACTTTCACACTGATGGCAAGTACTACGTTTATTCAATTGAAAAACTGTTGAATTTATATTGTATTTTATGCTTCTGGCGTCGACTTCTAAGGCCCTTACTATTCGATCTGGTGATGCAACGTTCTAGAGTGAAGCCTTGGTTGCCCGGAATGTAGAAATGATCATCACTTTGACATCCGTTGCATCTGCTCCCGTCATGCGATCGCAAACCTGTTGTATTTATTTTGTATTTTAATCATGTGGCGATGATTTCTATGGCCCAAACTCAGCCATCTGGTGAAGCAACGCCCTTGGTTGAAGCCTGGGTTGCCCGGAACGCTGAAATGACCTTTACGATCACACTGGTAGCAATTATTCCTCTTATACGATTGAAAATCTGCTGTATTTATATTATATTTTTTGCTCCGAGCGTTTACTTCTAAGGCCCTAACTCTTCGATCTGGAGAAGCAACGCCGCAGAGTGAAGGCTAGGTTGCCCGGAATGTAGAAATGCCCAGTACTTTTACACTGATGGCAATTGCTCCTTTTATTCAATTGAAAAACTGTTTAATTTATATTGTATTTTATGCTTCTCGCGTTGACTTCTTAGACCCTAACTATTCGATCTGGTGGTGCAACGCTCTAGAGTGAAGCCTTTGGTTGCCCGGAACGTATAAATGACCATTCCTTTCGCACTGGTTGCAATTATTCATTTTATACGATGGGAAATCTGTTGTATTTAAATTGTATTTTATGCTTCTGGCGTTGACTTCTAAGGCCCTAACTATCCGATCTGGTGGAGCAACGCCCTAGAGTGAAGCCCAGGTTACCCGGAACGTAGAAATGGCCATTACTTTCACACTCATGGCACTTACTGCTATTATAGAATTGAAAAACTGTTGAATTTATATTGTATTTCATGCTTCTGGCGTTGACTTCTAAGGCCCTAACTATTCGATCTGGTGATGCAACGTTCTAGAGTGAAGCCTTGGTTGCCCGGAACGTTGAAATGACCATTACTTTGACATCCGTTGCATCTGCTCCTGTCATGCGATCGCAAACCTGTTGTATCTATTTTGTAGTTTAATCATGTGGCGATGACTTCTAAGGCCCAATCTCATGAATCTGGTGAAGCAACGCCCTTGGTTGAAGCCTAGGATTCCCGGAATGTTGAAATGACCTTCACGTTCACACTGGTAGCAATTACACCTCATACACGATTGAAAATCTGCTGTATTTATATTGTACATTATGCTCCTGGCGTTGACTGCTAAGGCCCTAACTCTTCGATCTGGTGGAGCAACGCCGCAGAGTGAAGGCTAGGTTGCCCGGAATGTAGAAATGCCCAGTACTTTCACACTGATGGCAATTGCTCCTTTTATTCAATTGAAAAACTGTTTAATTTATATTGTACTTTATGCTTCTGGCGTTGACTTCTTAGACCCTAACTATTCGATCTGGTGGAGCAACGCCGTAGAGTGAAGGCTAGCTTGCCCGGAAAGCAGAAATGACCATTACTTTCACACTGATGGCAATTACTCCTTTTATTCAATTGAAAAACTGTTGAATTTATATTGTATTTTATGATTCTGGTGTTGAGTTCTAAGGCCGTAAATATTCGATCCGGTGGAACAACGCCTAGAGTGAAGCCTAGCTTGCCAGGATTGTAGAAATGGCCATTACTTTGACATCCATTGCATCTGTTCCTGTCATACGTTCGCAAACCTGTTGTATTTACTATGTATTTTAATCATGTGGCGATGATTTCTATGGCCCAA
The DNA here is from genome assembly GCF_051401765.1 of Calliopsis andreniformis. Classification (NCBI taxonomy): domain Eukaryota; kingdom Metazoa; phylum Arthropoda; class Insecta; order Hymenoptera; family Andrenidae; genus Calliopsis; species Calliopsis andreniformis. The sequence continues at coordinate 1,721,237 of NC_135068.1, forward strand.
ACTCAGCCATCTGGTGAAGCAACGCCCTTGGTTGAAGCCTGGGTTGCCCGGAACGCTGAAATGACCTTTACGATCACACTGGTAGCAATTATTCCTCTTATACGATTGAAAATCTGCTGTATTTATATTATATTTTTTGCTCCGGGCGTTTACTTCTAAGGTCCTAACTCTTCGATCTGGAGAAGCAACGCCGTAGAGTGAAGGCTAGGTTGCCCGGAATGTAGAAGTGCCCAGTACTTTTACACTGATGGCAATTACTAGTTTAGTCAATTGAAAAACTGTTGAATTTATATTGTATTTTATGCTTCTGGCGTTGACTTCTAAGGCCCTAACTATTCGATTTGGTGATGCAACGTTCTAGAGTGAAGCCTTGGTTGCCCGGAACGTTGAAATGACCATTACTTTGACATCCGTTGCATCTGCTCCTGTCATGCGATCGCAAACCTGTTGTATCTATTTTGTAGTTTAATCATGTGGCGATGACTTCTAAGGCCCAATCTCATGAATCTGGTGAAGCAACGCCCTTGGTTGATGCCTAGGATTCCCGGAACATTGAAATGACCTTTACGTTCACACTGGTTGCAATTACTCCTTTTATACGATGGGAAATCTGTTGTATTTATATTGTATTTTATGCTTCTGGCGTTGACTTCTAAGGCCCTAACTCTTCAATCTGGAGGACCAACGCCGTAGAGTGAATGCTATGTTGCCCGGAATGTAGAAATGGCCATTACTTTCACACTGATGGCAATTACTCTTTTTATTCAATTGAAAAACTGTTGAATTTATATTGTATTTTATGCATCTGGCGTTGTCTTCTAAGGCCCTAACTATTCGATCTGGTGGAGCAGCGCCCTAGAGTGAAGCCTAGCTTGCCCGGAACGTAGAAGTGACCATTACTTTGACATCCGTTGCATCTGCTCCTGTCATACTTTCGCAAACCTGATGTATTTATTTTGCATTTTAATCATGTGGCGATGATTTCTAAGGCCCAAACTCATCCATCTGGTGAAGCAACGCCCTTGGTTGAAGCCTAGGTTTCCCGGAACGTTGAAATGACCTTTACGTTCGCACCGATAGCAACTACTCCCCTTATACGATTGAAAATCTGCTGTATTTATATTGTATATTTTGCTCCTGGCGCTTACTTCTAAAGCCCTAACTCTTCGATGTGGAGGAACAACGCCCTAGAGTGAAGGCTAGGTTGCCCGTAATGTAGAAAGGGCCAGTACTTTCACACTGATGGCAATTGCTCCTTTTATTCAATTGAAAAACTGTTGAATTTATATTGTATTTTATGCTTCTGGCGTTGACTTCTTAGACCCTAACTAGTCGATCTGATGGAGCAGCGCCGTAGAATGAAGGCTAGGTTGCCCGGGATGTAGAAATGCCCAGTACTTTCGCACTGATGGCAATTGCTCCTTTTATTCAATTGAAAAACTGTTGAATTTATATTGTATTTTATGCTTCTGGCGTTGACTTCTTAGACCCTAACTATTCGATCTGGTGGAGCAACGCCCTAGAGTGAAGCGCAGGTTACCCGGAACGTAGAAATGGCCATTACTTTTACATCCATTGCATCTGCTCCTGACATACGTTCGCACACCTGTTGTATTTATTTTGTATTTTAATCATGTGGCGCTGATTTCTAAGGCCCAAACTCATGCATCTGGTGAAGCAACGCCCTTGCTTGAAGCCTAGGATTCCCGTAACGTTGAAATGACCTTTACGTTCACACTGGTAGCAATTACTCCTCTTATACGATTGAAAATCTGCTGTATTTATACTGTATTTTTTGCTCCTGGCCTTTACTTCAATGGCCCTAACTCTTCGATCTGGAGGAGCAACGCCCTAGAGTGAAGCCTAGCTTGCCAGGAATGTAGAAATGGCCATTACCTTGACATCCATTGCATCTGCTCCTGTCATACGTTCGCATACCTGTTTTATTTATTTTGTATTTTAATCCTCTGGCATTGATTTCTAAGGTTCAAATCATCCACCTGGTGAGGCAACGCCCTAGAGTGAAGCCTCGGTTGGCCGGGACGTAGAAGCGACCAATACATTGACAACCGTTGCATCTGCTCCTGTCATACATTCGCAAACCTGATGTATTTAGTTTGTATTTTAATCATGTGGCGATGATTTCTAAGGCCCAAACTCATCCATCTGGTGAAGCAACGCCCTTGGTTGAAGTCTAGGATTCCCGGAACGTTGAAATGACCTTCACGTTCACACTGTTAGCAATTATTCCTCTTATACGATTGAAAATCTGCTGTGTTTATATTGTATATTATGCTTCTGGGGTTGACTTCTAAGGCCCCAACTCTTCGATCTGTAGGACCAACGCCGTAGAGTGAAGGCTATGTTGCCCGGAATGTAGAAATGGCCATTACTTTCACACTGATGGCAACTACTCCTTTTATTCAATTGAAAAACTGTTGAATTTATATTGCATTTAATGCTTCTGGCATTGAGTTCTAAGGCCCTAACTATTCGATCTGGTGGAACACGCCATAGAGCGAAGCCTAGCTCGCCTGGAACGTAGAAATGGCCATTACCTTGACATCCATTGCATCTGATCCTGTCATACGTTCGCATACCTGTTGCATTTATTTTGTATTTTAATCTTGTGGCGATGATTTCTACGGCCCAAACTCATCCATCTGGTGCAGCAACGCCCTTGGTTGAAGCCTGGGTTGCCCGGAACGTTGAAATGACCTTTACGTTCACACTGGTAACATTTATTCCTCTTACACGATTGAAAATCTACTGTATTTATATTGTATTTATTCCTCTGGCGTTGATTTCTAAGGTTCAAATCATCCACCTAGTGAGGCAACGCCCTAGAGTGAAGCCTAGGTTGACCGGAACGTAGAAATGACCATTACTTTCGCACTGGTTGCAATTATTCCTTTTATACGATGGGAAATCTGTTGTATGTATATTGTATTTTATGCTTCTGGCGTTGTCTTCTAAGGCCCTAACTATTCGAACTGGTGGAGCAGCGCCCCAGAGTGAACCCTAGCTGGCCCGGAACGTAGAAGTGACCATTACTTTGACATCCGTTGCATCTGCTCCTGTCATACGTTCGCAAACCTGATGTATTTATTTTGCATTTTAATCATGTGGCGATGATTTCTAAGGCCCAAACTCAACCATCTGGTGAAGCAACACCCTTGGCTGAAGCCTAGGTTTCCCAGAACGCTGAAATGACCTTTACGTTCACGCTGGTAGCAATTATTCCTCTTATACGATTGAAAATCTGCTGTATTTATATTGTATTTTAAACTTCTGGCATTGATTTCTAAGGTTCAAATCATCCACCTGGTGAGACAACGCCCTAGAGGGAAGCCTAGGTTGCCCGGATCGTAGAAATGACCATTACATTCGCACTGGTTGCAAGTATTCCTTTTACACGATGGGAAATCTGTGGCATTTATATTGTATTTTATGCTTCTGGCGTTGACTTCTAAGGGCCTAACTATTCGATCTTCTGGAGCAGCGCCCTAGAGTGAAGCCTAGCTTGCCCGGAACGTACAAATGACCATTACATTGACATCCGTTGCATCTGCTCCTGTCTTACGTTCGCATACCTATTGTATTTATTTTGTATTTTAATCATGTGGCGATGATTTCTATGGCCCAAACTCATCCATCTGGTGAAGCAACGCCCTTGGTTGAAGCCTAGGTTTCCCAGAACGTTGAAATGACCTTTACATTCATACTCGTAGCAATTATTCCTCTTATACGACTGAAAATCTGCTTTATTCATATTGTATTTTATGCTCCTGGCGTTGACTTCTAAGGCACTAAATCTTCGATCTGGAGGAGCAACGCCGTAGAGTGAGGGCCATGTTGCCCGGAATGTAGAAATGGCCATTACTTTCACACTGATGGCAATTACACCTTTTATTCAATTGAAAGACTGTTGAATTTATATTGTATTTTATGCTTCTGGCGTTGAGTTCTAAGGCCCTAACTATTCGATCTGGTGGAACAACGCCCTAGAGCGAAGCCTAGCCTGCCCGGAACGTAGAAATGGCCATTACTTTGACATCCATTGCATCTGCTCCTGTCATACGTTCGCAAACCTGATGTATTTATTTTGCATTTTAATCATGTGGCGATGATATCTAAGGCCCAAACTCATACATCTGGTGAAGCAACGCCCTTGGCTGAAGCCTAGGTTTCCCAGAACGCTGAAATGACCTTTACGTTCACACTGGTAACAATTATTCCTCTTATACGATTGAAAATCTGCTGTATTTAGATTGTATTTTAATCCTCTGGCATTGATTTCTAAGGTTCAAATCATCCACCTGGTGAGGCAAAGCCATAGAGTGAAGCCTAGGTTGGCCGGAACGTAGAAATGACCATTACCTTCGCACTGGTTGCAATTATTCCTTTTATACGATGGGAAATCTGTTGTACTTATATTGTATTGTATGCTTCTGGCGTTGAGGTCTAAGGCCCTAACTATTCGATCTGGTGGAACAACGCCCTAGAGCGAAGCCTAGCTTGCCCGGAACGTAGAAATGGCCATTACCTTGACATCCATTGCATCTGATCCTGTCATACGTTCGCATACCTGTTGCGTTTATTTTGTATTTTAATCATGTGGCGATGATTTCTACGGCCCAAACTCATCAATCTGGTGAGGCAACGCACTCGGTTGAAACCTAGGTGGTCCGGAACGTTGAAATGACCTTTACGTTCACACTGGTAGCAATTATTCCTCTTATACGATTGAAAATCTGCTGTATTTATATTGTATTTTAATCATCTGGTGTTGATTTCTAAGGTTCAAATCATCCACCTGGTGAGGCAACACCCTAGAGTGAGGCCTAGGTTGCCCGGAACGTAGAAATGACCATTACTTTCGCACTGGTTGCAAATATTCCTCTTATACGATGGGAAATCTGTTGTATTTATATCGTATTTTATGCTTCTGTCGTTGACTTCTAAGGCCCTAACTATTCGATCTGATGGAGCAGCGCCCTAGAGTGAAGCCTAGCTTGCCCGGAACGTAGAAATGACCATTACAATGACATCCGTTGCATTTGCTCCTGTCATACGATCGCAAACCTGTTGTATTTATTTTGTATTTTAATCATGTGGCGAAAACTTCTAAGGCCCAATCTCATGAATCTGGTGAAGCAACGCCCTTGGTTGTAGCCTAGGATTCCCGGAATGTTGAAATGACCTTCACGTTCATACTGGTAGCAATTACACCTCTTACACGATTGAAAATCTGCTGTATTTATATTGTATATTATGCTCCTGGCGTTGACTGCTAAGGCCCTAACTCTTCGATCTGGTGGAGCAACGCCTCAGAGTGAAGGCTAGGTTGCCCGGAATGTAGAAATGCCCAGTACTTTCACACTGATGGCAATTGCTCCTTTTATTCAATTGAAAAACAGTTGAATTTATATTGTATTTTATGCTTCTGGCGTTGACTTCCTAGACCCTATCTATTCGATCTGGTGGTGCAACGCTCTAGAGTGAAGCCTTTGGTTGCCCGGAACGTAGAAATGACCATTACGTTCGAACTGGTTGCAATTATTCCTTTTATACGATGGGAAATCTGTTGTATTTATATTGTATTTTATGCTTCTGGCGTTGACTTCTAAGGCCCTAACTATTCGATCTGGTGGAGCAGCGCCCTGGAGTGAAGCCTAGCTTGCACGGAACGTAGAAGTGACCATTACTTTGACATCCGTTGCATCTGCTCCTGTCATGCGTTCGCAAAACTGCTGTATTTATTTTGTATTTTAATCATGTGGCGATGATTTCGAAGGCCCAAACTCATCCACCAGGTGAAGAAACGCCCTTGGTTGAAGCCTAGGTTTGCCAGAACGTTGAAATGACCTTTACGTTCATACTGGTAGCAATTAATCCTCTTATATGACTGAAAATCTGCTTTATTTATGTTGTATTTTAAGCTCCTGGCCTTGACTTCTAAGACACTAACTCTTCAATCTGGGCGACCAACGCCGTAGAGTGAAGGCTATGTTGCCGGGAATGTAGAAATGGCCATTACTTTCACACTGATGGTAATTACTCCTTTTATTCAATTGAAAAACTGTTGAATTTATATTGTATTTTATGCTTCTGGCGTTGGCTTCTAAGGCCCTAAATATTCGATCTGGTGGAGCAGCGCCCAAGAGTGAAGCCCAGCTTCCCCGGAATGTAGAAGTGACGATTACTTTGACATCCGTTGCATCTGCTCCTGTCATACGTTCGCAAACCTGTTGTATTTATTATGTATTTTAATCATGTGGCGATGATTTCTAAGTCCCAAACTCATCCATCTGGTGAAGCCTCGCCCTTGGTTTAAGCCTAGTTTGCCCGGAACGTTGAAATGATCATTACTTTCGCACTGGTTGCAATTATTCCTTTTATACGATGGGAAATCTGTTGTACTTATATTGTATTTTATGCTTCTGGCGTTGACTTCTGAGGCCCTAACTATTCGATCTCGTGCAGCAGCGCCCTAGAGTGAAGCCTAGCTTGTCCGGATCGTAGAAATGAACATTACTTTGACATCCGTTGAATCTGTTCCTGTCATACGTTCGCAAACCTGTTGTATTTATTTGGTATTTTAATCATGCGTCGATGATTTCTAAGGCCCAAACTCAGCCATCTGGTAAAGCAACGCCCTCGTTTGAAGCCTGGGTTGCCCGGATCATTGAAATGACCTTTACGTTCACTCTGGTAGAAATTATTCCTCTTATACGATTGAAAGTCTGCTGCATTTATATTGTATTTTAATCCTCTGGCGTTGATTTCTAAGGTCCAAACGCATCCACCTGGTTAGGAAACGCCATAGAGTGAAGCCTAGGTGGCCCGCACGTAGAAATGACCATTACTTTCGCACTGGTTGCAATTATTCATTTTATGCGATGAGAAATCTGTTGTATTTATATTGTATTTTATTCTTCTGGCGTTGACTTCCAAGGCCCTATCTATTCGATCTGGTGGAGCAGCGCCCTAGGGTGAAGCCTAGATAACCCGGAACGTAGAAGTGACCATTACTTTGACATCCGTTGCATCTGCTCCTGTCATACGATCGCAAACCTGTTGTATCTATTTTGTAGTTTATTCATGTGGCGATGACTTCTAAGGCCCAAACTCAGCCATCTGGTAAAGCAACGGCCTCGTTTGAAGCCTGGGTTGCCCGGATCGTTGAAATGACCTTTACGTTCACTCTGGTAGCAATTATTCCTCTTATACGAATGAAAATCTGGTGTATTTATATTGTATTTTATTACTCTGGCGTTGATTTCTAAGGTTCAAATCATCCACCTGATGAGGCAACGCCCTAGAGTGAAGCCTAGGTTGCCCGGAACGTAGAAATGACCATTACTTTCGCACTGGCTGCAATTATTCCTTTTATAGGATGGGAAATCTGTTGTATTTATATTGTATTTTATGCTTTTGGCGTTGACTTCTAAGGCCCTAACTCTTCGATCTGGTGGAGCAATGCCGTAGAGTGAAGACTAGGTTGCCCGGAACGTAGAAATGACCATTATATTGACATTCGTTGCATTTGCTCCTGTCATACGTTCGCAAAGCTGTTGCATTTATTTTGAATTTTAATCATGTGGCGATGATTTCTAATGCCCAAACTCATCCATCTGGTGAAGCAACGCCCTTGGTTGAAGCCTAGGATTCCCGGAATGTTGAAATGACCTTTACGTTCACACTGGTAGCAATTATTCCTTTTATACGATTGAAAATCTGCCTTATTTATATTGTATATTATGCTCCTGGCGTTGACTGCTAAGGCCCTAACTCTTCGACCTGGTGGAGCAACGCCGTAGAGTGAAGGCTAGGTTGCCCGGAATGTAGGAATGCCCAGTACTTTCACACTGATGGCAATTTCTCCTTTTATTCAATTGAAAATCTGCTGTATTTATATTGTATTTTTTGCTCCTGGCGTTTACTTCTAAGGCCCCAACTCTTTGATCTGGAGGAGCAACGCCCTAGAGTGAAGGCTAGGTTGCCCGAAATGTAGAAATGGCCATTACTTTCACACTGATGGCAATTACTCCTTTTATTCAATTGAAATACTGTTGAATTTGTATTGTATTTTATGCTACTGGCGTTGACTTCTAAGGCCCTAACTATCCGATCTGGTCGTGCAACGCCCTAGAGTGAAGCCTAGGTTGCCCGGAACATAGAAATGACCATTACTTTGACATCCGTTGCATCAGCTCCTGTCATACGATCGCATACCTGTTGTATTTATTTTGTATTTTATTCATGTGGCGATGACTTCTAAGGCCCAAACTCAGCCATCTGGTGAAGCAACGCCCTCGGTTGAAGCCTGGATTGCCCGGAACGCTGAAACGACCTTTACGTTCACACTGGTGGCAGCTATTCCTCTTATACGATTGAAAATCTGCTGTGTTTATATTGTATTTTATGCTCCTGGCGTTGACTTCTAAGGCCCTAACTCTTCGATCTGGAGGACCAACGCCGTAGAGTGAAGGCTACGTTGCCCGGAATGTAGAAATGACCTTTACTTTCACACTGTTGGCAATTACTCCTTTTTTACAATTGGAAAACTGTTGAATTTATATTGTATTTTATGCTTCTGGCGTTGAGTTCTGAGACCGTAACAATTCTACCTGGAGGAACAACGCCCTAGAGTGAAGCGTAGGTTACCCGGAAAGTAGAAATGACTATTACTTTGACACCCGTTGCATCTGCGCCTGTCATACGTACGCAAACCTATTGTATTTATTTTGTATTTTAATCATGTGGCGATGATTTCTAAGGCCCAAACTCATCCATCTGGTGAAGCAACGCCCTTGGATGATGCGTAGGTTGCCCAAAACTTTGAAATGACCTTTACGTTCACACTGGTAGCAATTATTCCTCTTATACGATTGAAAATCTGCTGTATTTATATTGTATTTTAATCCTCTAGCGTTGATTTCTCAGGTTCAAATCATCCACCTGGTGAGGCAACGCCCTAGAGTGAAGCCTAGGTTGCCCGGAACGTAGAAATGACCATTACTTTCGCACTGGTTGCAATTATTCCTTTTATACGATGGGAAATCTGTTGTATTTATATCGTATTTTATGCTTCTGGCGTTGACTTCTAAGGCCCTAACTATTCGATCTGATAGAGCAGCGCCCTAGAGTGAAGCCTAGCTTGCCCGGAACGTAGAAATGACCATTACAATGACATCCGTTGCATTTGCTCCTGTCATACGATCGCAAACCTGTTGTATTTATTTTGTATTTTAATCATGTGGCGAAAACGTCTAAGGCCCAATCTCATGAATCTGGTGAAGCAACGCCCTTGGTTGTAGCCTAGGATTCCCGGAATGTTGAAATGACCTTCACGTTCATACTGGTAGCAATTACACCTCTTACACGATTGAAAATCTGCTGTATTTATATTGTATATTATGCTCCTGGCGTTGACTGCTAAGGCCCTAACTCTTCGATCTGGTGGAGCAACGCCTCAGAGTGAAGGCTAGGTTGCCCGGAATGTAGAAATGCCCAGTACTTTCACACTGATGGCAATTGCTCCTTTTATTCAATTGAAAAACAGTTGAATTTATATTGTATTTTATGCTTCTGGCGTTGACTTCCTAGACCCTATCTATTCGATCTGGTGGTGCAACGCTCTAGAGTGAAGCCTTTGGTTGCCCGGAACGTAGAAATGACCATTACGTTCGAACTGGTTGCAATTATTCCTTTTATACGATGGGAAATCTGTTGTATTTATATTGTATTTTATGCTTCTGGCGTTGACTTCTAAGGCCCTAACTATTCGATCTGGTGGAGCAGCGCCCTGGAGTGAAGCCTAGCTTGCACGGAACGTAGAAGTGACCATTACTTTGACATCCGTTGCATCTGCTCCTGTCATGCGTTCGCAAAACTGCTGTATTTATTTTGTATTTTAATCATGTGGCGATGATTTCGAAGGCCCAAACTCATCCACCAGGTGAAGAAACGCCCTTGGTTGAAGCCTAGGTTTGCCAGAACGTTGAAATGACCTTTACGTTCATACTGGTAGCAATTAATCCTCTTATATGACTGAAAATCTGCTTTATTTATGTTGTATTTTAAGCTCCTGGCCTTGACTTCTAAGACACTAACTCTTCAATCTGGGCGACCAACGCCGTAGAGTGAAGGCTATGTTGCCGGGAATGTAGAAATGGCCATTACTTTCACACTGATGGTAATTACTCCTTTTATTCAATTGAAAAACTGTTGAATTTATATTGTATTTTATGCTTCTGGCGTTGGCTTCTAAGGCCCTAAATATTCGATCTGGTGGAGCAGCGCCCAAGAGTGAAGCCCAGCTTCCCCGGAATGTAGAAGTGACGATTACTTTGACATCCGTTGCATCTGCTCCTGTCATACGTTCGCAAACCTGTTGTATTTATTATGTATTTTAATCATGTGGCGATGATTTCTAAGTCCCAAACTCATCCATCTGGTGAAGCCTCGCCCTTGGTTTAAGCCTAGTTTGCCCGGAACGTTGAAATGATCATTACTTTCGCACTGGTTGCAATTATTCCTTTTATACGATGGGAAATCTGTTGTACTTATATTGTATTTTAAGCTTCTGGCGTTGACTTCTAAGGCCCTAAGTATTCGATCTGGAGGAGCAACACCCTAGAGTGAAGCCTAGCTTGCCCGGAAAGTAGAAATGACCATTACTTTGACATCCGTTGCATCTGCTCCTGTCATACATTCGCTAACCTGTTGTATTTATTTTGTATTTTAATCATGTGCCGATGATTTCTAACCCAAAATCATCCATATGGTGAAGCAACACCCTTGGTTGAAGCCTAGGATGCCCGGAACGTTGAAATGACCTTTACGTTCAGACTGGTAGCAATTATCCCTCTTATACGATTGAAAATCTGCTGTATTTGTAGTGTATTTTAATCCTCTGGCGTTGATTTCTAAGGCTCAAATCATCCACCTTGTGAGGCAACGCCCTAGAGTGACGCCTAGGCTGCCCGGAACGTAGAAATGACCATTACTTTCGCACTGGGTGCACTTACTCCTTTTATTCAATTGAAAAACTGTTGAATTTATATTGTATTGTATGCTTCTGGCGTTGACTTCTAAGGCTCTAACTATTCGATCTGGTGGAGCAACGCCCTAGAGTGAAGCCTAGGTTGCCTGGAACGTAGAAATGACCATTACTTTGACATCCGTTGCATTTGCTCCTGTCATACGTTCGCAAACCTGTTGTATTTATTTTGTATTTTAATCATGTGCCGATGATTTCTAACCCAAAATCATCCATATGGTGAAGCAACACCCTTGGTTGAAGCCTAGGATGCCCGGAACGTTGAAATGACCTTTACGTTCAGACTGGTAGCAATTATCCCTCTTATACGATTGAAAATCTGCTGTATTTGTAGTGTATTTTAATCCTCTGGCGTTGATTTCTAAGGCTCAAATCATCCACCTTGTGAGGCAACGCCCTAGAGTGACGCCTAGGCTGCCCGGAACGTAGAAATGACCATTACTTTCGCACTGGGTGCACTTACTCCTTTTATTCAATTGAAAAACTGTTGAATTTATATTGTATTGTATGCTTCTGGCGTTGACTTCTAAGGCCCTATCTATTCGATCTGGTGGAGCAGCGCCCTAGGGTGAAGCCTAGATAACCCGGAACGTAGAAGTGACCATTACTTTGACATGCGTTGCATCTGCTCCTGTCATACGATCGCAAAGCTGTTGCATTTATTTTGAATTTTAATCATGTGGCGATGATTTCTAATGCCCAAACTCATCCATCTGGTGAAGCAACGCCCTTGGTTGAAGCCTAGGATTCCCGGAATGTTGAAATGACCTTTACGTTCACACTGGTAGCAATTATTCCTTTTATACGATTGAAAATCTGCCTTATTTATATTGTATATTATGCTCCTGGCGTTGACTGCTAAGGCCCTAACTCTTCGACCTGGTGGAGCAACGCCGTAGAGTGAAGGCTAGGTTGCCCGGAATGTAGAAATGCCCAGTACTTTCACACTGATGGCAATTTCTCCTTTTATTCAATTGAAAATCTGCTGTATTTATATTGTATTTTTTGCTCCTGGCGTTTACTTCTAAGGCCCCAACTCTTTGATCTGGAGGAGCAACGCCCTAGAGTGAAGGCTAGGTTGCCCGAAATGTAGAAATGGCCATTACTTTCACACTGATGGCAATTACTCCTTTTATTCAATTGAAATACTGTTGAATTTGTATTGTATTTTATGCTACTGGCGTTGACTTCTAAGGCCCTAACTATCCGATCTGGTCGTGCAACGGCCTAGAGTGAAGCCTAGGTTGCCCGGAACATAGAAATGACCATTACTTTGACATCCGTTGTATCGGCTCCTGTCATACGTTCGCATACCTGTTGTATTTATTTTGTATTTTATTCATGTGGCGATGACTTCTAAGGCCCAAACTCAGCCATCTGGTGAAGCAACGCCCTCGGTTGAAGCCTGGATTGCCCGGAACGCTGAAACGACCTTTACGTTCACACTGGTGGCAGCTATTCCTCTTATACGATTGAAAATCTGCTGTGTTTATATTGTATTTTATGCTCCTGGCGTTGACTTCTAAGGCCCTAACTCTTCGATCTGGAGGACCAACGCCGTAGAGTGAAGGCTACGTTGCCCGGAATGTAGAAATGACCTTTACTTTCACACTGTTGGCAATTACTCCTTTTTTACAATTGGAAAACTGTTGAATTTATATTGTATTTTATGCTTCTGGCGTTGAGTTCTGAGACCGTAACAATTCTACCTGGAGGAACAACGCCCTAGAGTGAAGCGTAGGTTACCCGGAAAGTAGAAATGACTATTACTTTGACACCCGTTGCATCTGCGCCTGTCATACGTACGCAAACCTATTGTATTTATTTTGTATTTTAATCATGTGGCGATGATTTCTAAGGCCCAAACTCATCCATCTGGTGAAGCAACGCCCTTGGATGATGCGTAGGTTGCCCAAAACTTTGAAATGACCTTTACGTTCACACTGGTAGCAATTATTCCTCTTATACGATTGAAAATCTGCTGTATTTATATTGTATTTTAATCCTCTAGCGTTGATTTCTCAGGTTCAAATCATCCACCTGGTGAGGCAACGCCCTAGAGTGAAGCCTAGGTTGCCCGGAACGTAGAAATGACCATTACTTTCGCACTGGTTGCAATTATTCCTTTTATACGATGGGAAATCTGTTGTATTTATATCGTATTTTATGCTTCTGGCGTTGACTTCTAAGGCCCTAACTATTCGATCTGATAGAGCAGCGCCCTAGAGTGAAGCCTAGCTTGCCCGGAACGTAGAAATGACCATTACAATGACATCCGTTGCATTTGCTCCTGTCATACGATCGCAAACCTGTTGTATTTATTTTGTATTTTAATCATGTGGCGAAAACGTCTAAGGCCCAATCTCATGAATCTGGTGAAGCAACGCCCTTGGTTGTAGCCTAGGATTCCCGGAATGTTGAAATGACCTTCACGTTCATACTGGTAGCAATTACACCTCTTACACGATTGAAAATCTGCTGTATTTATATTGTATATTATGCTCCTGGCGTTGACTGCTAAGGCCCTAACTCTTCGATCTGGTGGAGCAACGCCTCAGAGTGAAGGCTAGGTTGCCCGGAATGTAGAAATGCCCAGTACTTTCACACTGATGGCAATTGCTCCTTTTATTCAATTGAAAAACAGTTGAATTTATATTGTATTTTATGCTTCTGGCGTTGACTTCCTAGACCCTATCTATTCGATCTGGTGGTGCAACGCTCTAGAGTGAAGCCTTTGGTTGCCCGGAACGTAGAAATGACCATTACGTTCGAACTGGTTGCAATTATTCCTTTTATACGATGGGAAATCTGTTGTATTTATATTGTATTTTATGCTTCTGGCGTTGACTTCTAAGGCCCTAACTATTCGATCTGGTGGAGCAGCGCCCTGGAGTGAAGCCTAGCTTGCACGGAACGTAGAAGTGACCATTACTTTGACATCCGTTGCATCTGCTCCTGTCATGCGTTCGCAAAACTGCTGTATTTATTTTGTATTTTAATCATGTGGCGATGATTTCGAAGGCCCAAACTCATCCACCAGGTGAAGAAACGCCCTTGGTTGAAGCCTAGGTTTGCCAGAACGTTGAAATGACCTTTACGTTCATACTGGTAGCAATTAATCCTCTTATATGACTGAAAATCTGCTTTATTTATGTTGTATTTTAAGCTCCTGGCCTTGACTTCTAAGACACTAACTCTTCAATCTGGGCGACCAACGCCGTAGAGTGAAGGCTATGTTGCCGGGAATGTAGAAATGGCCATTACTTTCACACTGATGGTAATTACTCCTTTTATTCAATTGAAAAACTGTTGAATTTATATTGTATTTTATGCTTCTGGCGTTGGCTTCTAAGGCCCTAAATATTCGATCTGGTGGAGCAGCGCCCAAGAGTGAAGCCCAGCTTCCCCGGAATGTAGAAGTGACGATTACTTTGACATCCGTTGCATCTGCTCCTGTCATACGTTCGCAAACCTGTTGTATTTATTATGTATTTTAATCATGTGGCGATGATTTCTAAGTCCCAAACTCATCCATCTGGTGAAGCCTCGCCCTTGGTTTAAGCCTAGTTTGCCCGGAACGTTGAAATGATCATTACTTTCGCACTGGTTGCAATTATTCCTTTTATACGATGGGAAATCTGTTGTACTTATATTGTATTTTAAGCTTCTGGCGTTGACTTCTAAGGCCCTAAGTATTCGATCTGGAGGAGCAACACCCTAGAGTGAAGCCTAGCTTGCCCGGAAAGTAGAAATGACCATTACTTTGACATCCGTTGCATCTGCTCCTGTCATACATTCGCTAACCTGTTGTATTTATTTTGTATTTTAATCATGTGCCGATGATTTCTAACCCAAAATCATCCATATGGTGAAGCAACACCCTTGGTTGAAGCCTAGGATGCCCGGAACGTTGAAATGACCTTTACGTTCAGACTGGTAGCAATTATCCCTCTTATACGATTGAAAATCTGCTGTATTTGTAGTGTATTTTAATCCTCTGGCGTTGATTTCTAAGGCTCAAATCATCCACCTTGTGAGGCAACGCCCTAGAGTGACGCCTAGGCTGCCCGGAACGTAGAAATGACCATTACTTTCGCACTGGGTGCACTTACTCCTTTTATTCAATTGAAAAACTGTTGAATTTATATTGTATTGTATGCTTCTGGCGTTGACTTCTAAGGCTCTAACTATTCGATCTGGTGGAGCAACGCCCTAGAGTGAAGCCTAGGTTGCCTGGAACGTAGAAATGACCATTACTTTGACATCCGTTGCATTTGCTCCTGTCATACGTTCGCAAACCTGTTGTATTTATTTTGTATTTTAATCATGTGCCGATGATTTCTAACCCAAAATCATCCATATGGTGAAGCAACACCCTTGGTTGAAGCCTAGGATGCCCGGAACGTTGAAATGACCTTTACGTTCAGACTGGTAGCAATTATCCCTCTTATACGATTGAAAATCTGCTGTATTTGTAGTGTATTTTAATCCTCTGGCGTTGATTTCTAAGGCTCAAATCATCCACCTTGTGAGGCAACGCCCTAGAGTGACGCCTAGGCTGCCCGGAACGTAGAAATGACCATTACTTTCGCACTGGGTGCACTTACTCCTTTTATTCAATTGAAAAACTGTTGAATTTATATTGTATTGTATGCTTCTGGCGTTGACTTCTAAGGCCCTATCTATTCGATCTGGTGGAGCAGCGCCCTAGGGTGAAGCCTAGATAACCCGGAACGTAGAAGTGACCATTACTTTGACATGCGTTGCATCTGCTCCTGTCATACGATCGCAAAGCTGTTGCATTTATTTTGAATTTTAATCATGTGGCGATGATTTCTAATGCCCAAACTCATCCATCTGGTGAAGCAACGCCCTTGGTTGAAGCCTAGGATTCCCGGAATGTTGAAATGACCTTTACGTTCACACTGGTAGCAATTATTCCTTTTATACGATTGAAAATCTGCCTTATTTATATTGTATATTATGCTCCTGGCGTTGACTGCTAAGGCCCTAACTCTTCGACCTGGTGGAGCAACGCCGTAGAGTGAAGGCTAGGTTGCCCGGAATGTAGAAATGCCCAGTACTTTCACACTGATGGCAATTTCTCCTTTTATTCAATTGAAAATCTGCTGTATTTATATTGTATTTTTTGCTCCTGGCGTTTACTTCTAAGGCCCCAACTCTTTGATCTGGAGGAGCAACGCCCTAGAGTGAAGGCTAGGTTGCCCGAAATGTAGAAATGGCCATTACTTTCACACTGATGGCAATTACTCCTTTTATTCAATTGAAATACTGTTGAATTTGTATTGTATTTTATGCTACTGGCGTTGACTTCTAAGGCCCTAACTATCCGATCTGGTCGTGCAACGGCCTAGAGTGAAGCCTAGGTTGCCCGGAACATAGAAATGACCATTACTTTGACATCCGTTGTATCGGCTCCTGTCATACGTTCGCAAACCTGATGTATTTATTTTGCATTTTGATCATGTGGCGATGATTTCTAAGGCCCAAGTTCATCCATCTGGTGAAGCAACGCCCTTGGCTGAAGCCTTGGTTTCCCAGAACGCTGAAATGACCTTTACGTTCACACTGGTAGCAATTATCCCTCTTATACGATTGAAAATCTGCTGTATTTATATTGTATTTTAATCCTCTGGCGTTGATTTCTAAGGTCCAAACGCATCCACCTGGTTAGGAAACGCCATAGAGTGAAGCCTAGGTGGCCCGCACGTAGAAATGACCATTACTTTCGCAGTCGTTGCAATTATTCATTTTATGCGATGAGAAATCTGTTGTATTTATATTGTATTTTATTCTTCTGGCGTTGACTTCCAAGGCCCTAACTATTCGATCTGGTGGAGCAGCGCCCTAGGGTGAAGCCTAGATAACCCGGAACGTAGAAGTGACCATTACTTTGACATCCGTTGCATCTGCTCCTGTCATACGATCGCAAACCTGTTGTATCTATTTTGTAGTTTATTCATGTGGCGATGACTTCTAAGGCCCAAACTCAGCCATCTGGTAAAGCAACAGCCTCGTTTGAAGCCTGGGCTGCCCGGATCGTTGAAATGACCTTTACGTTCACTCTGGTAGCAATTATTCCTCTTATACGAATGAAAATCTGGTGTATTTATATTGTATTTTATTACTCTGGCGTTGATTTCTAAGGTTCAAATCATCCACCTGATGAGGCAACGCCCTAGAGTGAAGCCTAGGTTGCCCGGAACGTAGAAATGACCATTACTTTCGCACTGGCTGCAATTATTCCTTTTATAGGATGGGAAATCTGTTGAATTTATATTGTATTTTATGCTTCTGGCGTTGACTTCTAAGGCCCTAACTCTTCGATCTGATAGAGCAACGCCGTAGAGTGAAGGCTAGCTTGCCCGGAATGCAGAAATGCCCATTACTTTCACACTGATGGCAATTACTCCTTTTATTCAATTGAAAAACTCTTGAATTTATATTGTATTTTATGATTCTGGTGTTGAGTTCTAAGGCCGTAAATATTCGATCTGGTGGTGCAACGCTCTAGAGTGAAGCCTTTGGTTGCCCGGAACGTAGAAATGACCATTCCTTTCGCACTGGTTGCAATTATTCATTTTATACGATGGGAAATCTGTTGTATTTAAATTGTATTTTATGCTTCTGGCGTTCACTTCTAAGGCCCTAACTATTCGATCTGGTGGAGCAACGCCCTAGAGTGAAGCCCAGGTTACCCGGAACGTAGAAATGGCCATTACTTTCACACTCATGGCACTTACAGCTTTTATAGAATTGAAAAACTGTTGAATTTATATTGTATTTTACGCTTCTGGCGTTGACTTCTAAGGCCGTAACTATTCGATCTGGTGGTGCAACGCCCTAGAGTGAAGCCTAGGTTGCCCGGAACGTAGAAATGACCATTCCTTTCGCACTGGTTGCAATTATTCATTTTATACGATGGGAAATCTGTTGTACTTAAATTGTATTTTATGCTTCTGCCGTTGACTTCTAAGGCCCTAACTATTCGATCTGGTGGAGCAGCGCCCTAGAGTGAAGCCTAGCTTGCCCGGAACGTAGAAATGACCATTACATTGACATCCGTTGCATTTGCTCCTGTCATACGATCGCAAACCTGTTGTATTTATTTTGTATTTTAATCATGTGGCGATGACTTCTAAGGCCCAATCTCAAGCATCTGGTGAAGCAACGCCCTTGGTTGAAGCCTAGGGTTGCCGGAACGTTGAAATGACCTTTACGTTCACGCTGGTAGCAATTATTCCTCTTATACGATTGAAAATCTGCTGTATTTATATTGTATATTTTGCTCCTGGCGGTTACATCTAAAGCCCTAACTCTTCGATCTGGTGGAGCAACGCCGTAGAGTGAAGGCTGGGTTGCCCGGAATGTAGAAATGGCCAATACTTTCACACTGATGGCAATTACTCCATTTATTCAATTGAAAAACTGTTGAATTTATATTGTATTTTATGCTTCTGGCGTTGACTTCTAATGCCCTATCTATTCGATCTGGCGGAGCAACGCCCTAGAGTGAAGCCTGGCTAACCAGGAACGTAGAAATGGCCATTATTTTGACATCCATTGCATCTGCTCCTGCCATACGTTCGCAAACCTGTAGTATTTATTTTGTATTTTAATCCTGTGGCGATGATTTCTAAGGCCCAAGCTCAGCCATCTGGTGAAGCAGCGCACTTGGTTGAAGCCTGGGTTGCCCGGAACACTGAAATGACCTTTACGATCGCACTGGTAGCAATTATTCCTCTTATACGATTGAAAATCTGCTGTATTTATATCATATTTTTTGCTCCGGGCGTTCACTTCTAAGGCCCAAACTCTTCGATCTGCAGGAGCAACGCCCTAGAGTGAAGGCTAGGTTGCCCGAAATGTAGAAATGGCCATTACTTTCACACTGATGGCAAGTACTACTTTTATTCAATTGAAAAACTGTTGAATTTATATTGTATTTTATGCTTCTGGCGTTGACTTCTAAGGCCCTAACTATTCGATCTGGTGGTGCAACGCCCTAGAGTGAAGCCCAGGTTGCCCGGAACGTAGAAATGACCATTCCTTTCGCACTGGTTGCGATTATTCATTTTATACGATGGGAAATCTGTTGTACTTAAATTGTATTTTATGCGTCTGCCGTTGACTTCTAAGGCCCTAACTATTCGATCTGGTGGAGCAACGCCCTAGAGTGAAGCCCAGGTTCCCCGGAACGTAGAAATGGCCATTACTTTCACACTCATGGCACTTACAGCTTTTATAGATTTGAAAAACTGTTGAATTTATATTGTATTTTACGCTTCTGGCGTTGACTTCTAAGGCCGTAACTATTCGATCTGATGGAGCAGCGCCCTAGAGTGATGCCTAGCTTACCCGGAACGTAGAAGTGACCATTAGTTTGACATCCGTTGCATGTGCCCCTGTCATACGATCGCAAACCTGTTGTATCTATTTTGTAGTTTAATCATTTGGCGATGACTTCTAAGGCCCAAACACAGCCATCTGGTAAAGCAACGCCCTCGGTTGAAGCCTGGGTTGCCCGGATCGTTGAAATGACCTTTTCGTTCACTCTGGTAGCAATTATTTCTCTTATACGAATGAAAATCTGCTGTATTTATATTGTATTTTATTACTCTGGCGTTGATTTCTAAGGTTCAAATCATCCACCTGGTGAGGCAACGCCCTAGAGTGAAGCCTAGGTTGCCCGGAACGTAGAAATGACCATTACTTTCGCACTGGTTGCAATTATTCCTTTTATACGATGGGAAATCTGTTGGATTTATACTGTATTTTATGCTTCTGGCGTTGACTTCTAAGGCCCTAACTCTTCGATCTGATAGAGCAACGCCGTAGAGTGAAGGCTAGCTTGCCCGGAATGCAGAAATGCCCATTACTTTCACACTGATGGCAATTACTCCTTTTATTCAATTGAAAAACTCTTGAATTTATATTGTATTTTATGATTCTGGTGTTGAGTTCTAAGGCCGTAAATATTCGATCTGGTGGTGCAACGCTCTAGAGTGAAGCCTTTGGTTGCCCGGAACGTAGAAATGACCATTCCTTTCGCACTGGTTGCAATTATTCATTTTATACGATGGGAAATCTGTTGTATTTAAATTGTATTTTATGCTTCTGGCGTTGACTTCTAAGGCCCTAACTTTTCGATCTGGTGGAGCAACGCCCTAGAGTGAAGCCCAGGTTACCCGGAACGTAGAAATGGCCATTACTTTCACACTCATGGAACTTACTGCTTTTATAGAATTGAAAAACTGTTGAATTTATATTGTATTTTACGCTTCTGGCGTTGACTTCTAAGGCCCTAACTATTCGATCTGATGGAGCAGCGCCCTAGAGTGAAGCCTAGCTTGCCGGGAACGTAGAAATGACCATTACAATGACATCCGTTGCATTTGCTCCTGTCATACGATCGCAAACCTGTTGTATTTGTTTCGTATTTTAATCATGTGGCGATGACTTCTAAGGCACAAACTCATCCACCTGGTGAGGCAACTCCCTTGCTTCAAGCCTAGGATTCCCGGAACGTTGAAATGACCTTTACGTTCACACTGGCTGCAATTACTCCTTTTATACGATGGGAAATCTGTTGTATTTATATTGTATTTTATGCTTCTGGCGTTGACTTCTAAGGCCCTAACTCTTCAATCTGGAGGACCAACGCCGTAGAGAGAAGGCTATGTTGCCCGGAATGTAGAAATGGCCATTACTTTCACACTGATGGCAATTACTCTTTTTATTCAATTGAAAAACTGTTGAATTTATATTGTATTTTATGCTTCTGGCGTTGACTCCTAAGGCCCTAACTATTCGATCTGGTGGAGCAACACCCTGGAGTGAAGCCTAGCTTGCCCGGAACACTGAAATGGCCATTACTTTGACATCCGTTGCATCTGCTCCTGTCATACGTTCGCAAAGCTGTTGAATTTATTTTGTATTTTAATCATGTGGCGATGATTTCTATGGCCCAAAATCATCCATCTGGTGCAGCATCGCCCTTGGTTGAAGCCTAGGTTGCCCGGATCGTTGAAATGACCTTTACGTTCACACTGGTAGCAATTATTCCTCTTATACGATTCAAAATCTGCAGTATTTATATTGTATTTTAATCCTCTAGCGTTGATTTCTCAGGTCCAAATCATCCACCTGGCGAGGCAACGCCCTAGAGTGAAGCCTGGGTTGCCCAGAACGTAGAAATGACCATTACTTTCGCACTGGGTGCAATTATTCCATTTATACGATGGGAAATCTGTTGTATTTATATTGTATTTTATGCTTCTGGCGTTGACTTCTAAGGCCCTAACTATTCGATCTGATGGAGCAGCGCCCTAGAGTGATGCCTAGCTTACCCGGAACGTAGAAGTGACCATTAGTTTGACATCCGTTGCATGTGCCCCTGTCATACGATCGCAAACCTGTTGTATCTATTTTGTAGTTTAATCATTTGGCGATGACTTCTAAGGCCCAAACACAGCCATCTGGTAAAGCAACGCCCTCGGTTGAAGCCTGGGTTGTCCGGATCGTTGAAATGACCTTTTCGTTCACTCTGGTAGCAATTATTTCTCTTATACGAATGAAAATCTGCTGTATTTAAATTGTATTTTATTACTCTGGCGTTGATTTCTAAGGTTCAAATCATCCACCTGGTGAGGCAACGCCCTAGAGTGAAGCCTAGGTTGCCCGGAACGTAGAAATGACCATTACTTTCGCACTGGTTGCAATTATTCCTTTTATACGATGGGAAATCTGTTGGATTTATACTGTATTTTATGCTTCTGGCGTTGACTTCTAAGGCCCTAACTCTTCGATCTGATAGAGCAACGCCGTAGAGTGAAGGCTAGCTTGCCCGGAATGCAGAAATGCCCATTACTTTCACACTGATGGCAATTACTCCTTTTATTCAATTGAAAAACTCTTGAATTTATATTGTATTTTATGATTCTGGTGTTGAGTTCTAAGGCCGTAAATATTCGATCTGGTGGAACAACTCCTAGAGTGAAGCCTAGCTTGCCAGGAATGTAGAAATGGCCATTACTTTGACATCCGTTGCATCTGCTCCTGTCATGCGATCGCAAACCTGTTGTATTTACTTTGTATTTTAATCATGTGGCGCTGATTTCTAAGGACCAAACTCAGCCATCTGGTGAAGCAACGCCCTCGGTTGAAACCTCGGTTGCCCGGAACGCTGAAATGACCTTTACGTTCACACTGGTAGCAATTATTCCTCTTATACGATTGAAAATCTGCTGTATTTATATTGTATTTTTTGCTCCTCACGTTTACTTCTAAGGCCCTAACTCTTCGATCTGCAGGAGCAACGCCCTAGAGTGAAGGCTAGGTTGCCCGGAATGTAGAAATGGCCATTACTTTCACACTGATGGCAAGTACTACTTTTATTCAATTGAAAAACTGTTGAATTTATATTGTATTTTATGCTTCTGGCGTTGACTTCTAAGGCCCTAACTATTCGATCTGGTGGTGCAACGCCCTAGAGTGAAGCCTAGGTTGCCCGGAACGTAGAAATGACCATTCCTTTCGCACTGGTTGCAATTATTCATTTTATACGATGGGAAATCTGTTGTACTTAAATTGTATTTTATGCTTCTGCCGTTGACTTCTAAGGCCCTAACTATTCGATCTGGTGGAGCAACGCCCTAGAGTGAAGCCCAGGTTACCCGGAACGTAGAAATGTCCATTACTTTCACACTCATGGCACTTACAGCTTTTATAGAATTGAAAAACTGTTGAATTTATATTGTATTTTACGCTTCTGGCGTTGACTTCTAAGGCCGTAACTATTCGAACGGGTGGTGCAACGCCCTAGAGTGAAGCCTAGGTTACCCGGAAAGTAGAAATGACCATTACTTTGACACCCGTTGCATATACGCCTGTCATACGTTCGCAAACCTATTGTATTTATTTTGTATTTTAATCTTGTGGGGATGATATCTAAGGCACGAGCTCATCGATCTGGTGCAGCAACGCCCTCGGTTGAAGCCTGGGTTGCAGGGACCGATGAAATGACCTTTACGTTCACACTGGTAGCAATTATTCCACTTATACGATTGAAAATCTGCTGTATTTATATTGTATTTTTTGCTCCTGGCGTTTACTTCTAAAGCCCTAACTCTTCGATCTGGAGGAGCAACTCCCTAGAGTGAAGGCTAGGTTGCCCGGAATGTAGAAATGGCCATTACTTTCACACTGATGGCAATTACTCCTTTTATTCAATTGAAAAACTGTTGAATTTATATTGTATTTTATGCTTCTGGCGCTGGCTTCTAAGGCCCTAACTATTCGATCTGATGGAGCAGCGCCCTAGAGTGAAGACTAGCTTGCCGGGAACGTAGAAATGACCATTACAATGACATCCGTTGCATTTGCTCCTGTCATACGATCGCAAACCTGTTGTATTTATTTTGTATTTTAATCATGTGGCGATGACTTCTAAGGCCCAATCTCAAGCATCTGGTGAAGCAACGCCCTTGGTTGAAGCCTAGGGTTCCCGGAACGTTGAAATGACCTTTACGTTCACGCTGGTAGCAATTATTCCTCTTATACGATTGAAAATCTGCTGTATTTATATTGTATATTTTGCTCCTGGCGGTTACATCTAAAGCCCTAACTCTTCGATCTGGTGGAGCAACGCCGTAGAGTGAAGGCTGGGTTGCCCGGAATGTAGAAATGGCCAATACTTTCACACTGATGGCAATTACTCCATTTATTCAATTGAAAAACTGTTGAATTTATATTGTATTTTATGCTTCTGGCGTTGACTTCTAAGGCCCTATCTATTCGATCTGGCGGAGCAACGCCCTAGAGTGAAGCCTGGCTAACCAGGAACGTAGAAATGGCCATTAGTTTGACATCCGTTGCATGTGCCCCTGTCATACGATCGCAAACCCGTTGTATCTATTTTGTAGTTTAATCATTTGGCGATGACTTCTAAGGCCCAAACACAGCCATCTGGTAAAGCAACGCCCTCGGTTGAAGCCTGGGTTGCCCGGATCGTTGAAATGACCTTTTCGTTCACTCTGGTAGCAATTATTTCTCTTATACGAATGAAAATCTGCTGTATTTATATTGTATTTTATTACTCTGGCGTTGATTTCTAAGGTTCAAATCATCCACCTGGTGAGGCAACGCCCTAGAGTGAAGCCTAGGTTGCCCGGAACGTAGAAATGACCATTACTTTCGCACTGGTTGCAATTATTCCTTTTATACGATGGGAAATCTGTTGGATTTATACTGTATTTTATGCTTCTGGCGTTGACTTCTAAGGCCCTAACTCTTCGATCTGATAGAGCAACGCCGTAGAGTGAAGGCTAGCTTGCCCGGAATGCAGAAATGCCCATTACTTTCACACTGATGGCAATTACTCCTTTTATTCAATTGAAAAACTCTTGAATTTATATTGTATTTTATGATTCTGGTGTTGAGTTCTAAGGCCGTAAATATTCGATCTGGTGGAACAACTCCTAGAGTGAAGCCTAGCTTGCCAGGAATGTAGAAATGGCCATTACTTTGACATCCGTTGCATCTGCTCCTGTCATGCGATCGCAAACCTGTTGTATTTATTTTGTATTTTAATCATGTGGCGATGATTTCTAAGGCCCAAACTCAGCCATCTGGTGAAGCAACGCCCTCGGTTGAAGCCTGGGTTGCCCGGAACTCTGAAATGACCTTTACGTTCACACTGGTTGCAATTACTCCTATTATACGATGGGAAATCTGTTGTATTTATATTGTATTGTATGCTTCTGGCGTTATCTTCTAAGGCCCTAACTCTTCGATCTGGAGGACCAACGCCGTAGAGTGAAGGCTATGTTGCCCGGAATGTAGAAATGGCCATTACTTTCACACTGATGGCAATTACTCTTTTTATTCAATTGAAAAACTGTTGAATTTATATTGAATTTTATGCTTCTGGCGTTGAGTTCTAAGGCCCTAACTATTCAATCTGGTGGAACAACGCCCTAGAGTGAAGCCTAGCTTGCCCGGAACACTGAAATGGCCATTACTTTGACATCCGTTGCATCTGCTCCTGTCATACGTTCGCAAAGCTGTTGAATTTATTTTGTATTTTAATCATGTGGCGATGATTTCTATGGCCCAAAATCATCCATCTGGTGCAGCATCGCCCTTGGTTGAAGCCTAGGTTGCCCGGATCGTTGAAATGACCTTTACGTTCACACTGGTAGCAATTATTCCTCTTATACGATTCAAAATCTGCAGTATTTATATTGTATTTTAATCCTCTAGCGTTGATTTCTCAGGTCCAAATCATCCACCTGGCGAGGCAACGCCCTAGAGTGAAGCCTAGGTTGCCCAGAACGTAGAAATGACCATTACTTTCGCACTGGGTGCAATTATTCCATTTATACGATGGGAAATCTGTTGTATTTATATTGTATTTTATGCTTCTGGCGTTGACTTCTAAGGCCCTAACTATTCGATCTGATGGAGCAGCGCCCTAGAGTGATGCCTAGCTTACCCGGAACGTAGAAGTGACCATTAGTTTGACATCCGTTGCATGTGCCCCTGTCATACGATCGCAAACCTGTTGTATCTATTTTGTAGTTTAATCATTTGGCGATGACTTCTAAGGCCCAAACACAGCCATCTGGTAAAGCAACGCCCTCGGTTGAAGCCTGGGTTGCCCGGATCGTTGAAATGACCTTTTCGTTCACTCTGGTAGCAATTATTTCTCTTATACGAATGAAAATCTGCTGTATTTATATTGTATTTTATTACTCTGGCGTTGATTTCTAAGGTTCAAATCATCCACCTGGTGAGGCAACGCCCTAGAGTGAAGCCTAGGTTGCCCGGAACGTAGAAATGACCATTACTTTCGCACTGGTTGCAATTATTCATTTTATACGATGGGAAATCTGTTGTACTTAAATTGTATTTTATGCTTCTGCCGTTGACTTCTAAGGCCCTAACTATTCGATCTGGTGGAGCAACGCCCTAGAGTGAAGCCCAGGTTACCCGGAACGTAGAAATGGCCATTACTTTCACACTCATGGCACTTACAGCTTTTATAGAATTGAAAAACTGTTGAATTTATATTGTATTTTACGCTTCTGGCGTTGACTTCTAAGGCCGTAACTATTCGATCTGGTGGTGCAACGCCCTAGAGTGAAGCCTAGGTTGCCCGGAACGTAGAAATGACCATTCCTTTCGCACTGGTTGCAATTATTCATTTTATACGATGGGAAATCTGTTGTACTTAAATTGTATTTTATGCTTCTGCCGTTGACTTCTAAGGCCCTAACTCTTCGATCTGGAGGAGCAACGCCCTAGAGTGAAGGCTAGGTTGCCCGGAATGTAGAAATTGCCATTACTTTCACACTGATGGCAAGTACTACTTTTATTCAATTGAAAAACTGTTGAATTTATATTGTATTTTATGCTTCTGGCGTTGACTTCTAAGGCCCTAACTATTCGATCTGGTGGTGCAACGCCCTAGAGTGAAGCCTAGGTTGCCCGGAACGTAGAAATGACCATTCCTCTAACACACGTTGCATCTGCACCTGTCATACGTTCGCAAACCTGTTGTATTTATTTTGTATTTTAATCTTGTGGCGATGATTTCTAAGGCCCAAGCTCATCCATCTGGTGAAGCAACGCCCCTGATTGAAGCCTAGGTTACCCGGAACGTTCAAATGTCCTTTACGTTCACGCTGGCAACTATTATTCCTCTTATACGATTGAAAATCTGCTGTATTTATATTGTATTTTAATCCTCGGGCGTTGTTTTCTAAGGTCCATACTCATCCACCTGGTGAGGCAACACCGTTAGAGCGAAGCCTAGGTAGCCCGCACGTAGAAATGACCGTCACTTTCGCGCTGGGTGCAACTATTCCTTTTATACGATGGGAAATCTGTTGTATTTATATTGTATTTTATGCTTCTGGCGTTGACTTCTAAGGCCCTAACTATTCGATCTGGTGCAGCAGTTCCCTAGAGTCAGCCTAGGTTACCCGGAACGCAGAAATGACCGTTGCTTTGACACCCGTTGCATCTGCCCCTGTCGTACGTTCGCAAAGCTGTTGTATTTATTTTGAATTTTAATCATGTGGCGATGATTTCTAAGGCCCAAACTCAGCCATCTGGTGAAGCAACGCCCTCGGTTGAAGCCTGGGTTGCCCGGAACGCTGAAATGACCTTTACGTTCACACTGCTAGCAATTATTCCTCTTATACGACTGAAAATCTGTTGTATTTGTATTGTATTTTAAACCTCTGGCGTTGATTTCTAAGGTTCAATTGATCCACCTGGTGAGGCAACTCCCTAGAGTGAAGCCTAGGTTGCCCGGAACGTAGAAATGACCATTACTGTCGAACTGGTTGCAATTATTCCTCTTATACGACTGAAAATCTGCTTTATTTATATTGTATTTCATGCTCCTGGCGTTGACTTCTAAGGCCCTAAATCTTCGATCTGGAGGAGTAACGCCGTAGAGTGAAGGCTATGTTGCCCGGAATGTAGACATGACCATTACTTTCACACTGATGGCAATTACTCCTTTTATTCAATTGAAAAACTGTTGAATTTATATTGTATTTTATGCTTCTGGCGTTGACTTCTAAGGCACCAAGTATTTCTTGTGGTGGAACAACGACCTAGAGTGAAGCCTAGCTTGCCCAGAACGTAGTAATGGACATTACTTTCACATCCATTGCATCTGATCCTGTCATACGTTCGCAAACCTGTTGTATTTATTTTGTATTTTAACCTTGTGGCGATGGCTTCTCAGGCCCAAACTCATCCATCTTTTGAAGCAACGCCCTTAGTTGAAGCCTAGGTTGCCCGGAACGTTGAAATGACCTTTACGTTCACAGTGGTGGCAATTATTCCTCTTATACGATTGAAAATCTGCTGTATTTACATTGTATTTTATGCTCCTGGCGTTGACTTCTAATGCCCTAACTCTTCGATCTGGAGGAGGAACGCCGTAGAGTGAAGGCTAGGTTGCCCGGAATGTAGAAATGTCCATTACTTTCACACTGATGGCAATTACACCTTTTATTCAATTGAAAAACTGCTGAACTTATATTGTATTTTATGCTTCTGGCGTTGACTTCTAAGGCCCTAACTCTTCCATCTGGTGTAGCAACGCCGTAGAGTGAAGGCTATGTTGGCCGGAATGTAGAAATGGCCATTACTTTCACACTGATGGCAATTACTCCTTTTATTCAATTGAAAAACTGTTGAATATATAGTATTTTTTATGCTTCTGGCGTTGACTTCTAAGGCCCTAACTATTCGATCTGGTGGTGCAACACCCTAGAGTGAAGCCTAGCTTGCCCGGGACGTAGAAATGACCATTGCTATGACTTCCGTTGCATCTGCTCCTGTCATACGTTCGCAAACCTGTTGTATTTATATTGCATTTTAATACTCTGGCGTTGAATTCTGAGGTCCAAACTCATCCACCTGGTGAGGCAACACACTAGATCAAAGCCTAGGTTGCCCGCACCTAGAAATGACCATTACCTTCGCACTTGTTGCAATTACTCCTTTTATAGGATGGGAAATCTGTTGTATTTATATTGTATTTTAATCCTCTTGCGTTGATTTCTAAGGTCCAAACGCATCCACCTGGTGAAGAAACGCCGTAGAGTGAAGCCTAGCTTTCCCGGAACGTAGAAATGACCATTACTTTGACACCCGTTGCATCTGCCCCTGTCATACGGTTGCACACCTGTTGTATTTATTTTTTATTTTAATCTTGTGGCGTTGATTTCTAAGGTCCAAACTCATCCATCTGGTGAAGCAACGCACTTGGTGGATGCCTAGGTTGCCCGGAACGCTGAAATGACCTTTACGCACACACTGGTAGCTATTATTCCTCTTAAACGATTGAAAATCTGCTGTATTTATATTGTATTTTATGCTCCTGGCGTTGACTTCTAGGACCCTAACTCTGCCATCTGGTGGAGCAACGCCGTAGAGTGAAGGCTAGGTTGCCCGGAATGTAGAAATGGCTGTTACTTTCACACTGATGGCAATTACTCCTTTTATTCAATTGAAAAACTGTTGAACTTATATTGCATTTTATGCTTCTGTTGTTGACTTCTAAGGCTCTAACTATTCGATCTGGCGGAACAACGCCCTAGAGTGAAGCCTAGCTTGCCCGGAACGTAGAAATGTCCATTACTTTGACACCCGTTGCATCTGCCCCTGTCATACGTTCGCAAACCTGTTGTATTTATTTTGTATTTTAACCTTGTGGCGATGGTTTCTCAGGCCCAAACTCATCCATCTGGTGAAGCAACGCCCTTGATTGAAGCCAAGGTTGCCCGGAACGTTGAAATGACCTTTACGTTCACACTGGTGGCAATTATTCCTCTTATACGATTGAAAATCTGCTGTACTTGTATTGTATTTTAATCTTCTGGCATTGATTTCTAAGGTCCAAACTCATCCACCTGGTGAGGCAGCACCTTAGAGCGAAGCCTAGGTTGCCCGGAACGTAGAAATGACCATTACTTTCGCACTGGTTGCAATTATTCCTTTTCCACGATGGGAAATCTGTTGTATTTATATTGTATTTTATGCACGTGGCGTTGCCTTCTAATGCCCTAACTCTTCGATCTGGATGAGCAACGCCGTAGAGTGCAGGCTAGGTTGCCCGGAATGTAGAAATGGCCATTACTTTCACACTGATGGCAATTACTCCTTTTATTCAATTGAAAAACTGTTGAATATATATTGCATTTTATGCTTCTGGCGTTGACTTCTAAGGCCCTAACTATTCCATGTGGTGCAGCAACGCCCTGGAGTGAAGCCTAGCTTGCCCGGAACGTAGAAATGACCATTGCTTTGACTTCCGTTGCATCTGCTCCTGTCATACGTTCGCAAACCTGTTGTATTTATTTTGTATTTAAAACCTCTGGCGTTGATTTCTAAGGTCCAAACTCATCCACCTGGTGAGGCAACACCCTAGAGCGAAGCCTAGTTTGCCCGCTCGTAAAAATGACCATTACTTTCGCACTGGTTGCAATTACTCCTTTTATACGATGGGAAATCTGTTGTATTTATATTGCATTTTAATACTCTGGCGTTGAATTCTGAGGTCCAAACTCATCCACCTGGTGAGGCAACACACTAGATCGAAGCCTAGGTTGCCCGCACCTAGAAATGACCATTACCTTCGCACTTGTTGCAATTACTCCTTTTATAGGATGGAAAATCTGTTGTATTTATATCGTATTTTATGCTTCTGGCGTTGACTTCTAAGGCCCTAACTATTCGATCTGGTGGAGCAACGCTGTAGAGTGAAGGCTAGGTTGCCCGCACGTAGAAACGACCATTACTTTCGCACTGGTTGCAGTTATTCCTTTTACACGATGGGAAATCTGTTGTATTTATATCGTATTTTATGCTTCTGGCGTTGACTTTTAAGGCCCTAACTATTCGATCTGGTAGAGCAACGCCAAAGAGTGAAGCTTAGCTTGCCCGGAACGTAGAAATGACCATTACCTTGACACACGTTGCATCTGCCCCTGTCATAAGTTCGCAAAACTGTTGTACTTATTCTGCATTTTAATATTGTGGCGGTCATTTCTAAGGCCCAATCACATCCAGCTGGTGAAGCAACGCACTTGGTGG
The DNA here is from genome assembly GCF_051401765.1 of Calliopsis andreniformis. Taxonomy (NCBI): domain Eukaryota; kingdom Metazoa; phylum Arthropoda; class Insecta; order Hymenoptera; family Andrenidae; genus Calliopsis; species Calliopsis andreniformis. The sequence continues at coordinate 1,751,946 of NC_135068.1, forward strand.
ATGCCTAGGTTGCCCGGAACGCTGAAATGACCTTTACGCACACACTGGTAGCAATTATTCCTCTTATACGATTGAAAATCTGCTGTATTTATATTGTATTTTATGCTCCTGGCGTTGACTTCTAAGGCCCTAACTCTGCCACCTGGTGGAGCAACGCCGTAGAGTGAAGGCTAGGTTGCCCGGAATGTAGAAATGCCCGTTACTTTCACACTGATGGCAATTACTCCTTTTATTGAATTGAAAAACTGTTGAACTTATATTGCATTTTATGCTTCTGTTGTTGACTTCTAAGGCCCTAACTATTCGATCTGGCGGAACAACGCCCTAGAGTGAAGCCTAGCTTGCCCGGAACGTAGAAATGTCCATTACTTTGACACCCGTTGCATCTGCCCCTGTCATACGTTCGCAAACCTGTTGTATTTATTTTGTATTTTAACCTTGTGGCGATGGTTTCTCAGGCCCAAACTCATCCATCTGGTGAAGCAACGCCCTTGATTGAAGCCTAGGTTGCCCGGAACGTTGAAATGACCTTTACGTTCACACTGGTGGCAATTATTCCTCTTATACGATTGAAAATCTGCTGTACTTGTATTGTATTTTAATCTTCTGGCATTGATTTCTAAGGTCCAAACTCATCCACCTGGTGAGGCAGCACCTTAGAGCGAAGCCTAGTTTGCCCGGAACGTAGAAGTGTACATTACTTTCGCACTGGTTGCAATTATACCTTTTCCACGATGGGAAATATGTTGTATTTATATTGTATTTTATGCACCTGGCGTTGCCTTCTAATGCCCTATCTCTTCGATCTGGATGAGCAACGCCGTAGAGTGTAGGCTAGGTTGCCCGGAATGTAGAAATGACCATTACTTTCACACTGATGGCAATTACTCCTTTTATTCAATTGAAAAACTGTTGAATATATATTGCATTTTATGCTTCTGGCGTTGACTTCTAAGGCCCTAACAATTCGATGTGGTGCAGCAACGCCCTGGAGTGAAGCCTAGCTTGCCGGGAACGTAGAAATGACCATTGCTTTGACTTCCGTTGCATTTGCACCTGTCATACGTTCGCAAACCTGTTGTATTTATTTTGTATTTAAAACCTCTGGCGTTGATTTCTAAGGTCCAAACTCATCCACCTGGTGTGGCAACACCCTAGAGCGAAGCCTAGTTTGCCCGCACGCAGAAATGACCATTACTTTCGCACTGGTTGCAATTACTCCTTTTATACGATGGGAAATCTGTTGTATTTATATTGTATTTTAATACTCTGGCGTTGAATTCTAAGGTCCAAACTCATCCACCCGGTGAGGCAACACACTAGATCGAAGCCTAGGTTGCCCGCACCCAGAAATGACCATTACCTTCGCACTGGTTGCAATTACTCCTTTTATAGGATGGGAAATCTGTTGTATTTATATCGTATTTTATGCTTCTGGCGTTGACTTCTAAGGCCCTAACTACTCGATCTGGTGGAGCAACGCTGTAGAGTGAAGGCTAGGTTGCCCGCACGTAGAAATGACCATTACTTTCGCACTGCTTACAGTTATTCCTTTTACACGATGGGAAATCTGTTGTATTTATATCGTTTTTTATGCTTCTGGCGTTGACTTCTAAGGCCCTAACTATTCGATCTGGTGGAGCAACGCCCTAGAGTGAAGCCTAGCTTGCCCGGAACGTAGAAATGACTATTACTTTGACACCCGTTGCATCTGCCCCTGTCATACGTTCGCAAACCTGTTGTATTCATTTTGTATTTTAACCTTGTGGCGATGGTTTCTCAGGCCCAAACTCATCCATCTTTTGAAGCAACGCCCTTGGTTGAAGCCTAGGTTGCCCGGAACGTTGAAATGACCTTTACGTTAACACTGGTGGCAATTATTCCTCTAATACGATTGAAAATCTGCTGTGTTTACATTGTATTTTATGCTCCTGGCGTTGACTTCTAATGCCCTAACTCTTCGATCTGGAGGAGGAACGCCGTAGAGTGAAGGCTAGGTTGCCCGGAATGTAGAAATGGCCATTACTTTCACACTGATGGCAATTACTCCTTTTACTCAATTGAAAAACTGTTGAACTTATATTGTATTTTATGCCTCTGGCGTTGACTTGTAAGGCCCTAGCTATTCGATCTGGTGGTGCAACGCCCTAGAGTGAAGCCTAGGTTGCCCGGAACGTAGAAATGACCATTACTTTGACACACGTTGCATCTATCCCTGTCATACGTTAGCAAACCTGTTGTATTTATATTGTATTTTAATCTTGTTGCGATGATTTCTAAGACCCAAACTCATCCATCTGGTGAAGCAACGCCCTTGGTTGAAGCCTAGGTTGCCCGGAACGTTGCAATGACCTTTACGTTCACACTGGTGGCAATTATTCCTCTTATACGATTGAAAATCTGCTGTATTTACATTGTATTTTATGCTCCTGCCGTTGACTTCTAATGCCCTAACTCTTCGATCTGGAGGAGGAACGCCGTAGAGTGAAGGCTAGGTTGCCCGGAATGTAGAAATGGCCATTACTTTCACACTGATGGCAATTACTCCTTTTACTCAATTGAAAAACTGTTGAACTTATATTGTATTTTATGCCTCTGGCGTTGACTTGTAAGGCCCTAGCTATTCGATCTGGTGGTGCAACGCCCTAGAGTGAAGCCTAGGATGCCCGGAACGTAGAAATGACCATTACTTTGACACACGTTGCATCTATCCCTGTCATACGTTAGCAAACCTGTTGTATTTATATTGTATTTTAATCTTGTTGCGATGATTTCTAAGACCCAAACTCATCCATCTGGTGAAGCAACGCCCTTGGTTGAAGCCTAGGTTGCCCGGAACGTTGCAATGACCTTTACGTTCACACTGGTGGCAATTATTCCTCTTATACGATTGAAAATCTGCTGTATTTACATTGTATTTTATGCTCCTGCCGTTGACTTCTAATGCCCTAACTCTTCGATCTGGAGGAGGAACGCCGTAGAGTGAAGGCTAGGTTGCCCGGAATGTAGAAATGGCCATTACTTTCACACTGATGGCAATTACTCCTTTTATTCAATTGAAAAACTGCTGAACTTATATTGTATTTTATGCTTCTGGCGTTGACTTCTAAGGCCCTAACTAGTCGATCTGGTGGAGCAACGCCCTAGAGCGAAGCCAAGCTTGCCCGGAATGTAGAAATGACCATTACTTTGACATCCGTTGCATCTGCTCCTGTCATACGTTCGAAAACCGGTTGTACTTATTTTGCATTTTAATCATGTGGCGATGATTTCTAAGGCCCAATCTCATCCATCTGGTGAAGCAACGCCCTTGGTTGAAGCCTAGGTTGCCAAGAACGTTGGAATGACCTTTACGTTCACACTGGTAGCAATTATTCCTCTTATACGATTAAAAATCTGCTGTATTTATATTGTATTTTATGCTCCTGTCGTTGACTTCTAAGGCCCTATCTCTTCGATCTGGAGGAGCAACGCCGTAGAGTGAAGGCTATGTTGGCCGGAATGTAGAAATGGCCATTACTTTCACACTGATGGCAATTACTCCTGTTATACGATTGGAAATCTGTTGTATTTATATTGTATTTTATGCTTCTAGCGTTGACTTCTAAGGCCCTAACTATTCGATCTGGTGGTGCAATGCCGTAGACTGAAGCCGAGGTTGCATGGAACGTAGAAATGACCATTACTTTGACACCCGTTGCAATTTATTCGGCAACCTAGCCTTCAACCCTCAACTCTCAACCCTCAATCCTCAATCCTCAATCCTCAATCCTGTATCCTCGGTCCTCAATCCACAATCCTCAATTCTCGATTATCAATCCCCAATCATCAATCGTCAGTCCTCAGTCCTCAATTCTGAATTGTCAATCCTGTATCCTCAATCCTCAATCCTCAATACTCAATCCTCGACACTCAGTCCTCAATCCTCAGTCTTCAGTTCTTAATCCTCAATCCTCAATCCTCAATCCTCAATCCGCAATCCTCAGTACTCAATCATCAGTCCCCAAACCTCAATACTCAATCCTCAATTCTCAACCCTCAATCCTCAATGCTGAATCCTCAATTCTCAACCTCAAACCTCAATCTTCAATCCTCAATCTTAATGTTCAATCCTCAATCCTCAATCATCAATCTTCAATCCTCCATGTTGAATCCTCATTCCTCCATCATCAATCCTCAACCATCAATCCTCAAATTTCAACCTTCAACACTCAACTCTCAACTCTCAACTCTCAATCCTCAATCCTGAATCCTCAATCCTCAATCCTCAATCCTCAATCCTCAATCCTCAATCCTCAATCCTCAATCCTCAACCCTCAATCTTCAATCCTCAATCCTCAATCCTCAGTCCTCAATCCTCAATCCTCAACACTCAATCCTCAATTGTCAACATTCAACCCTCAATTCTCAATCCTCAATCCTCAATCCTCAATCCTGAATTCTCAATCTCAAACCTCAATCTTCAATCCTCAATCCGCAATCCTCGGTCCTCGGTCCTCGGTCCTGCTAAAATTCTGTGCTTTCAGACTGCGATTATTATGATGACACCACTACATATACAGAGCTAAAATGCTGTGTTGTACAGTGCTAAAATGATTGATCTGCCCTCTGGAGATGGAATAAAGAAACTAAATGTCGTTTCCGCTGAAAATTGAGATTGTGTAACACTGTCCCACGCAATGTAGGAGCGTTTTCGATGGCTGGAAAGCACTCAATTCTTAAAGAGTGAGTAACATATTTCCATCGCAATATGCCAAAAATGCAGTCAATACATTCCATTACTCATATCGCAGACATTTTAATAATACGAAGTTAAAATGTAACATCTAGGCATTTGCCTAAGTATCCGCTGTCTGGAAGTCGAATAGTTGGCGTGGCCAGGCAAGGTGAAGATGTTGATGAATAAGAACTATTTAAAAACTACAAACTAGTTCAAGTATACGCAATGTGTCAGAGCTTTATTTAAACTCATGAATTAGCTGTACTCCAGTTAGAGGTACTAATGTCGATGAATGATCTTACAATTACTTCGACACGCAAAATCGGTGTCGATGGATGGACTCAGAATTAGTTAAAAACGCAGAATAATAAGAACGTACTCCTATTGTCATAATTTGAAATTGACATATTATCTGAAAGCCTGCGAGAGAGAAAGTGTGGGTATTGATGGTCTGAGTGATGACATTATATCAGTAAATGATCAAAATTTCAAATCTAAAGTCCCTGACTCTAGAGGGTTTGTTCTGATAGACTTTTGGGCAGAATGGTGTGGGCAATGTAAAAATCTAATGCCGCGTATTGAACAGTTGGCTAAAGACAGAAATGGCAAGATTAAGATTCGCAAGTTCGACATAGATGAAGAGAATGAAGGGCCAAGTAAGTATGGAGTGCAATCTATACCCACTTTAATCGTATTTCAAGATCGTAAGGAAATTGCACGCAAAATTGGTGCAACAATCTATTGATTGTTATATCTTATTGATGCAACAATAATAGACAAATTTGCTCTTGTGTGTATTATAAATATTGATAAAAGGAATTGTAGCTCAGTCGGTTAGAGCAGTTCGCTCATAACGAATTGGTCGTAGGTTCGAGTCCTACCAATCCCACCATTGTGTTGATCTTAGCATGATCGTAACAATGAGAAAACTATATTATATGAATTATATGATGCTATAATAGAGGAAAGAATGGAAAACTACTGAATCTTTGAATAATAAATCAGATGCGTTGCACTTACTAAATCATCCGTTCTACCAATCATGGAATACAGGAAGCTTAAGCTTGCAAGCTTTACAAACCTATGCTAAAGAACATTATCACCACGTTGCTGCGTTTCCTCGTTATATCAATAGCACACATTTTTTGTGCCCAGATCTAAAAATGCGACAAATTTTGCTTGGTCATTTGATAGAAGAAGAACAATGTGATGAAAATCACCCAGAGCTATGGAAACGTTTTGCTGAAGGGCTTGGTGTAACACGTTCTGATCTCCATAAGGATGCACAGATTAAAGAGAAACAGAAGTTAGTTGATGATTACTTTGATATTGTACGATCAGACTTTGCTTCCGGTTTGGGTGCACTTTATGCTTATGAACGTCAAACTCCAGAGGTTTCTAAGTCTAAAATTGAAGGTTTAAAAAAACACTATTCAATAAGGGATGAGCGTTCTCTTCAGGGTTTTCTGGAAGGGATGATGAACGCTAGTGTGTGTTATTAATTGCAAGTAGATTAAACTCAGTGATATTAAAATGCAATGTAATCTTCTGATATCTGACCTGCGGCTTTGGGTTCATTTAGGATATAGTGCAGAAGAGAAGTTTCATTCTCAATTAGTTAGTGTTAGTATTGATTTTACCTTTAAATCCTCCCCTTTAGGACTTACAACTGGCCGGCTTGAGGATACTACATGCTACTTGGAGGTAGTTCAGAGTATTCAATCTCACGTTCAAAGCAAGCAGTTCAATTTAAACGACCACTTAACCCATGAAATATACAGAGCCATTCATAATCTTTTGGTGCAGAAACAACGTATTATTTCTTTCATAAAAGTGACTACTCACAAAGTTGCACCACCCGTTCCCGGTGTGCATGGAGATGTTCTCTTTACTTATTGTAATATATTACGAAAACAGGAAGATAACTAATGATCTATATTTCTATTGGCTCAAATATAGGAAATCGCGTTTCCCATTTACAAAGAGCTGCTCAGTTACTAAAGGAATGCTATTTTAAAGATTTAAAGTCTTCGATCATTCTAGAAACTAAGGCCATTTTACCAAACGGTGCTCCACCTGAGTGGCATAAGTCATTTCTCAACATGATTGTCTATGGAAGTTGTTCTTCTTCTCCCGAAGAGCTATTAAAAGGTCTAAAACAAATTGAGTGTGATATTGGCCGTCCGCAGGTCTATGAAAAGTGGGCACCTCGCGTTATTGATTTGATAAACAGACTATTTTTGCTTCACTTAATGGCAATGCTAAACCCTATGGATAATACTGCAATAATCAACAAGATGTTCGGTACTGTTGCTTATGATATCTCTAACATTCAAGATTGTTTTTTAAAGAGTTTTACGCTTTTGCCAGAGCTTGTGGGTATTATCAATATTACTCTTGATTCACTTCAGATGGTGATCCTTATTATGATGCAGATCATGCAACCAAGCAAGCACTGCAACTAGTATCAGACAGTGCAAGTATAGTTGATCTTGGTGCTCAATCAACAAGACTTGGCTCCTTAATACAAACTGCAAAAGCAGAATATGCATGCTTAAAACCAGTGTTTGATAATCTCAATCAGTATATGAAAGTCGGTGATATTAAAGTCAGTATTGACAGCTTCTGGCCAGACGTTATTTTAAATGTTTTGGAACACTACAACATTGCCTGGGTAAACAATCAGAAGTCATCGTTATTATGCATTTGCTCTCCATACCACCACATAAGGATAACATCATTCCAGATGACACTAGTACCATAAACCATTGGGCAGAAAGGAACATTAATAGATTACTAACTCTAGGTTTTAATCAATGTTCAATAATTATTGATCCTGGTATTGGTTTTGGAAAATCTCTATATCAGAATATCTGGCTTTTACGCAATATAGAAGCATTGCAAAGTTTTGACTGCAAAGTTCTGGATGGTCATTCTACAAAGTCATTTATTTCTTCTTTTTCTACAGAACCTGTCTCTAACTGAGATTTAGAAACAATTGCTTTATCACCTGCATTGCACAACAAGGTTGATTTCCTTCGAGTGCATAATGTGCGTGATCACATGCAATTTTTTGTAGCTCAAGCTGCTTTACAGTGATGATAGTTATCGGATTTATGGCTGTTGATCCCAAGGGGGTAATTGGAATAAATAATGTATTGCCCTGGCATTATGCAAGTCAGTTAGATCATTTTCGTCAGGTGACTGACAAACAAGTTATTGTTATGGGAAGAAAAACATTTGAGATAATACCCCAAAGCATATTAAAGGACCATATCCCTGTTGTTTTTTCTCGTAACGAGTTAAGTTCTTGTTTTAATAGAGGTATAAAGTGCACTATTATTTCTTCTATGCAAGAGTTTTTGTCAATCCAAGGTAGTTCTAAAGTCTTCGTGATTGGTGGAGCACAAATAGCGCACCTTTTTTTGAAGTATGATCTAATCTCAGAGTTTATCATAACAGAAATTCACAGACTTTATAAAGGTGATGTATATTTCGACTTAACATTTCTTGATGGATGGCATAAAACCGCTCTTGCTAAAACAAAAATTATACTATATCTAGGTTAACACGTGATAAAGATGGAAGAAAAAATTGTGAAACTCATTAAGTCTTTTAATTGTAAATTATGCCACCTGAAACAACAGACAAGAGGACCTTTATGAGAAACTATCTGATGTAATAGTATGTATGTTAAAGCAATTTATACCCACTGTATTGAATGTGGAGAAGTATTAGAGCAGGTTCTTGATTGCTATGTTTCAGAGTTGCTAAGAGAAGAAGTTGTTCTTGGTATCACATCAAAAATCATTTCCGTTTGTCAAAAACAAGTAGTTTGCAAAACTGCTTATTCTAAAGAAGAGCTAATCAAAAGAGAAGCTGATGCAATTGTTGATGTGGATCACAATCCTCATAGTATCTGTTTAACGATTAAAGATAATATCTTAATTCCATCTGCTGGCACTGATGAATCAAATCGTAATGAAATGTATATTTTATACCCAAAAGATATTCAGAAAACAGCTCTATCAATATGGAACTATCTCAAGACAAAACACTGCATAAAACATCTTAGCATTTTGATTACAGATAGTAATGTAACACCTATGCATCGTGGGGTTACGGGCGTTGCTCTAGGTTGATGTGGATTTAAACCACTTTATTCCTATATAGGCAAGCCAGATCTTTATAATCAATCACTGCAAGCACCACAAATCAATCTTCTTGATGCACTGGCAACATCTGCTGTTTTAGTTATGGGAGAAGGGGCAGAGCAAACACCAATGGCAATAATTAGAGTTGCATCAAAGGTTCACTTTCTTACTCGTCCGCCAACGACAAAAGAAGAAAAAAGTGCTAAGATATCCATGAAAAAAGATTTTTACTCTCCTCTCCTCATGGGAGCTCGTTGGTTGAAGAGAAACTTAACAAATTTACTATTTCTTCATAAAGAGAAGTAGTTAAAGGAATTTACTCTATTTCTCCCTCTTTTTTTATTATTTTTAATCCATAATTATCGTAAAAGAAATATGCAAAAACTCTATTGATCTATAGTCTGCAAATTATTAGTAACACTTACTTTAAGGAACCTTATTTTACGCTGATCTTTGAGCGCTCTTTTATGGTATTTTGTAAGAGAATAACTTGTGAAATCATCTTCCTTATAGATAAAAAAGTTACACTGCTTTATATGTGATGCTATCCAATCTGTATAGTCCTGATGATCGGTCGCAATGAATATTTCTCCTGTTATAAGTATTTTTTTTTGGTAATAAATTTGAAAATTCCGTATTAGTTAATCGTCTTTTATTGTGACTTATTTTTGGCCATGGATCTGGAAAGAGGATAAAGAATTTTTCAACACTGTTATCAGGAAAATTTACAATCAATTCTCTTGCATCGTCTGTCCATATTAAAATGTTTTTTATGTTTTGTATTTCTATGTTTTTTAGCAAGCGAGAAACCTCCTTTAAGTTAGGCTCACATCCTATAAATAATAGATCAGGTTCATTGAGCACCTGGTAAAGCATACTTTCACCGTTGCCAAAAGCTATTTCTACCCATATTCTTTTTTCGTGAATTTACAATCTTCTCTATAGATTCCTTGCTGTTTTGAATAGAATATTTTTCCAATATTTCATCAAAACCCGGTTTTAACCTGGACCTTCTGGAGAACGATCTAATCCACTTGCTATTCTTAAATAGTATATTCTTGATACATATATAATTTTTGTCACTATATTTTATATAGCTTAAACAATTCACGAAATGAATTAACGAAAAATTACTTGTCAATAATTATTAATATTATATAATATATGAGTTCTAATAAAGTTTAAATTAAAGGTCACATTGTATGAATAATAATGATCCAGTTGTAAATCTACCGGTTACTATCAGAAAGCTATCATCAAACAAGTTTATAGAAGAGATATGTCACGGCCAATTTGAGGATCAAGATAATGCCTTGTTTGAAGATTCTTTTGTTAACAAAATTAAAGAAGGGGATGTGGTAGAAGGTGTAATTACAAGAATAAACCCTAACGACGTTGTGGTTGATATTGGTTTAAAGTCTGACGGCAGAATTCTGATCAGAGAACTCTGTTGTAATGATGAGATCATTGTTGGCTTGAAAATTTGAGTTTATGTGGAAAGAATTGAAGATTATTATGGTTATGTTGTTCTTGTTAAGTTTATATAAGAAAACGTTGACGCCACTTACGTTTTTCGGATAGAAGCAGAAGCTAGCAAGAAGTTGACGCTACGCAGTTTTTTCGATCTCTTACATTATAGAGAGATATAAACAACCAAAGATAAGTTGTATTAATGGCTGTACTGTGAAAATAAGAATATTACACTGTTATTTGTCGTTCAAGCAAGTGTGTTTTATTCAAATAAAACCCGCAAAACCTTTAGAGTTCTTAGCCGTAAAAAAGCAATTAAAAACGAGAAATGGAATAAGTTGGAAGAAGATACAGTTACAAGAGCTGAAGTAAGCGGAGTTATTAAACGCTCAATTAAATGTGGTTTTATTGTTGATCATGGTGACGGAATAATATGTGAATTTGAAGCAAGTAAAAGACGCGAAGCACCTTATTGAAACTGAACAAAAGTTCATCGTGCTTAAAATGGATAAGAAGCAAGGTAATATTGTAGTATCAAGAAAGCTGGTATTAGAAAAATTGCACCCTGGTGAAAAAATTAAATTTTTAGAATCTTTAACTGAAGACGATGTAATAGAAGGAAAAATAAAAAGCATGACTCATTACGGTGTATTTGTTGGTATTCATGAATCAGATGTAGTTGGAGGTATAGATGGATTGCTACATATTACAGATATCTCTTGGAGTAGAGTGAGACATCCATCTGCAGTTTTTGCTTGTGGCCAGACTAGAAAAGTTAAAATTATAAAAATAGATAAGGAAAATACTAAAATTTCCTTGGGTGTGAAGCAGCTAGAAGATAGCCCTTGACAATATGCAGAGTCAAAATATCCAGTTGATAGTGTGCATAAGAGTTATGTAACAAGCATAGAAGATTACGGATTGTTTGTTGAGCTTAGACCTGGAATTAAGGGTTTAGTGCACTCGTCAGAAATAACCTGGATTAAGAGTAATTCATCAGTTAGTAATGTCGTAACAAGAGGACAAGAAGTATATGTAAAAATTCTCAGTATTGACACTGCTAAGAGTAGGATGAGTTTAAGCATGAAAAGGTGTGTAAACAACCCTTGACAAGTATTTATCAATACATATCCTCCTGGTTCTATTGTTTCTGGTGAAATGAAGAATAATACCGGCTCATATGTATCTGTTGCTTTCAATGATTCTGAAATAGATGAGAACGTAAAAAGGACAATATATGTAAAAGATTTAAGTTGGTCTAGAAATAGTTCAGATGAGATAAAGAAGTATAAGGTAGGTGATAAAATAGAAGCAAAAGTAATAAGGGCTAACGTGAATCGGGCAAGAATTTATCTTGGAATAAAACAAACAGAGTATGATTCTCTTGAAGAACTGATAATGAAAGTTAAGGTAGAGGATAAAATACAGGTTATTGTAGGTAAGAGAGGAGATAATGGATTAGTCGTTGAAGTTGACAACGATGTAACCCTTCCAATAGATCAAGAACATTTACCGGAAAATAAAAAGTTTTCTATATCAGAAAAAATAGAAGTTGAAGTATTGGATGTTGAAGAATATAACATAGTATTATCTGCTAAGCGATAAGGTTTACTTATTTTGACTTCATATAAATGACAACAAAGTCTGATATAATAGCGAGGTTAGCAAAAAGACATCCTTTTTTAAATAAGATTGTTGATAAATTTTTTGGGATACTTTCAAGCACATTGAAGCATCATAATACAGTTGAAATTAGGGGGTTTGGTTCTTTTTCAGTTAGACGTTATAACTTGAAAGAAACAAGCCATTTAATGTTACAGAAGTTCATAAAGAATCAATACTTTAAAACATATTTTCGTAGCAGTAAAAAATTATCTGATTTGATAAATGTATAAAAACTTATACCATAAATAAGATGAAAGTAGGGGTTTGAGTTTATACTGTACGATAGAAATTTTTAGCACCATATGCAAGTAGTAGAAATAGTTATACGTAATAACACATACAAAATATCTTGCGAAAGTGGGAAGAAGAGCCATTTATTACGTCTTGCTAATAGTTTTGACAAGCTAGTTGGTTCTCTATCTCAAAAAACTGGAGGTAAGGGTTCGGATGCATTAAATTCCTTACTTGCAGTGCTAATTCTTGAGAATAAAATTTGTAATTAACAAAGCGGTTGGATGAAGCAAATCAAGAGCGCGAGATGTATAGAAACGAGAAAAGAATAGAATATATTGAGGTACTAGATAAGGTAAATAAGATTATCATTAACCTTGAGTGCAAAAAGGATTAACTTCAATAAAGCAAGCAATTAAATTGACTATCTGACTATTTAAGCCAGAAGGGAGGTTTGTCTTACGAGTTGTGTAACAATACAATTCGTAATCATCAAGATCAACAATTTTTTCGTATTCGATTAGTTTGCTCAAGGAAAATTTATCAAGATATTTGAATGCGAAATGCCCTAAAAGTATATCGGTTTCTTTGCAACCCCTATTCCAGCTTCTATACATCAATTTTCTTCTGAGTAGTGAGGTATCTGTCATTGCAATTAAACTTTTTTTTTAATTTAAAAGTGAAACTAAATACTTGTCAAGCGAGGCGCGTTTTAATATACTTAACATTTGTTTAAGACCTAAATACACAGTGGAGTTAATTTCGAATTTCATTCATCAGTTTGGCAATGGAATATATTGTTTTCTGACATTTGCCTTAATCATTTCTGTTATAGTGTTTGTGCATGAATATGGGTATTATGTTGTTGCCAAAGCATGCAAAGTTAAAGTTGAATCTTTTTCTATAGGTTTTGGTCCTGAAATTTTTGGTTTTAACAATAAGTCTGGGACTAGATGGAAACTAAGCGCTGTTCCATTGGGTGGTTATGTTAAAATGTTAGAGGATACTAAGGCAGCGAGTGTCCCAGCTGATCAAAAAGAATTAACTGAAGAAGAAAAGTTGTATTCATTTCATACAAAATCACGGTATAAAAAAGCAGCAGTGGCTTTTGTAGGACCTTTTGCAAATATGATACTTGCTGTTATAGCTTTTACAATATTTTTTAGCGCGGCAGGTTATTAACGTACTCCACCGGTGATTACGAATGTAATTGAAGGAAGTGCAGCCAAACAAGCTGGCCTATTACCAGGTGACACTATTACACAAATCAACGAACATAAAATAAAATACTTTGAAGATATTTTGCGTATGATAATGTCGAACCCCAAGACGAGAATGGAAATTAAATATAGCAGAAATAATGAGAAGCGTAGAACTAGCCTGACTCCATTGACAACTGAGAGTAGAGATGTTTTTAGCAAAATAACAGACAGAGAAACTATAGGGATTATTTCAGTCAATACATTAAAGCAATCATCTTTTCTTGGGGCTGTGAATTTATCAGTAAGTGAAACTTACCACACTATGTGATTAACGATCAAAGCTATCTTTCAAATTATCGTTGGTAGGAGAAGTGCAAGTGAAATAGGTGGACCAATAAAAATTGCAAAATATTTAGGACAATCAGCTAAAAAAGGACTTATTATGGTTCTGTATCTCATGGCAATTATTTCAGCTAATTTAGTTGCGATTAACTTGCTACCAATTCCGCTACTGGATGGTGGGCATTTATTTCGTTATATTATAGAAGCAGTTATACGTAGAGATTTAAGTTTGAAATATCAAAAATATGAGGCTACCTTTGGTGCTTCCATTTTGTTCTTGCTGATGGCAATTGCAATTTCGAATGATATTAGGAGTCTTTTTTAAAATAAATATGAAAAAGCTATTCTACACACAAATAGTAATTTTTATCTCCTTTCCTGCTCTACTTGTTGCTTTAGAAAATAAGAAAAAAGTACAGATAAAAGATATCAAATACATTGACAATGAGCGAGTAAGCAATCAAACAATAGGGTTTTATATAAAGTTAGAACCTGGTAGCTATGTAGACGACGATGATAGAGAGTCGATTATAAAAGTTTTATATAAAACAAAGTTGTTTGCTACTGCTAACGCTTATATCGATGGTAAAAAAAATTTAGTAGTAAAAATTTTTTTAAAAAGTGGTTATATAACGAGCATTTGGCTCGTTCGCAAGATTCGTGATCTGCTGGTATACGTGACCGACCGAAGGTCACCTTCGGCTGGATATTCCGTTGTCCTAGCAGAAAAATACGGTCTATTGTCGTATGACTCGTTTTTATCGTTAACAGTGAAGTTCAAACAAGGTGAGCATTGTCGAGCAACGTTTTTGAACTCCAGGCCCGAGGTCGAGTGGGGACATTGGAGCCTCAAGGAGAGAGAGAGGCAATCGTATCACATTAGAACGATACAAAAGATAATTGGTGAGTCCCGCGTAGTGGCAAAAATTAGCATGATTCACGCTTTGCAGAGACACACGCGGCTCTCGCCCCAGTCGTCTTTCGGCAATCAGGCTTGCGCCAGTCAGTTCGACCGATCGTCAAGCCAGTATCAGCATAGCCAATTCCAAGATTTTAAGTAGTTTGGTTACCAGACACTTGAAATCTTATTCGCTTCACAGCTGAAACGTTGTATCCTGCGACTATGAAGCTGCTCTGTTCGATTTAATACGTATTGTACGTACGACAGAGCACCTAGTTCGTCAAAAGGTGACAATTTAGCGAGATTTGCGCTCTTGAAGTCGGGGGCTGCCCTGATTCTCTGAGTTTCGTCTTCGTCGAGGAGCAACAAAGGCCGCTGCCTGGTTGATTCCTGAGAGACGGGCTACAACAGGGAGAGCTATCGTACGTGCCTATCACCTCTGCGTTACTCGCGCTCTGCCACCCCGTTTAGAAGCAACCCCCATGTAACGAATAGAAGCACACGGTGAGGTGAACGGAGTCGTGGAGCCTCTGGCCGTCCTCAGCCTCCAGGACTAGCAATCGCTAGTTATAGCGTGTCTCCCCGCTCCCGAATCCCCGCATTTATCGGGATTCGTAGGAAGCGAGCCTTTCTATAAGGTGCAAGGTGAAGAGAAGATGACCCCCCTCCTCTCCAGCCACTCCCTCATCGACTTCTTCTTCGCCACAGAAGAAGAGTCGATAATACAGTCCACTGCATTACCTTCGCACTACAGGCAAGGTATTGCGATCCCCACACATAGGCTCGTGATCGAAGCCTGGAGTCGGGAATCTTCGGTACAGCTTGATTTACACTCTCGCTTACCGCCGCGGTTCCGCCGCGTTTCTCTTTTTCAGATGCCGACGTCGCTGAAAAATCCGAGCCGGCGTCGCCACGACCAGAAAGGGCCCTCAGATCCACCACCGACCAAAGGAGCCGCCGAGGACCATAGGAGCCCCCGCCCCGCCGTACACGTCAAAAAGAAATCGAATAAAAGTCGTACATAAGTCCTTCTAAGGGACGACTAAAAATTGAATTTGTGTACCTGTTACTTTCTTTATTCCCTCACTCTCACCTTATCCGGACCTCCGTTAGATCGCTTATTTTAAGCGATTCTAATAAAATTCAAAAAATCCACTAATTAACAAGATAATATTAAAGGGTAATAAATTATTTAACAGCAAAAAGCTGCTAAATCAAAGTCAATCAAAGTCGCTAACTATTTTCACTCAAACAAAATTGCAAAACGATGTAATGAATTTAATCGCTACTTATAGGAATAACGGTAAGGTTGGTGTTGTTACACTATATTAGTCAATATTAAATTGATATAACTTATTTTTCTTTACATTAATTGTAATCTGTGTTACAACTCTCTTTGTTTCTTATTGTTGCTTATAAAATAATATTATAGTTTTATTTTATAAGCTGTGTTGGTAACGCAAATAGTAATTTTTTTTTGTTACAAATTAATTCATGACTACGTTCTGTTCTTCCGTTACATCGTGATCGTTCCTGTATACGCATGGCGTAGAAAGATTAAAATGTGATTTCTAATATAATTCAGTTGTTATTAACATTAAAAGATGCTTTATTATATAAAATAATTTAACTATATCCAATAGGTGTTAACGTTGCATATGAGCTGAATAAGCTTGATAGTAATAGAATCAATCTAATTTTTAAAATAAAAGAAGGTAGAACATCTAAAATTAAGGATATAAGATTTATAGGTAACAAAAACTTTCCTGAAAACGAGCTACAGCAAGCTATTAAAGTGCATAGTAATGACGTATTTAGTAAATTATTTAGAGCCATGTTTAAGGGGGTACGATCAGATATGTCAGAGCGGCGACATTACCGACAAAATTAGGCAAAAACAGGGGTTTACGGCCTGACACTTTTAGTCCTTATATGAGATGATTTTAAACTGGGAATGGGTTCATTCGAAAGAAAACAGTTCAATGCAGCGCAGTCAACTCGCGATTTAACGAAATTCTACTGATATTTAGTAATACGAGTGTTGTAAAGTAGAGCAAAAATCTACCATTGACAGCTATGGAAATTTAAGCATTTTTATGTAATTTAGAGAGTGTTTTGAACGAAATCGCGAGTTGACTGCGCTGCGTTGTACTTTTTTCTATCGAATGAACCCTTTCCCAGTTCAAAATGTTCTCATATAAGGACGAAAAGTGTCAGGCCGTAAAACCATACAACAGTATTGCTTTTGGCTGGGTTATCGATAAAACAGAGCAAAAAATGTGACAAATTTAGTTGAGCATTTGCAAACCAGGCTACGCCTAATTTGTAAGGCTGCCGATGTGGAATCGGAATCTGTGATACCCAAATTAACGATGCGAGTTACTGAAAATTTCCCCCTCCACTACACACACCACCTTAGGAGTCGCGTGTACGTGAGCTCGGCGCTTCGGGCCACTTCGGCCATATTCGAAAAGTCAAAAGAGAACGCAAGTGTAAAGTGAACCTTACTCTCTCGCTCTTTAAATACTGTCCAAGTTATCCGACAAACGACACAAACCGCGCGCGATATTTTCATTTGCCCAGACATATTTACGAAAGCCCGAGAAGACAAGAATACGGAGCCCGTCTTTTGCTATCATGCAAGTTCAAATCTGTGACTTTTTTATTTCATACATAATTTTTAGTAGCTTTTTAACTTTAGAATTCCTCGCTTCATATATTACTTCATTTATAAAATACTGTAGAAAATATAATTCATATTTTAGCCACACAGATAGCCATAAAACACAGTTGCATCGTTCTCATTTTTTTACAACCAGTCTTTTATGGAATGAAATAATAATTTGAGTCATAATAATATAAAATTAAATTTATATAAAGATTGGAATTGTATATTAAAATTACTTGTAGAATAAAAAAAAAGTTGCAGGTTTGAACGGGATCCGAACTCGATCAATGGTAAAGACATAGATGACAGGTATAGGATCCGTGCATCTTGACGTTCATCATTTCATTACGGTTACGAGGTGAGATTGTGAGATCCTATACACGTCTGATGTCGCAGTCAGATTATGTATAATGAAGAAATAAATGCAGTAGATCACATGTATATTCAAAACAGTCGTGTGCATTTGGATACACCACCAGGTATGCATAGGGAATTGAAATATCTCAGTACTGTCGATTATCTGTTGCGATTTCGAGTAACACTCGGTCATGTTCGGCTCGTGTCGCATATCGCATCGCTCGCTCCTAACCTAGCGCGTTACCACTTATGTATACATACAGGGTGTCCCGCGTAACACACAAAAAAAGAACACAAAATTAAAAAAGTGTTTACATGTCATTTGCATGGTATAAGGGGGAAAATTTATTGCCTATAACAAATTATCTTTTAGATTATTATTTTCAAAGATATGATAATCAAGTTTAGTTTTTTAAATAGAACTATATACTTTTTTTCAAATCATTTTGTAGTGCGTTTCAAGATAAATTTAACGATATAGAAATTATGTATCTGTTTTCAAATGATTTTCGAGATATTGGATACGAAAGTTTAGTGTTTTTCAGCACAGGAAAACCTGCTCGAGTAGAGAGCACCGCAGGAAATCTCGCCTACGCGTCAAGTGCCACATGCCATATATTATTCCTTGAAATCAATACGGGAGGGTCTGCTGCAGAAACAGTAGGCCCAAATTCTGGAAATGGTTTTCCTGTGAACCTGACTATCATATCCTTGAAAATAATAATTTGAAAGATAATTTCATCTAGCCAATAGATTTTTTCCTGTATATGTGTAGATACAGTAATGTTGCCGACGAGAGCTGTTTCGTCTACACGGACGAGAGCCGCGGTCTATCCCCACTACCTCGTATGATGTGTGCCTCCGTGTAACCAATTCTTGGAACCATCGCGTACGAGCTCGATACCCCAGAACAAGGCGGCCATAAAAAACAAAGATAGCATTAAGGATTTAAATAGGAAAAGTTGAAGTTTCTTATTCGTAAACAGATTTTCACGCACGTAACACCAGTAAATTCCTTGTGCTCTCCCGATGAAAATGATATTAAACACGAAAGGATTCCGATTATTTATAACATACATAAAACTTGATTTATAGAAAGAAAGGTCACGCTCATTTACGTATACAGTAATGTTACAGACGAGAGCCGCGCTCGGGTCTCGTAACGGCTCTTGTTCGTGCGAACGAAACGGCCCTCGATCGTATTATTACTGTATTTAGAATCCAACGATCCTAATCCAGACCTAACTCAAAATATACATACACACATACATATATATATTAATATTTCTATTTAAAATTGGTTTGAGTTTCATTAGTATCTACTTATATATGTAAAATAATATATACTTCTATATTCTATATTCTATGTATATATAAAAAGGATGAATAATATCTAGCGAAATAATAAATCGGAAAACGGACAAGTAAGCTCTTTCTACAAATTAAGTTATTAAGTATCTTTATTATAAATAATCGGAATCATGTCGTATGTGATATCATTTTCTTCGGAAGAGCACAAAGAATCGATTGGTGTTACTTACGTGAAAATCCGTTTGCAAATAAGAAACTTCAATTTTTCCTATTCTTAATCCCTAATGCTATACTTGTCTTTTGTAACGTCATTGATTTCGGGCATCGAGCTTGAGCATAGACGGTCGAGCGAAACCCTTTATTTTTGCTTCTTCGGTCGTGCATCAATTATCTTGGCGACCGAGAGTAAAGGAAGCCAAATCGACTACCAGTGACGGACGAGAGCCGCGACCAGACCCAAGCGCGGTTCTCGTCCGTAACATTACTGTATATGTATACGTATACTTATGTACACGCACACATATGCGTGATCTTCATATTAATATAAAAACGATATTTGGAAAAAGTGTCTATCTCGAGAAAGGCATCGACGTGGGCAAACAATGAATAATATGAATGTAGTGGTATTTAGAATGTGACACTTGTAAAAGTTATACACATACAAATAACATGTGTCGTTTGATAAATACCACTACATTCACACGATTCAGTGCTATATTGAATCACAGAAAATATCTTAGCAATCGGAAACATCGCGCGTGGCTCGTGCCGCTTGCAGGGATTTGAACAGTTGAATGTGGCGTTTCAAGAGTGAGAGAGTAAGACTCATATTCGCACTTTCTCTACTTTCCGCAAATGTCCGAAGTCGGTCGCGAAGCGTCGAGTTCACGTACACATAGCTCGTATAGTAGTGTGTGCAGTAGAGGGGGAAATATTCTAAGCTTCCTCCCGAATTCGAAATCATAGAAAGGCTCCATCTTGCGTTCATCAAGCAGCCACGTGTCTGTGGATAATACTATTTCTGTAACGAAAACTGTAATAGCAGATACCGACCTGGCAATTTCGAAATGTCACGTGACTACCGTACCCCCTTAAGGGCAGAACTCGTTATTCACCACAATATTTATTAACACACAATTGCTCCATCGTTCTTATTCGTCTAAAGGATATATTGTAACGAATCGTGTGTCGTTGTACATAAAACGTTCACAGATAGAGCGGCTTACCTGTGAACAGGGAGCAGGATTCGTGTGGCGTGCGGTTAAGAAATAAGTTTCATAGACTATGATATCTCTTTTAAAATAAAACATGAAATCACTTATTGGGCTACATGTTCTACAATACTAAGATCCTTAATTCTATTCTTTTTGTAGTACTACCTTTAGTTTTCGGTGCGATAGATTTCTATCACTTTACAATTGATACTTACCACGAAATTCTGTAGAGACAGAATATTAATTACTTTTGATTGGAGCAGATGGCAGTGATGATCGGAGTCAACGAATGTTGGGGAAAGTCCAAGGAGCTAGTTGAAGCTGCCTCGGTCGGTAATCGAGAAGCTGATCGAAGTTGCCTCGATTCGGCGGATCCTAGAAGCTGTTTAGAGCTGCCTCTGTCAGGAGTGATCTAGGAGCTGCCTAAAGCTACCTAGACCGAAGGGACCAAGGAACTGTTTAAAGTTATCTTGAACGAGGGGATCATGGAGCTGTGTAAAGCTGCCTTGAATGAGAGAGCCAAGGAGCTGGTTAAAGCTGCCTCGTATGAGAGAACCATGGAGCTGGTTAAAGCTACCTTGGTGTGGTTTGGAATTTCGAGAGAGAACTAGAGTTTTAATTCTTATTATCTTCCTACTGTCTTCTAGTGCTGGCGCTGCCCTATTTATACGGGGAAATTGCCTCCCTCTTTTGGGCCCAATGACTGACCTCGGTGTAGGGGTAGCGTCGTGTTGCGCCTGCGCGTGTAGGAGTCATCGCAGGATATGCGATTTCTATTGGTTCCGGGTTTTCGGCGCATGCGTCTGGTAGTGTTTGCGCCGGCGTATAGAGAGCGTTGTTTATTGATTGGCTAGTACTGTCATCATCCGGTCGTCATCCTGTCGTCAACGTGTATTCTATCACATGCCATAGGATATCGTCATGATGACGTACCGATCCTGTGCGCACGCATAATGGGAAGTGTTCCGTTGTGTGTGCGCACGCGAGCCGCGTATAGCTGGCGCGAGGGTTCGATTAAGGATTTGTTTAAGGATTCGGTTAAGGATTCGAGGTTAGGGTTTTGTATCACTGCCACTGTTCAAATTTAATTATCGCTTGTCATTTATTAATTATAAAAGGGGAAATGTCTTGCGACACTAGATTTCCTCACAGATGAGGTCGCGGTTGGTTGTAACAATATTCAAAATAATATTCAACCGATTGCTGAGGTTGATAATAACAATCAGATAGAATTGACTTTTTTGATTGACGAAGGACAGCAATATTTGTTTGGAAATAATGAGGTTAATATTGAAACTGATATTCAGGATTTAAGCCTAAAAGAGGAAATATTGAACTTTATATCAGAGGAAAACGATAAGATATTTAATAGAGTTAAAATGAATAATACAGTAGAAAAAATAAACAAGTATTTAAATAAGAAAGGGTATATATTTGCAAAAATTAATCCAGAGTATATACAACGTGACAATGTTGTAGATGTGACCTACAGAGTGCTGCCGGGTAAAAAGATTTATATAGATCAAATTACAATCAAGTCGAACACAGCATTTTAACTGTGCATAGATGTGTCATCTTAAGCGTAGTTGGAAAGCATCGAATTGTACATTACGTTACATAGTGCAGCCTTTGCACATTGCTGGAAAGCACCTCTATGTACTTGCTTTTTTCATGTACTTGGTGAAATCTTTTTACTTTTTTGAAGTTTTTTGTTAGGATCTCAGTTCTTTTTACAAAGATAATTTGCATAGGGAATAATCTCAGATAATTTTTAATATTATACTTTATACGTTAAAATATACAAGTAAAATACACAAAATGGTTTTTGCATATTTATCGTGCATAAACATCCGCAGTTTAGTAATAACAACCACAATTAACACCTTTCGAAGTAAAATATGTATGCATTTTTAGCATTTCATGGTCAAGCTTGCTTTTCTACTCGTAAATTATCAACGGATACCCACGTTGTGCCCCTACACCTTACCATATTCGTGTAATGACCATCAGCAATACTTTTACCATGGTGGAAAATCGCTGATTTAAGTTTATAACACTGATCTCCCATTTGTATTTTAGTAGTAGGTATTGCTTTGATGTAGAAATTTTCCACTTTCGTTGTTGCGCCACTATTATGATCGAACAAAACTAATTTTACAATGAGAATTTGTTTGGAAGCAGTTATATTGACTTCCTTCATTATGTTTGTATTTGAACTATCACAATTGTTGCAAGGATCTGTCAGATTTATCCATCGCTGTCCTGTGAAATTATGTTTTATTATGTCTTGAAATTCAAATAATTTTTTTAACATCTTGGGCAGTGCAAGGTGTACTATACAATTTATACTGATAGTAGTACTTGTACAATTATATTTGTTGTAATAACCATATATTTCTATTGTAATTTTTCTTCGAATATTTATTATATCAATATTTGAAATTTCTGTTCCATTATAGAAGAGAAATTTATCAACCAGTAAATTACAAGCTGAAAGCAGTTAGAACAATGAAATAATAATGTTCTAAACGAGAATTCTGGCTGCAATTTGTTACAACATACTTCGCACAAGCATGGCACAAATTTTCAGAAATTTATGCGAATGGAGATGCTTCTCCGTTCTATAACCTTCTACTACAGATAACCTCCCTGCCATGCCGGTGCGTTTGAAATGTCATTTGACACTTGGCAGGTTCTCTATCCAATGACGGCCGCCGAGCCCTGCCGAATGATCCCGAGAGTCGACGAACGAAACATGTGTTAATTCCTTTTGGCTGAATGTGTGCGTGTAACGCGTATGTCGAATGATCCCGAGAGTCGACGTCCGAAACATGTGTTAGTTCCTTTTGGCTGAATGTGTGCGTGTAACGCGTATACGTATTATGTTGACGAAAATTTGCCTGAAGAGTAAGAATTATAAGAAGAATCAGAAAAAAATCATACAATTTTCGACTGATCCATGATATGATATTGTGCCGCCAGCGGTAGACCCACCGTCGCTCGAGGAACACCACGGGGCGTTTTAACTTTATACACTTTTTATTTACAACTTTGTATAACTTTTTGTCCGACACTTTTACGTGCATCCGATTCGTGCGCGTTCGCGGTCTCGACAGACAGCTTGACAGCTGTCACCGTAATCGTTCTCTTTCGATTATCGACAGTCTTCTTCTCGCGAGCACCAGTTGGCCGTGGCTGTGTACCGGGTGCTCGCAACAATATTACGATATCTCTGTCATAGGTTGATGGATTTTATTGAATTTGGTCTTATTGGAAAGCTCAGACGCTGTTTACATAAGAAAAATGCTTTTTAATTTAGATAATATTGCCCGTGTGATGAGATATTAATGAAATAAGTTTCAGGTATGGTTAGAATTGCCGATTATCCTGTAAAGAAACGCGGCAGCGACAGTCGACATATATACAGTATGTCCCACGAAATCCTGGACAGTCGATTATTTGCTAACCTATTAAAGATACGAAAAAAGTTTTTCGTATCTTTAACAATTAATATAATACCATATAATAATACCATCACCAAATGTTAAATTTTCTATTGAAGCAGGGATTTAAATACAATATATAGTTATTTATATCAGTTATTGGCTTAATTACTTCCTTATTTATGGGGTATAAGTTTGCAGGATGTCAACCTGAGAACACAAAGACTGCCATTATTGATAATAATAAAGTTATCAATGAATCTCTTGCTCTGCAAAACATACAACAACAAATAAAGGAGCAGAATTCTAGATTACAACAAGAATTTGAAAGTGAGTTAGAAAAACTTAAGCCATCAAAAGAAGAGTTTAAACTTTTGTCAGAAGAAGCAAAAAAGGAAAAGACAGAACAGTTTAATAAGCATACTGTAAATGCTAGGGATGCTTACGCTAAAACAATGTTGTATTTAGAAGAAAGTTATAGAGATGTAGTAGAGAGTGTTTTTAACAAGATAAAAGAAGTTGCTAAAAAAACGGCAGAAAAAGACAACATAGATTTGGTACTATTTATTTAAAAAAAAAAACCAAGTTTTATATTTACTTTACTTTATGCTATTTACTTTATGTCTATTGAGAATGCAAAATTCAGAAAGCCAGTCACACCAGGGGACACACTGATTCTGCAAGCTAATGTTAAAAACGCACGTTTAAGTGCATGTAAATTTGAGTGTATTGCGTGTGTTGGTGAAGAAAAGGTTGCAGAAGCAACGATTTTAGCTATGCTACAAAATACAAAAGGCAGCGTGCATACTGTATAATGCAGCTTAATATCTCATTTTCAAATTTATATACTCGTAGTTGATTAATAAAATTGAATGAGACATTTTTGAATTATATTAAATCATGTAAGGAAAGCTTGTTTTGTTCATTAATTGAAGCAAGGGAAAATCAGATTGGTGATAGCCAGTTAATAATAGACCTCTCATATTTATTTGATGAGTTCATTGCAAAACTTTTCAACATTGAAAAAGAAATAGAAGAGCTAAAGAAAAAACACAATGACTTTGCTGTGATATATAAATGCAAAATGTTATTTGTCCAACGCTACGCATTGAAGAAATGTATTAATGTGGCGAATATAGGTACTACTAACAAACTAAGTCATTTTCTCACTTTGCCAACAACAGAAAAAATTTTTGCAGAGCAGGTGATGCATTGGTTTAAAGATAAAGAAAATCACAAAGAAGAAATAGAACTTGCGGCACAATATGCAGTGTGGAGAGTAAAAAATAAACCGAGTATATTATTCACTATTCATAAAAAAGTCGACCACGAAAACCTCATGACATTTTCTAAAAAGACGAAACGTAAAAAGACGATATGGTTTTGATCTAACAAGCAAAAAGGTAAGTTTGAACAAAGCATTAGATAACGCTCACTACTGCATATTCTGACATAAGCAAAATAAGGACAGCTGCTCAAAGGGGCTAATTAATAACGACAATACTTTTAAACAGTCCCTATTGAAAGTTGAATTGCATGGCTGTCCACTAGAACAGAAAGTATCAGGAATGAATCTGGTGAAAAGCGAAGGTTACAGCATAGCAAGCCTTGCAATTGTGATGATAGATAACCCATTATGCGCGGCTACTGAGCACAGAATATGCAATGACTGCACGAACTCATGCATATATCAGAAACAAGAACCCGTGAATGTGTCAATGATTGAAACAAGGATTTTAGATGATGTGCTTAGTTTACCGTACGGATTTGAAGTATATTCTTTGCTCAGCCGTTGGAATCTTTAAAATTTTCAGCGCTCATTGCCAAGAGAAAACACCGGAAAAAACGTTCTGGTTGTAGGCCATGGTCCTGCTGGCTTTAATTCAGCTCATCATTTATTGAATGATGGGCATAACGTTATTACCATTGATGGATTAAAGATTGAACCTTTAATCGATAATTTCCAGCTAATTAAAGATTTTGAACACGAAAAACTGAGTGAACGCACGGCAGGTGGATTTGGTGGAGTGGCAGAATATGGCATTACTTCTAAGTGGGATAAAAATTACTTAAAGATTATTAGATTACTGCCGGAAAGACGTGAGAATTTCGTACTTTATCGGAGCATTCGTTTTGGTGGCACGATTAATGTTGATGATGCTTTCAACTTGGGTTTTGATCACATCGCACTAGCACTTGGCTCTGGCAAGCAACGAATGATCAAAATAAAGGATATACTAGCTCGTGGAATGCGTATGGCATCCGACTTTCTTATGTCGTTACAACTGACTAGCGCTCTTAAATTTGATTCTATAGCAAATCTGCAAGTTCGTATGCCGATAGTTGTCATAGGTGCGGGGCTTACTGCGATTGAGACTGCCACTGAAGCTTTAGCGCATTATCCAATTCAAGCCGAAGAATTTCTTCTTCGTCATGAGATAATAGCTGATAAGTATGGAGAGGACTGTGTTGAAAAGGATTGGACAGAGAAAGAGCGCGAAATTGCGAATGAGTTTATATCGCACGCACAATTGATCCGAGAAAAGCAAAAGTTAGCAAAAAAGAGAGTAGAGAAATGAAAATATTAAAGTTAATGCAGAGTTTGGGGGGAGTGAAAGTTGTATATAGAAAAGAGCTAAAAGGTTCGCCAAGTTATCGATTAAATAGCGAAGAGGTGCAAAATGCATTGTCAGAAGGGATTTACTTTATTGAAAACTTAGAGCCAGTTGAAGTTACGACGGATAAATATAATCATGCTGAATCAATAAAACTAATAGACACAAAATCCTGCTAAATCAAATGCATGAAAGCTCGTTCTATCTTTATAGCAGCACGTACTGAACCAAATAGAGTTATTGCAACAGAAGAGCACGAGTAACGCAGAGGTGATAGGCACGTACGTTATCTCTCTCTGTTGTAACCTGTCTCTCAGGGATCCAACAGGCAGCGGCCTTTGTTGCTCCGAGACGAAGACGAGACTCAGAGAATCAGGGCAGGCCCCGATTCCAAGAGCGCAAATCTCGTTCAATTGTCCCCTAAGACAAACCAGGTGCTCGGTCGTACGTAGTATACGTACGAATCGAGCAGAGCAGAATCCTAGTTTGTAGGCGACAGTGTTTCAGCTTTTGAGAGCTAGTAAGATTTCAAGTGTCTGGTAACCACACTACTTGAAATCTGAAGACTGGCTAGCTGAGATACGCTTGACGAACGGTCGCACTGACTGTTGCAAGCTTGGTTGTCGTAAGACGACTGGGGCGAGAGCCGCGCGTCTCTCCGCAAAGTGGAGAATGTGTTAAATTTTACCACTACGCGGCGCTCACTAATTATCTTTTATTTCGTGCTAATGTAGTACGATGTACTCTCTCTCTCCTTCAGGCTCCGATGTCCCCACTCGACATCGAGCCTGGAGTTCAAAACCGTTGCTCGACAACGCTTACTTTGTTTGAACTTCAATTTTAACGATAAAAACAAGTCATACGACAGCTGACCGTGTTTTGCTGCTAGGACAACGGATTCTCCAACCGAAGGCAACCTTCGGTCGGTAACGTATACCAACAAATCACGAATCTCGCGGATGAGCCAAATGCCCGTTATATAACCGCTTTTTAAACAGCTGCATTTCCTGGAACCGCTGTATTTATCAATAAATCATATATCACAGCTGAAATTGAAATAAACACTGTTGCCTTAAAAGGGTATAAAAATGTATGTAAGGTTCTGAATTTGTTGCTTCGTTTAAGCGTGGGGCTAAAGTTTCTTTATTGCAAAAAGTAAGTCAAAACCTTTAGCAGAGAGAGGGGCGAAATAACTATGATCAATTTAACATTTATATGCGTAATCACTGCCAATCCTTACTTACCTATTTACAATAAATCTTCGATTTTCGATTTTGTGTACAACACAAAAAATATTTTGTCGCAATTTAATTTGTTATTATGTACCACTTTATTGTTTATTTCTTTACGCAAGTTATTTTACCCGAGAATAAATTTAAAAATTGATGTTAATTGGACTTTTAGAGTTTTCATATCCTATATTGTCTTACTGTTCAATCAGTTAGTCTCTAAAATTAGAGAAATGTTCGCCAGCATAGTGCAAAACTTGACTATTTCACTTGCTGGTTTATACTTTAATAATATTACTGAACTTAAAGAAGTGTTGGATTATAACTCAGTGAGTTTTGTTTCAGCTTCTTCTCTCTTTTTAATGAGTATTCTACTAATGCTATTATGTTTAAATCGTTAACTGGAGGTTTAAATTCTGTATTTATTAAACTGAGGCGAAAGTCAATCATTTCTGAAGATGATTTTAGTCTTGCCGTGCGTGAAATACGTATAGCTTTAGTTGAAGCTGACATTTCATTTGAAGTTGCGAAAAAATTCATCAATAACATTAAAGATAAAGTGATTGGGGAAAAAGTCATAAAAAGTGTTTCTCCAGCACAAATGATAATTAAAATTGGACAGGATAATTTAGTTGCAGTTCTCTGATCAGAGAAAAGTGACTTAAATCCAGCAGTTAAACCCACTGCTGTGATTACGATAGTGGGCTTACAAGGTGCAGGTAAAACAACTACCTCAGGAAAGCTTGCTTTAAAGCTAAAAAAGCAAAAAAAGAAAGTGATGCTTGCCTCTTTAGATATTTATAGGCCAGCTGCCCAGAAACAGCTTCAGGTACTGAGTAAACAGATAGAAGTACAAACTTTACCTACAGTAATAAATGATGGGCCTATTGCAATTACAAAAAGGGCACTGGTGGCAGCAAAGAACGATAATTATGATGTATTAATACTAGACACCGCAGGCAGACTTCATATTGACAATAATATGATGAATGAGTTGAAAGCCGTAAAGGGAATAGCTTCGCCAACAGAGGTTATTTTAGTAGCCGATGCAATGATAGGCCAGGATGCAGTTAACATTGCCAAATCATTCAATGAGGTAATAGGTGTAACCGGCATTATTCTCATTCGTGTTGATGGTGATGCACGTGGTGGTGGTGCTCTTTCTATGAAAATGATCACCGATTGTCCAATTAAGTTTATTGCTTGTGGTGAAAAATTAAGTGATCTCGATGATTTTTATCCCGATAGAATTGCAAAAAGGATACTTAGCATGGGTGATGTTGTCTCATTGATTGAAAAAGCTGCTGAGATTGTTGATCAGGAAGAAATTGATAAGTCACAAAAGTGTTATGTCCCGGGTGCGCTACCGGGGATAGTACAGTATTCTGTGAGGTTTAGGCGTCGATTGCCTTCCTTGGGATCGCTCGGAAAATTCAGGGTTAGGTTCACTTAGCTTCTCACGTATGCACGTACGTGCATAGTTAGTTTTATTTATAATTCTCGTTTCGCAGATTAAACGTTATTACAAGTTGAATATAAATTACAATATTTGATTACCTTAATTTCGGAGGTACGAAATCGGGAGGAACCAATGGCTCGGCTTCTAGGAGACTTACAAGTTTCCCTTCCCGGTTTATCGTCGCGTTACACTATACAGACTATACACTGTGACGTATTCCTCACTTGAGTTTAGTATACGGAAAAAGCAAGAGTCAAAAGTTCCGACAGGTTTTGAAGGAGTTGATTGGAATTTGTTCAAATGGGGGGGGGGGGGGAGGGGGGGGGGGGCGAAAGTCCTGTAGCAATTGATGCTTACCTCGGCGAAATCTACAGCCCGTGATCTGTAGTCGTAAGGTTTCCATCTATAATTTTTATTAATTTTGGACTTCGATATTCCTCAAATAATGTATACTAACGAGATCGCAGTTTCTAATCTTGTCGCTACCTAATTTCTATCTTATTCCAACGCGAATTATACTAGGTCAGTCGCCAGCTCACATTTGACATCTTCCCGGATTATTGCACTGCTGAGGTTGTCAAAATACCCGGAATATAACAAAAGAAAGTAAAAAACGGTAAATTCGACCTAAACGACCCAGTGGAAATGTTAAAAACTCTCAATAAAGTGGATGGTATTAGCAACATAATGAAAGTCATTCCTAGTTCATTCTCGAAAAAGCTAGGTAGCAGTGTGCCAGATGACAATAAAGTGAAAAAATATATAGCTATCATCAACTCAATGACTGAAAAAGAAAGGCAAAATCCAGATATTTTAAATAGCAAAAGAGGACTTAGAATTTCTAAGGGGTCCGGAACAAGTGTAACTGACATTAATCTTTTAATTAAGCAGTATAATCAAATGAGCTCTGTGGTAAATAAGTTCAGTAAAGTTGACCATAGTAAACTCAAAGAATCTGATTTGATGGATATGCTGCGCAGAAAGTAAGTCAGCAGGTAGTGGAATGAGACGATTGTCAGTAGACCTTTAGCTATATCAAAAGCGGCTTAGGTTTCGCAAAAAAAATTATAGCTTCTTGCTAGCCAAGAAATTTATTGTTAGTTTTAGGAAATACTATAGCTAATCCAAGAAAGGTTTTCCTATGTCATACCGCAATTCATTCGCGGTATCTCAGCATAGATTCCGCTAACGAGTAGCGGAATGACAAATTTGTTGTTTTTCAAATTGTAGGTAAACTTAAGCCACTTTAGCTGTATACTTTCCAACCTGTTTTCACTCCTAATCTTTTCTTATTGATTTACTGCAGGTTCTTTGCTACAGTTCGTAGTTATGCAAAGAAACCTAAAGCCTTATGAGTTTATTTACAGCCAGTGATTTACATAATTTGGAACTACGTAGCTGAGTATTGTATATGATAATATTGATAACAAACGATGATGGCTTTGAAAGTGAAGGAATAAAATTACTCAAAGAAATTATACGGAATTTTGCGTCAGAAATATGGATAGTGGCACCAAATACTGATAGAAGCGGGGCTGCAAGATCTCTTGATTATCCAGTGAAACTATCTATTGGAATAAACCAGCATAGTGAAAGGGAATTTAGTGTGTCTGGTACTCCTGTAGATTGTGTCATTATTGTGCTAAATAAAGTTATGACTAAAAAACCATACTTAATATTGTCCGGAGTAAATCTTGGATCAAATGTCGGGGACGATATTTGTTATTCAGAAAAAATTGGTGCTGTAATGAAAGGTGCTGCAAGGTCTATACCTTCTATTGCGCTAAGCCAAGTTTATCATGATAAAATAGACTGGCACAATACAAAGGTTTTTGCACCAAAAGTTATTGGCAAGCTAGTTAAGGTTGGTTGGCCTAAAAATATAGTGATGAGTGTAAATTTTCCTGCTACAGAAAAAGTAAAAGGAGTAGAATTTGCTGAACAAGGTGAATATAACATTGATCGGAATTTAACTTTTACTGAAAATTCGAATGGCTCTTTTAGCTTAAATTGGTCTCAAGAGTACTCAGGCAGTGGTAGTGTAAATAAAATAAAAGAATGATTTATTACTATCACACCAGTAAAATTAGATTTTACAGATTATGATACATTGAATGCTATGAAAAATCTTGTGCAGACGAATTTTTTTCTATAGCTGACGAAGAAAAACATTTGCATTGCTCCTAATTGATGCTTTCTATTGTGTTATTGCGAGCAATTATTTTTTCTTTACCTGTATCCATGTTTTTAATCTTTAAAGTTTTACTACTCAACTCTTCATCGACAAAGATTAAAGCAGCTTTAGCATTTGCTTGATTTGCTTTTTTCATTCGGTTTTTAAGTGCTCCGCTATATTCGTAGACTACATATAAACCATTTCTACGCAATTCATTCGCAAGTGTTAGACCATGTTCATCAGCCTCTCTGCCGATCGGAATTAGGTAAATAGGTCGCTATTTCTTTCGGAGAATAATTGATTAAGTCCATTATGCGTTCAATACCTCCTGCAAATCCTATCGCTGGAGTGTGTTTTCCACCTACTGAAGATACTAGATTATCGTATCTTCCACCGGCAAAAACTGCCCCTTGTGCACCTAAATCTTCTGTGACAAATTCAAATACTGTGTGACAATAATAGTCTAGACCTCGAACTAATTTGCTATTTACAGTGTAGGATATGCCAAGAGCTTGCAGTCCATTTAACACCTGGTCAAAGAAATATGAAAATTCTTTTGTATAGTGATCACTGATTTTAGGCGCATCAGAAATTATTGATTTATCTTTCTCATCCTTAGAGTCCAGTATTCTGAGTGGATTTTTGATCAATTTATTTTTGCTATCTTCTGATAGATCATTTTGATACTTTGTAAAGTATAAGATCAAAGCTTTTCTCTATACTTAGTTATTGTTTCAGTATCACCTAAAGAGTTGATTTCCAGCTTTACATTTTTATTGATGCTAAATTCATTTCATATCATTTCAACCTTGGCTTTTGAATCTTTTAAATCAAAAACCTCAAAATTTGTCTGATGAAATTGCCTCTGTCCTCCCTTTTGCAGTCTTTCGTAACGAAATGCAGGCCCTGCTGAAAATAATTTTATCGGCGTTTGCAATTTTTTTTCAATTAATAGCCCAACAACCGCTGCAGTGAACTCAGGACGTAAAGTTATGCTTTTTCCCTCTTTAGCATTAAAGGTGTACATCTCTTTAGTGATGATGTCTGATGATGTTACTTAAAGTCTTTATGAAAATCCGTATATTCAAATATGCGAGTTTGAGCAGGCAAAAAGCCATTCTGCTTGCTGTTTGCTATATGTGTTTAAACTTGTACCATTCATCAAACAGGAGATCTTTTGTTCCTCGAACCGTTTAATTAGTCATAGTGTGGTCTCTATACCTGTAACCTCTGGTATGTGGTAGCTCAGCATATTCTACACTCCTTGCTTTAAAGTAATTGCAGCACTTGGGCATCCAGAGCAAGCTCCTTGTAACTCGATATAAACTATCCCGCCTTTATAGCCATGAAATTTGATATCGCCACCATCTTGAGCAACTGCAGGTTTGATATAACTTTCCATCAATCCTTTTATTCTATTTACAATTTCTATATCATTTTTATCAAAAAATTCTTCATCCGGTACATTATTATCATTTACTCCTTCTTTATCTAATGCTTTTCCACCTGAAGTAAAGTGATCTATGATTGTAGTTAAAATTTCTACTTTTAATGTATCCCAATTAATTCCACCCAATTCTGTTACTGAAATAAAATTATGACCAAAAAACACTCTTACCACATGTTCTATTTGAAAAAGATTTGTTGCTAACTTGGAGCTTTTTATTTCATCTGCATTTGAAAAATCAGCCGCTTCTCCTTCGTTTAGAATTGCAAATCCAGGGAGAAATTTCAGTGTGTTTGGATTTGGTGTTTCTTCACTCTGGATGAACATGTTATTTACCATGACAATTATAATGGTTACTATTTAATTATAAAATGATAAAAAAATAAACATGACATTCATCTTTTTTCTTTTTTTAGTATTCATAGTAATTACATTTATCTTGCCCAGCGTTTTTGTACCTTTCCTTTTCTTGACAAAAAAAAATAACATAAGTTTCATGATGAACTCCATATTGAGTAAGTTTTTGAACGAATTTAATAGCAGTAGAAGTTATACTGAAAATTACACTCGTAATAACATGTCCAAAGATGAAGCATTAAAGATACTGGGGCTGAATCCGGAGGCAAGTCAAAATGAAATTAATAAAGCATATTAAAATTTAATGAAATTAGTTCACCCAGATAAGGGAGGCTCAGAGTATTTTGCACAGAAATTAAATGCGGCACGTGATTGGTTGCTGAAGAGGTAGTAATTAATATCGCTTTAACTTTTTATTTGTGTGTAAAGGATAAGTTGCTACAATAAAACGAATTAAAGGTAGAGAAAGCTTTAAGTTATGCAGAAAAAAACAACGATAGAAGAGGGAAAAAGCATATTAGGGTGGATAGAATATAGGTTGCCTATATTTTCTTTTTTTGAAACACACTGCTTCTTACCAAGTGCTAAAAAACTTAAACTAGGCTTGGAACTTCGGCTCTTTGGCTGGTATAGCGCTAATTTTACAAATAATAACAGGTATATTTCTTGCTATGCACTACTCTCCGCATGTTAACTATGCGTTTAATAGTGTAACGTCCCTAAAGCGATGCTACGTTGTCCATGGAAGAGCGGCTTTCCGATGGACGAAAAGTGGGGTTCGTGTGGCGTGCGGTTAAGGAGTTAAAATCCAAAGCTTAGATCTTTCTTGACAATAATTTATTCAGTAAAACCCTATTCTAATTCTAACGTAAATACAATACTAATGCCTATTCTAATTCGTTAAATATTTATAAGAACAAATAAGGTTAATTATTATGTACAGACGAGGTTATGTTGATTGTAATCGTTATGCGATATACTTCTATCATTTATCTCGATAAAGCGAGAGTTAGGTTATGTGTCTATGCTTAAAATTCGTGAATAAGAGTAATTATGCTGTTATTAATTATTAATCCGTATTAATTGCGGTAGAGGATCCTCTGTATTAGACGATACGCAGTGTAAGTGTGTGTGTGTGTGCAATAGATCTTGTCTCGTATGTCCTGGTCGCTGCCGAAGTTATAGATGGCTATAACCTAAGAGCGGTCTCAAGGTTTCATGAAACATATAATCTTTGCTTGATTGCCTAAGCATCCGTAAGCCCTTCGTTATCTTTTCTACATCAGTCGCTACCTTAGAGAAAAGACTCTTCAGGAGCGGTCTTAGAAATGCGTCCGACTTAGAATGGCTTCTAGCGCTTGTTGGCAAGCGATTCGTCTGCTTACGGCAAGCACGAACTCTATATTAAAGGAGCATCAATTACTATTTGGTAGAACGGTCGCTACCCCTAAAGGAGCGGTCTCGATCTTTAGTATCTCAGCTACCTCCAAGATGTTGCCCGTACTGCACTTGCTTAGAATCGTCGTAGTGCACTTGTCATAAAGCTACTCAAGATTGAACCTGTAAAGTAGCATCGAATACTCTTGATCTCTGGAAAACGGTCGCTACCCCTAAAGGAGCGGTCTCGATCTCACTGGACGAGTATCTCAGCTGCCTCCCAGATCTTCGTCTATTCGCAACCTGATGCCAGAGAGAAGTGTGTCCTCCTGCTGCTTTCGCAGCTCCTTTTATACTCGCCAGTCGGAGTTCGCACATGCGCAGTTGTTCTAATTCTAATGGCGCTCTTATTCTAATAGTGGCTGTTTTAATATAAAAACGTACGAAATATGCTATACTTATATGAAAATGTAATTAAAATCTATAATATATAATGTGTGTCCTAATACAAAAATGTTTATTAGTAATTGGATAACAGAATACGCGCTATTATACAGTTATAAGATAGAAATAGAAAGAGATAGATATGTTTACAATAAGATGGAGAGAGACAGCGATAGTAGAGAGAGATAGAGTGAAATAGGAAGAGACAGAGACAGAGACAGAAACAGAGACAGAGACAGAGACAGAGACAGAGTCGTGGGGCGTTACAATAGTGTAGAGCGCATAATGCGAGATGTGAATTACGGGTGGTTAATACGCTACACTCACGCTGTTGGAGCGTCGCTCTTCTTTATGGTAGTCTATGTTCATATAATGCGTGGGTTATATTACGGATTTTACAAGATGCCACAAGAGATGGTGTGGTTTGTTGGTATATTTACATTTTTTGCAATGATGGCAACTGCCTTTATGGGATATATATTGCCTTGGGAACAAATGAGTTTCTGGCGTGCAACAGTTATAACCAATTTATTTTTTCTTATACCTTTAGTTGGCAATAAAATAGTTATAAGGTTATGGAGTGGTTTTTCAGTGGATAACCCAACACTTAACCATTTTTTCGCTCTGCATTATCTTC
Organism: Calliopsis andreniformis; assembly: GCF_051401765.1. Lineage (NCBI taxonomy): Eukaryota > Metazoa > Arthropoda > Insecta > Hymenoptera > Andrenidae > Calliopsis > Calliopsis andreniformis. The sequence goes on from NC_135068.1 coordinate 1,787,365, forward strand.
TGTCTTTTGTTATTATTGCTTTAGCTGTGCTTCATGTGATAGCTCTGCATAGGTTTGGTTCTGGTAACCTAAGTGGAGTGGAGATAAAATCCGATAAAGATACCATTCCTCTCTATTCTTATTATATAGTCAAGGATTGCATAACTTTTGGTCTGTTTTTTGCAGTTTTGTTTGTATTTGTTTTCTATGCTCCTAATTATCTTGGACACCCAGACAATTATATAGAAGCTGATTCTATGGTGACTCCTGGTGATGAGAAATATGTTAGCTATACTTTGCATATTGTTTTTGGCTAATTTTGTGTATGCAGAAGAATTCAAGCCATCGCCAAATAAGAAAATGGACTGGAAATTTGATGGAATTACCGGATCTTTTGATAGACAGTCAATTCAACGTGGCTATAAAGTGTATAAAAAAATCTGTGCTGCTTGTCATTCAATGAATAGGATAGCATTTCGTAATTTGCAAGATGTTGGTTTTTCTGAAGAAGATATAAAACAGATTGCAGCTTCTTATCAAGTTAAAGATGGTCCGAATGATTTGGGTGAAATGTTCGATAGACCTGGAGTACCTTCGGATTATTTTATTGCAGCTTTTGATACAAAAAAAGTAGCTGCAGCAAGCAATAATGGTGCAGTTCCACCAGAATTATCGTTAATTATTAAAGCAAGGCATGATGGTGCAAATTATGTCTATTCACTGTTAATAAGCTATCAAAACGGCGAGCACGATGAAAATGATTTATACCGCAACCCTTACTTTTCAACAGGCAAGTTATCAACGGCGCCACCACTTTCTGAAGGAATGGTGAAATATGATGGTGCAAGACAAGCCACAGTTGAAAATATGGCATATGATGTGATAAATTTTTTACAATGGGCAGCAGAGCCAGTGCTCAGACACTGGGATCCAGTTTTCTTTACAAATTCACCAAAAGTGCTTCATTTTATAACACAAAACCCATACTTACCAAACCCAATGCATTATTTACAATTAAAATTCCTGGATCACAGTGTCAAGCACTGGGACGACAGGAGAAGAGGGCTACCTAGAGGACCAAAAAAGGATGTCATTCAAGTGCCAAGCACTGGAATCTTGTTTCAATATTAAACAAAATACCATAGAATTCCAGAAAACAATCCCTAGAGAATTACTGATTTACAAAAAGCCAAATCGTGTTAATGCTGTTTAGATGTAAAAGATAAGTTAAATTCTTACAAAGAAAACATTTCAAGCAGCAAGACACACACCTTTGACCAAAAGAGAGCATCAAATTTATGGGGTGAGTAACCGCACTATTTCAACTACTACCACTAAATCAATAAATCTATAGCAGAAGGAACAAGCACTATGGAAACGTCAAAACTGACTGGTGAAATAGTGTGTGATATATGAGTTAACAGATAAAGATAGAAAAAATATTAAAAAATTAGCAAGAGAAATAGAGGAAGGCAAAGGTATTGCTGGAAAGTTCAGAAATAGAATATTCAAAAGGTCCAGCTATAACGCACGCACGATTCTTCCAGCAAAAATAACTCGTAAGTATCAGGGTAGAGAGGAAAGGTTGTCACTACTACATTATGCTATAAGTACAGCTTCATAAGAATAATGAAGCTGTAAAAGATCTTTTGGAAGAAGCCAAAAAACAAAAATTATTAAAGGAAGTTCTGAATGAAGAAATGACCACTAAATATTCAGATGGTCGGAAAGAAACACATACAATACTTACAGATGCTATATCTCGTAAAGACAATGACATTATGAGAGTAGTTGTACAGTTCCAGAGTGTGATGGTATGATAAAATGTGAAAAAAAAATATAATCAAGGGAGGAATTATGGGACAAGTATTACATGGGTGAGCTACAACAACAGAGACAATTCGTAGAGCAATACAAAATCGTAAAGAGAGCATAACAAAACTCTCCAAGTGTTATAACCTTGAACCAAAAACTTTTAAGTGGAGAAAACGCTCATTTACCAAAGATGCTGGTATGGGTCCAAAGCATCCAAGACCAACTGTTTTAACTTTAGAAGAGGAGGCTATAATTGTTGCATTTCGTAAACATACCCTATTGCCATTAGATGAATGTCTCTACGCTTTGCAAACCTCAAACCCACATTTGAGTCGCTCCAGCTTACATCGTTGTTTACTAAGGTACAACATTAGCAGACTACCAGATGTCGATGGTGAAGTTAAACCAAGAAAGAAATTCAAGCAATATCCTATAGGCTGTGACGTTGCGCATAGCGCCGTCCCCGGGTATCGCAGTCGGTAATATTAACGAGAAGAAGGACCGTACGGCCCCCTTGCGAACACCTGCTGAAAGACGTCTCCTGGGGGAAAAGTCGCGTATTAAGAATCGTTACTAATTTCGGGTGCCTCCGTGCCGAGCGCGCACGACATTTCAGGGCCATAGAAGAGACCTGAGGGACCTGAGGCCGTCCCCGTCCCCTGGCCGTGCAGTTCCAGATTCAGGCGCAGTAATGACACCGGGTATTACAAGGGCCCTCCACCCTCGGAGTTGAGGGACTTGCCGCATTCGCCGTGGACCAAGGGGCCGGAGAAGAAAACCACCACCCGATAGATGGTTCCGTGGCGCCGCCCTTCTCAAGAGGCTCAAACGGAAGGCGAGGGTGGAGGCGAGCCCGGAGATCGTTGCCCAGGCGGCCAGAGCCACAGAAAGTCCTGGGGGAATCTCCACATTGGCGGACAAATGCGGATCGTCACCGGAGAGGAGCGGGGCCTCGCTCCTTACATACGCGCCTAAGCCAGAGCGAGTACGCGGTGGGGCTATATAGCTTGCGCGAGCGATAGACGTGCCGCGAATCAAGGGGGGTCGCATGCGCGCGTGCCGAGTGTCGTCACTCGCTGTCGAAGCGTCTGAGAGAAGCGAGCGAAATTAGGGTAAACCACTTGATTACCTTGGTCTCAAAATTTCTTGGGCACGGAGTGCCGGTAGTGCGAGGCGCGACTCGGGTTTTCCTCCAGGGCGTCTTTGATACCGCGATAACGTATTCGCGTCTGATTTGTAACGCTAATTCGACTATTATTGTAACGGGCGAGTCCGCGTGTGCCGAAGCGTCGGACACGTGTTTGTTCAACACCGACCACCTGTGGTCTTCCTTCACCGTGCCGTCTGCACGGTGCCGAATTTATAATAAACATCTGTGGGAGACAAATTGAGTTTCATTCTATTATCGCGAGAGCCCGGTTTTCCTGCGTTTCCGGACCACGACCCGTCCTCTTCCGCCGAGCTAGCCGAGGAAAGCCGCCGTGCCCGTTCTGCAAGTGTCGCATAGTGTCGTTAGATTTCATTAAATCGGTACGAAAGTGCCTGGCGCCCATCCGGACAATCGGTCCTTTAGTAGAGCGACTTACAGGGCGGATACGTCGAAATTATCAGGTCGTCCTGCCTCGAGCTCACGGCAGCTCGACGCAGAAGGGTTCCGCGGATAATATCTATTACGAGAGTAAAACACCTGATAAGGCTATTTCCATATTGATATCGCGGAAGTTAGAACAGGAGAAGGAAACCTGTATTTGTTTGTTGCAATAGATAGAGCATCCAAATTCACCTACATTGAGTTGCACAAAAGTGCTACAAAACTCATAGCTGCTGAGTTTTTGGTAGTCTGATTAGAATTTTACCGTATAAAATCCACACTATTTTGGCAGATAATGGCATACAATTTACAAATTAGAATCGTCGTAAAGACGCCTTCCAACACATATTCGACAGAGTTTGTGAAGAAAGTAACATTGAACATCGTCTGACAAAAGTTAGCCATTCTTGGACAAATGGACAAGTTGAATGTATGAATAAAATTTTAAAGAATACTAGAGTTAAGAAATATTACAATCGTTCGCATCAACAAGTTAAGGAGCATCTTTATGACTTTGTTATGGCCTACAATTATACAAAGTGTTTAAAAAAGCGTTAATATAATGAGAACTCTATCTCGTTCGCGAAAACCGTTGTATGTTGATTTACGTGCCCAACCGAAGGTCGCCTTCGTTTGGAGATTCAGTGTCACTAATAACAAATGTAGGAAGGTCAGCGGTAAGGTTCTCGAAAGAAAAATCCGTCAGCTGAAGGCAACAAGAATATTTATTCCATATTTCACGGCGGTCGAGACCGAACAGGCGCTCTCCTCTCGGCACGCTCAAGCCAGGACTCGAAAAAAACAAAAACACTCGCCGCTCCTGATCGCGCTCGAGCTATGCCCGAAATATGCAATCTTTCGTAGCGCTAGATGGCACGACAATGGTCGTGCCGTCGTACGATTCCGCGCTCGCACTCTTACACAAACACGCTGAATTTGATGAAGGATTCGTTTTTAGATAATTACGGTTGAACTCGAACGGGTGAACGACCTGTATCAGCTGTTGGAATTTCAGGCCGACGTCGAGTGGGAGTGTCGAGCCTGGAAGAAAGAGAGAGAAAGTTGTCGAATATTAGAAAAAGACACAGTATGATAAGCGAGCGCCGCGTAGCGGCTAATTAGCGTATTCCGCGCATTCGCGGAGACACGCGCGGGTCTCGCAGTCAATCTTGTTCCAGTCTTTGACAGGAAACAGTTCGACTAGCAGAAGTCTAGCCATTTCGAGATTACTTCGAATAGAGCTTCTTGGTTTATCCAACAAGCTCGAAGCACTCGAAGAACAAAATCTTCCCTAATCGAACGATTTTCTCTTGTGGCTTAACCCATTCGTCTGTTCGGTTAACACGTACTATACGTGGGACAGACGAATCAGCCGGCAAAAAAGAGATTACTATAACAATTGAATGCACTCTTGGAATTGCTAATCTTCACGATTCTCTGAGTTTCCTTATCGCCGGAAGAGCATCGAGTACACTGCTCAATAGCATTGGTTGACGGATAAATCCAGATAGAGTAAACGTAAGTGCTTATCACCTCTGCGTTAGTCGCGCTGTACTACCCGTTTAGAAACAACCCCCGTGTGACGAATAAATGCCCACGGTGCGGTGAATGGCGTCTTAGAGCCTCTGGCCGTCACTAGCCTCTGAGCCTAGCACCAGCTAGGAATAGTGCATCTCACCGCTCGCGAATCTCTGCTCTCGCAGGGATTCACCCGACGTAAACCTTTTTATAAGGTGTATAAGACGTAGAGAAGAGGTTCCTCTTCTCTACGCATTCGCCGGTCGACGACCCCTTTTAATTGTAAAGGAAAGTCGATCATACAGTCCACTGCATTGCCTTCGCGTTACAGGCAAGGTATTGCTATCCCCTCCATACAGGCTTGTTGTCACAGCCAAGAGTCTGGAATATTCGGTACAGCTTGACTTACACTCTAGCTTACCGTCGCGGTTCTGCCGCTATTTTCTTTTCCAGACGCCAGCGTCGCTGACCGGCGTCCAAAGTCCAGGCCCTCGGATCCACGCCAACCACCAAGGAGCCGCCGAGGACCTCAACAACCCCAGCCCCCCAAAGACACGAAAAGATTTAATAAACGTCGCTTAAAAGCCCTTTTCAGGGCCGACAAAATATATAACTTGTGTCTTCGTTTTCTTTCGTATCCCCTCAATCTCACCTCATCCGGACCTCCGTTGGATCCCTTATTTTAAGCGATTCCAACAAAGTGAAAAGAGCCAAAGGGCCTAGCCGAATAAGGGGGTCAAAAGTGCCCCCAAACCAAATCCGACTTCCAATGAATCATTCGATAGCTTATTACAAAAAACTAGTTTGTGGCAATTTTCAACTCTGTAACTCAACCTGGGGGGTAGTTATGAGGGTAAATAGAAAATCAAGTTTTGAATAAAAAATTCGACAAAAAATCAGAGATATATCAGATACCAAGGCACATGTTGTGGAATTTTTTGAGATTTTTAAAACGATAATTGAAGCCGTGAGAAATAAAAAACGCAAAAAAACGCCAAAAAATGCGAATTTCGCATTGAAGCAATCGCAGAACTACAATCATATTTCTACAGTAAATACATAATGTTGTTACTAGTATCCCTGATTTTTTTCAGATTTTTCGGTTTGGTGCGCCATTGTCAAAAAAATCAAAAACCGATATTTTCGTCGTTTCTTTCGCGTCAGAGTAACATGTACGTTGAGTTTCCGTACATTCTTTATGAAACATATGTTTTGTGCAATGTTCAATGCTTTTGCACTCAGAAAAATAATATAAGAATTACAGAAAATAAATAAACTCGTCCGATGAAAACTATGTCGAGCGCGTTATGTTTCGAAGTGTCGACGCTATATCTGCAACAGCGCCAGTGGCGCAGCGACAAAGCGTCCGCTTGCCGGACCGCTGCATGTTTTTTACCTGCAGGTTCGAGTCCTTCTTGGACTCATAATTTTTTATGTTCATTATTATATTTTTTTTTTTAGTTTCTAACTATGTAATGATGATCAACATTTACTTTTAAATGTTTTTTGAGAACATTTCAAAATATTTTAATCTGAAATGCCTATAAAAATAATTTTGGAGTGTTTTTCACGATTCCGCTTTTCTTATTATATATATGTTGTAGGTGTTTACCACAGCTTCAGTATCTAACGGAAGAAGCTATAAGGATCATTCCACTCTATATCTACTATCCCACTCTCAGTCAATAATACTTTTTTTTTAATAATCACATATTTAAGTACCTATTTGATTGTTCGCTACTCATTTGTAGAAAAAAGTATTATTGTTCGACGGAAACCACGGGAAGGTGGTGGGCTTCTTCCATCAGGAAGGGGTAAGGATTGGTCTGGGTTAAGTCTGGGTTAGATATGGGGATAAGGGAAGGTGGTGGGAAGATACGGTTACTATTCGTACAATTCGTAACAATAACGTTTAATGCTAGGGTCACCTATTGAATTTGGAGTATAATCAATGTGACGTTTTTTATACCACAGCATCTTCCATTGCACACTCTGCTCAGGCAGTGACTTTTGATTCGAAAAATTAATCACGGCATATTAATAGTAAAACATATAGATGTTACATTGATTATACTCCAAATTCAATTGGTTACTCGGGAATTCAACGCTATTGTTGCGAATGTGCGAATGGTAACCGTACCGTCGGATGCTGTTCACATGTCGCAGCAATCATATATTATTTATCACATGCTCGGTACTTATGAAAAATTATACGTCCCGCAGAAATCTTAACTAAAATTTTCAGCATCGAAAAAGTAGCTCCGGTCATTAACGCAGACAGCGATGAAGATTAGAAACATTTTTAGGAATTCATCCGGATCATTCCACGCTCGTACTTGCAACCCTTTACCTCGCCATGTAAACTCATCCCATTCAGGTTATTCTTTGAAACCTATCCTTATCCCCATTTTTTTTTTTTTTTTTTTTTTTTTTAACGTGGAAAAATGCCTAACGCACACCCCGGGATGGGGGAATCCCGGGGTAGTGTGGGGCTTGCACCCACTAAAACTCCACGGTGGCCATCTTCAGCGCATGAGGGGGACTCCGGGAACTCTTTCGAACACTACCGGAGCCCCCCGAGCTACCTCCGCCGCTACCATCGCGGCAGAGTGCCTGCTTCGGTGGGGAGTAATTCGCGGGGAGCGCCCGCGACCACTTCCTTTCCCCATTCTGGGATTGGCGCCGCCGAGAGGGCCACACCCTCGACGACGCCCCTTCTGGGCCTTTGACAGGGGGCCACCGGGTCCCCAACCCGGTGACCCCAGGCCCTGGCGGTCACGCGCGCGACTGACGGGCTCAGTAGCCGAGCCCGCCGCGGCATTATGCGCGGGAACCGCCTGTTAGTGCCGGGCGGATAACAGTTCCGCCCGGCCGAGGGACGCACGAGCAGGTCAGGGGGGACCAGCCCCACCTGTGACTGGTGCGGCACGTAACCGCCGCCCCGCTGCCCGACGCGCCCCTCGTCTTTCTGCGCGAGCGGGGTCTGCGACCCCCCGCTCGTCCGCCTCCTTCCGGGACATGACTTCCTCGCAGAAGGAGGCGAACGCTTGCCAGGCGCCGCGATCGCCTTCGATCGCGGCTACCACGGCTCGGAGGGAGAGGTCGCCACCCATCTCCCTCCGGAGCGCCCGCCTTTGAGCCGCAAAGGCGGGACACTCTTCCAGCGCGTGTTGCGCGGAGTCCCGCTCCGCGCCGCACTGGTGGCACCTGGTCGTCGCTTCGGCGCCAATCTTCTCCAGGTACTCTCCGAAGCATCCGTGCCTGGAGAGCACCTGGGTCATCCGGTAGGTGAGCCCACCATGCCTACGGTCCAGCCAGCTATCAAAGCTGGGCAGGACCGCCCCTACCGCCCGCTGTCGGTCGGCGCCGCTCCGTTGGAGCTGACGCCGCCATATTTCGCGGGCGGATCTTTGGGACTGGCGCTTCATGTCTGATTCGACCGCCGCGTCTGGCGGGGCGTCCCCATCCAGACGGAGGGCTTGCAGACGCCGATATACATCGGCGTGTGCCTCCGCCTGGATGTCGAAGGGGACGTCACCCGCCAGAATCGCCGCCGTTTCGTGGGGTAGGGTGCGGTAACCACGCACGACCCGGATGGCCATTAGCCTCTGCACGCGGCGCAATTTGCGCCGCGCGCTCCGGCTGACCACCGGGCCGCGGGCCCACACGGGATATCCGTACAGGGCCATGGCCCGCACCACTCCCACATAGAGGCGATGTACCTTCTGGCTGGGTCCCCCTAGGTTGGGCAAGAGTCGGCCAAGCATGGCCGACGTCGCCACAACCCGGGGGACCAGACGGTCGAAGTGTTCTTCGAAGCGCCAGCGGCTGTCGATTTCCAGGCCGAGGTACTTAAACGTTCCCCCGACCTGGATGGGGGCATCATCCACTCAGACCCGAGTCTGGGGCGCACGCCGCGACAGAGGCAGCCCGTGAAACCAGACTACCTCCGTCTTTTGCGGCGAGATCGGGAGCCCCAAGGCTCGGATCCTGGCGACGACCAGTGCCACGGCCATCTCGGCCAGGCGGACAGTCCTCGTCCAATCCCTCCCCACGGCGACTATGAGCGTGTCGTCGGCGTAACAGACAACGCTCGCGCCGTTGGGGAGGGGCCCGCGGAGCACGGAGTCGTACCCCAGGTCCCATAGGAGTGGTCCTAAAACGGAACCCTGAGGCACGCCCCGGCTGAGTACCCTCCGCTGGGTGTTGTTCCGGCCCGGGAATTCGATTTCCCTGTCCCGCAGGTAATCCGACATCACGGCCTGGAGGTAGGGCGGCACCCCGTGTTCTCGGAGTGCCACCCTTATTGCCCCCCAGGGCAGGGAGTTAAATGCGTTGGCGATATCCAAGCTGATCGCCAACGCAAACCCACTCTGAGAGACGGCCGTGTCCGTGAAGGATTTGACGCGATCGATCGCGTCGAGCGTCGATCTTCCCCCACGGAAGCCGAACTGACAGTCGGCTATGCCGGGACCGTCACGGGACACTGCGTCCTCGAGTCGGCGAGCGAGCACACGCTCGAACAATTTGCTGACTTCGTCGAGGAGGCAGATGGGCCGGTACGCGGAGGGTGAATCCGCGGGCTTGCCTTTCTTTGGGACGAGGACCATCCGCCCTCGCTTCCACAGAAGCGGTACCCGCCCCGACTGCAAACAGCCATTAAATAGGCTGCGCAGCCGGGGCCCGAGGACGCGCAGTTCCTTCTTCAAGGCACGTCCGGGCACTCCGTCCGGGCCGGGGGCGGTGTCACGCACCCCCAAGCGACGGACGGCGGCAGCGAGCTCCCCTTGCGTGACCCCCAATTCGGCGGACCAGGTGGTCGGGTCCGCCGGCTCCGGCGGTCGTGGCTCCTCCGGATCGACCGGAAAGAGTGTGTCCACGACGCGCCGGAGAATGGGGGGGGTCGAGACTCGCCGTGACCGGGGGCGCCGCAGGGCGTAATCGCCCTAAGACGATTCTATACGGTCGCCCCCATGGGTCACGGTCTAGCGAGTCTAGGAGCTCGCGCCAGGCCTCGGACTTGGCCTTTTTGATGGCCGCCTGGAGGGCAACCGTTGCCTCTCGGTAGCCCTCGTATAGCGTTTGTTCCCTCGCGGCGTCGCGGTTGGCACGTCTGCGGGCCCTGGTGAAGCGGCGTCGGGCTGCCACCCTTGCAGCGCGCAAGGCGGCGATTTCGCCCGACCACCAGTACACGGCCCGCTTGTGAGGCTTTCCGGTCCGGGGCATGGCGGCGTCGCAGACCGCCGCCAGAGACTTCCGGAACCATACTGCCTCGCTGTCGACGTCCGCGACGGGCCCAGCCGGCGGCTCCGGCCAGGCCATCGCGAGGGAGGCGGCCATCAGCGCGTCCTCGTCCATCTTCTTGGCGGCCCATCTGCGGGGCGGCTGTCCGCCCCTGGGGCGACGGGCTGGGTGGGGGTTGTCGGCGGATACGTGCATGAGCACGTGGAGGTGGTCGCTCAGCGATTCCACCTCCTCCGCCACCCTCCACCCGGTGACACAGCGCGCGGCGCAGGGCGTCGCCCATGATAGGTCGACTATCGATTCGCCCTGCCACCGCACGCATGTGCTTGCCGAGCCCCTATTAAGCAGGAGGAGCCCCGCGCCCGCCGCCCATTCCAGCACCGTTTCTCCCCTCGCGTCTGTCCCGGGACAACCCCAAGCCGTAGCTTTGGCGTTGAAGTCGCCCAGGACTAAGGTGCGGCTGACTGGAGAGCGGGACACGACGTCCCTGACCTCATCCAGCAGCCGGTCGAACGCCGCGAGGGGGGCACTGGGCGGGGCGTAGATGCCGACCACCGCTAGGCCGCCGTACGTCGCCGCGACATACCCGCGGCCGTGCGCAAAAGCGCAGAGGGCCGCGGAGCCATCGGCGATAATCGCGACGGAGCCGAGGGCATCTTCCGCCCAATTTGGGCGGTCGAGTACCCCGTATGGCTCCGCCGCGACTGCCAACCCCACACCAAGCTCGGCCAACGTCTGCTGCAGGAGGTCCTGCGACGCGGCCGAGTGGTTGAGGTTGGCCTGCAGGATTTTGGCCGTGGGGGTGAACTTTAAGCCATGTCCATGGCCTCCCCACGGCCGGATCCTGCTTCCTTCTTATCGGGCTCTTCAGCCCGGTCCTTCTCCGCTGTCTGCGGCGGCGTATCCCTCGTTGCCGAGGCGGCCTGGCCAACTTGGCCAGACGCCTCGGTTGTAGGGCGGGATTTCCTTCCCCTTCTTGGCGGTGGCGGCGCGCAGGCTTTTGCGCCCAGCCAATGGTTCGCTAGGCGGCCCAAGTCAGTGCACACCGGGCACTTCGGCGGGGCCGAGCAGTGCCGCGCCATGTGCTCGGTGCTACCGCATGTGTAGCACCTGGCGCGGCGGTCTGCGTCGACTGGGCACTTCTGCTGCGCGTGCCCCAGCTCTAGGCATTTATAGCACCGCTGGGGACGTGCAGCCAGTGCCTCGACCCTCGCCGAGGTCCAGCCGACCCTTATGCGCCCGGCGGCCATGAGTTTGGTCATGGCCGCGACTGGACACCGTATCCAAACGGTGCCCAGCCCGGACGCGGATCGGCGGACAATGCCGGTGCGCACTTCCTCTGTGCGGCAACCGGCGATGCCTGCTACGGCGGCCGCCACCGCCTCCGCGGTCACGGACTCGTCCAGGCCGCTTATGCGCGCTTCGGCGCATTTTACGGGCCTGGACACTTCCACGTCCGTGCCGCGGAATACTTCTTTTAGCCTCTCCGCGAGGCGATCAGCGCAGGGCGCGCTTTCTGGGCCGGGGACCTCCAGAATGGAGGACCCCGTGCGGCCCTTCCGGTACTTTATGTCGGTTATACCGACATCGTTGAGGCGTACGCCCGCCACCGCGCACGTCATGACCTCAGCATAGGTCATGGCGCTGTCAGGGGGCAGGGTCAAGCTGACCGCTGCCCTTTTCGGTGCGCGGGGCGGACGTACGCGCGGCGCCTTCTTGGGAGCCGCAGCTGGCGGTTGGGGAGCCGCGCGAGCGCGCTCCGCAGCCGCCACCCTCCGCCTCTCCTTTCTGCCGACAACCTTCGACCAGGTGTCGGTGGAGGCGGGTGCAGCCGGCTTAGGGAAGGGCGGAGGCGGTCGCGCCGTCGTTGCGGCCTTGCCGCGACGTTGGCTGCGGGTCCTCGGTGGGGCCGCAGCGGGCGGCTTTGCCTTTCTGGCTGCCGCCATGTTTGTCGCCGCGCTTGCGACAGGTGGCGTGGCGCGGCGGGCGACAGGAGGGGCGGCGCGGCGTGTCGCAGCTGAAGGGACAGCGGCCTTATGGTCCGCTGCCTCCCTTTCCTTTTTCCTCTGCCGCCTTGCCCGCCTCTTTTGTGTGGCCGTCATCCCGCCTGTAACGTCCGCGGCCGCAGGTGGCCGCGGTGGTGGCGCATCAGGAACGGGCGCGGCCGCACGCGACCGTTGTGGCGCCGTAGCTGGAGCGGGGCGCGGTGGGACGCGCGGCGCGCGTTCAGTACGCTCCCTCGCGGTAGCGGCGTAGCTCGCCGGGCCGCGTGCGGCGGACGGAGGTGGAGGTGGAAGTGGCGCGCCCAGGCGGGCCGATAGTCGCTCCTCCATCTCGCCGCAGAGGCGGCGTATCAGGCCCTCAACGCCAGCGAGGGGGTCCTGAAGAGGCGGGGCCGATGGTCGTCCCGCTGGTCCGCGGGTGTCGGGCCGCTGCCTGTGGACCCTCGGTGATGGAGGCGCCGGAGGGGTCGGTGGCGTCGGTGGCCGCGGCGGTGGTGGAGGCGGCGCAGCCGGAGACGTTTTCATCCTCGGCGGCGATGGGCGGCGGGTCGGGGATGTGCGACCCATGAGTCTCGCCTCGAGCTCGGCTACACGCGTATTCAGTTGCGCAACTACGCGCTCGAGCTCGGCCTCGCGGTCTGTTATTTTTGCCCGCTTAGCTTGCTCCACCGCGGCCTAACGGATGGTTAATGCCGCCTCGCGTAGCTGGCGCACCATCGACCCCTTCAGATGGTTGGAGCACTTGGCCACCTTGAGGATGGTCTCCGACTCCTCGAAGATTCGAGCGCCCAGGTCGGTAGACGGGGCGTGCCGCATCTCTTCGGCGAGCTCGTCCTCGCGGATGGGCACGCAGGATTTCGAGATAGGCGGCGCCATGACCGTGCGGTCCTCGGCCTCCATTTCTTCCTTCAGCTGACGCTCCTGCAGCGTCAGCTGAATTAATTGGCGCTTCGCCTCCGCGAGGCCCACATACTCCCCGGTGGTCGGGGGTCGACCACGCTTTTTACCCGCTGGTCGTGGGGCTCGGGACAATCTGACCGAGCGGATGGAACCCGCCGAGCTGGCGGAATCCCACCCGTCATCGTCGGTCAGGCCCGCAGAGTTTGTTCCCGGCAGCCGCTCTAGACGCACCACAGGGCGCGCGAGGATCACCTCGCTAACGACCCTGGGTGCGTTGTGCGCCGAAGCAGACGCCGGGACAGACGATCTGCCTGACCCGGACGCCTCTTCACCAGTCGTGGTGCTGAACGCAGTGGCCCGGTGGTCCACCACTGCGCTCTCCCGGTAGTCGGTTAACGACGCGGGGGAGCCCGGTCGGCCACTCCCATCCGCGCCGGTACTGGGGGATCCGACGCCCCCTGCACCGTAAACGTTATTTCCATTAGTTGTCATTACCCATGTCCGATGCCCTGCTGCGGGTGGGCCCGTACCCAAGACGCCCGTCTTACTTGCCAAAGTCGCCGCCGATGTTCCATCCCGTTGCCAGCTCACCGCGTTCGTCCTCCGCGTCCAGCAAATTGGCACTCGCAAGCGAGTACCAACTACTGGGGCGGAGGTCCAGGGACCCCACCTGGAGGTGCGGTGAGTGGTCTTGAGCCAGTCGGGCCCCCAACTTCGCCGAAATTCCCCTCACCTGGCGAGCAAGCTCGTCAGGGTGTTGGTAGAACATCAGCTCCATCGGAGTTCTCGCCAAGGCAGACGTGCCCGGACGAGACCCTTCCAGCCCTCCTGTCCCCGCGATCCTTATCCCCAAACCTAACCCAGACCTGACCCAGACCAATCCTTATCCCTTCTTGATGGAAGAAGCCCACTACCTTCCCGTGGTTTCCATCGAACAATAATACTTTTTTCTACAAATGAGTAGCGAACAATCAAACGGATACTTAAATATGTGATTATTAAAAGAAAAGTATTATTGACTGAGAGTGGGATAGTAGATATAGAGTGGAATGATCCTTATAGCTTCTTCCGTTAGATACTGAAGCTGTGGTAAACACCTACAACATATATATAATAAGAAAAGCGGAATCGTGAAAAACACTCCAAAATTATTTTTATAGGCATTTCAGATTAAAATATTTTGAAATGTTCTCAAAAAACATTTAAAAGTAAATGTTGATCATCATTACATAGTTAGAAACTAAAAAAAAAATATAATAATGAACATAAAATATTATGAGTCCAAGAAGGACTCGAACCTGCAGGTAAAAAACATGCAGCGGTCCGGCAAGCGGACGCTTTGTCGCTGCGCCACTGGCGCTGTTGCAGATATAGCGTCGACACTTCGAAACATAACGCGCTCGACATAGTTTTCATCGGACGAGTTTATTTATTTTCTGTAATTCTTATATTATTTTTCTGAGTGCAAAAGCATTGAACATTGCACAAAACATATGTTTCATAAAGAATGTACGGAAACTCAACGTACATGTTACTCTGACGCGAAAGAAACGACGAAAATATCGGTTTTTGATTTTTTTGACAATGGCGCACCAAACCGAAAAATCTGAAAAAAATCAGGGATACTAGTAACAACATTATGTATTTACTGTAAAAATATGATTGTAGTTCTGCGATTGCTTCAATGCGAAATTCGCGTTTTTTGGCGTTTTCTTGCGTTTTTTATTTTTCACGGCTTCAATTATCGTTTTAAAAATCTCAAAAAATTCCACAACATGTGCCTTGGTATCTGATATATCTTTGATTTTTTGTCGAATTTTTTATTCAGTAAGATGCGAGTAATTTCCAAAAAACTTGATTTTCTATTTACCCTCATAAATACCCCCCAGGTTGAGTTACAGGGTTGAAAATTGCCACACACTAGTTTTTTGTAATAAGCTATCGAATGATTCATTGGAAGTCGGATTTGGTTTGGGGGCACTTTTGACCCCCTTATTCGGCTAGGCCCTTAGGCAAAAACAGAGGCTTACGCGCTGACGCTTTACGTCCTTATATTGAAAGATTTTGAGATGGAAAAGGACTCATTCGATTGAGGAAGGTTCAATCTAGCCCGTGCTGGTCATTATTTAATCAGATTCTGCTAATGTTCAGTAATATGAGTGTTCAAAGTAAAGCAAAAATCCACATATTCACAACCATGAAATCTAAGCATTTTTAGCTAATTTACAGATTGTTCTGAGCGAAGTCATGACCAGCGCGGGCTAGATTGAACCTTCCTCTATCGAATGAGCCCTTTTCCAGCTCAGAACCTTTCAATATAAGGATGTAAAGCGTCAGCGCGATTTGGCAGTGCTTTTTGCCAAGTTAGAGATAAAACAGCGTAAAAAACTGACAAGTTTAGTTCTGCTTGAACACACCAGGCAGCGCCTAATCAGGAGGCCCGTGCTGCCCTGAGTTGGCACGCGAGTTTCGAGAATTTGACGCACCACTACACATGCAACTATACGAGTTGCGTGTTTCGTTTATGTCCCACAAGAAGTCCCATGAAAAGTCATTCCGAGTGACATTGTAAGGTTCGAACAGAAAGTGAGCTCGACGGTTCGGACCGCTTCGGACGGCTTCGGAAAGAAGCTTGAAACGCTTAGTTCCAAGTCACCGGCAAGCGCAACGAGGCACACGCAGTCTTTTTGATATTATAGATATATTCACGTTTCGACTCGGAAGGAGATTCTTCGATGAGATCTTCAAAATTTTTATGAAATTCTGAGGGATGAGTTGAAAGATCAAACGATGACATTCTCTGTGTATTTGTATGAAAAATTACATTAAAACAAGTTTATGTACAAGTTGATACAATCGAGAAAGAGCGATTTTACATGCAATAATAAACTAAAAATAAAGAATATAAATTGTTTATAATATTTATATGTTCTTAGATCCCTGCGAAGGGATCGAGCCATCCCGACTCTTTATCGGGTCGATTCGCCGCGAGTGTTCATCGGGCTTGCAAACGAGTCGCCGTTCTGACGTGTGCCGCGATCGCGACCTACTACCGACTAGTTCAGTGTCATCCCCCCCCCCCCCCCCCCCCCCCCGGCTAATCTTACCCCCGTTCCCCCCGCGGGTTGTCGTGCCAGCCGAATTTCGCCGAAATCGCCTCATCGACCTGTCCGACCGCGAGGTCATTTATGGTCGGTCGAGCTATTGGCGACATCAGATACGTCGGTGTTTTTGACGAGCGACTCTCTCGGTGTTCCTTCTCTGCCCCCCCGTCCTGTCTGTCTACCCACGGCTCTTTTCTCGTGCCTCAGGGAGAGTCGTCGAAAGGTCCCCCCCAACGCCCGTCTACTGAGAGTTTATCGTTCCCCTGTCCGCCTCTCACACTAGTCTAATCCCCCTATACTCCTTCCAGCTAAGCGTCGCCACGCCACTTTGTCGCCCGTGACCGTCTCGCGGTCCGAACGAGACTCCCGGCGACGTCGGTTCCGCCGCTTTTTGACGGGTCTCTTTTCCCCTGAATCCTACCCCTTTTCACACCCCTTCTTATTTCCCAGAGACACCGAAAGGCTCCACCCTTTCCTATCTCTTCTGCACCCCCTCCCCCGGACGGACGCGGCGTGAGTTTACACCCCCGGGTGAACGCTCTCCCCCGCCCCTTCCCTCGGTCCCCCTTCCCCGTTCCGTGACGTGACTCTACTTTCCGTGCTTTCGCTGACCCCAGCCCCCCTCCCTTCCCTATCCCCTGCCTGGCTACCTGACACTCATCCCGTGGACCTCCGATCTACAGACTCGCGGTTCTGTTTGGGAGATCGTCGCGGCGCCAAGGGGAGAGGCGCGGCCCCTTCCCTCCAGCCACTGCGCTTCTCCCGTTTTATCAGGGAGGCCGAATTTGAATGTGTCCCCATTGTCCTTCACATTTCTCTCTCTCTCCTTCCTTCGCTTTGTGTCGGACAGGGCATCGCGAGAGGTCGGAGGAGGAGCAGGTTTGCCGACATTGCGCTCTTCCTTGCTCCGCTCCTTCCCCTCTTACTTCTCTGCCGCTCTTTCAGCCGGGAAGGGCGTGCATCGAGGGTCGCAGCCGGGATTGGGATTTGTCCGTTCGCGATTCGAGTGATTTGTTTGTTTGTTTTGTGCGTGTGCGTGTTCGCGTGCGTGTGCGCGTGCGTGTGCGCGTGCGCGTGCGTGTGCGTGTGCGTGTGCGTGTGCGTGTGCGTGTGCATGGCTTGTCTCGCGCGGTCAGGCCGCCTCCGTGTAATCCCACGAACTGTGGGACGACCCGCCCCCCGGTCCCCCTTCACTCTCACGGGAGCGAGTGACGTTTCGTCCCCCCGTTTCGGTGCTTCGGTCCTGAACCGCGGGACGGGGTCTTCCCCGGGTTCCGCACCATCGCGCGGCCGCGGAACGGCTCGCCACTGTGTTCCTGTGTTTCCACCGAACTCTGAGGCGGGCATCCCCGTGCCGCGCGCGCGTGTACGACCGCTGGGGATCGCCCGTCCCCTCGTTCCGCGTTCACGCTATACTGCTAAGCGACCTTTCGTGTGGGAGCATTCGAATCGTCCTTGTGTTCGAACCGTTGCGATTTAAACTGCGAGACGTTCGACTTTCAGGATGTTTCCGGGAGTTGTCTACACCTGTCCTTCATCCTACCCGGTGCGGAGCTAGCTGTGGAGATAGATTCGTCCCGTGAGATTGGATACATCGATTACTCCCCGCCTGTGCCTCTACGTTCCCGTCTGGCTGTGGCTTGGTTTCATCGTTCTTAGGCTGAGGTAAGTGGATGATTTTCTGCTGCTTCCCCTCTCTTTGCACGCTCTTGTGTTTCTTATTTATTATTATTTTTATTATTTATATATATGTAGGATCGAGGATTGAGGTTTCACGGTGTGAAGCAATGGGACAGCGGTCTTACTACTCGAAACTATATTTACTTAAATTAAGCCTTACGCATACGCCACGTTACGCCCGTTTCGCTTTCGTTTCGCCTTTTCGGTACGACGGTTGCGACCCGACTCTCCTAGGAATGTCTTTCGTCTCGCCTTCGCCGTGCCGCGACCTCGCGACTTGTCAACAGCGGGTTCAACGCACCGGCTTTTTGTTTCCATTTCGCTACTGTTTACCTATTTGGTCATTTCTTACACCTTGTTGTTATCCGCGTGCGCCGAACCCTCGCCTTGAACCGCTCGCACTCGCATTCGCACTCACACGTACATTCACGCTACATTCGCTACACTCGCACTCTTTTCTTCCGCTTCTACATATATATGTATGTGGGATGGACGAATCCCGTTGTGTGTGCGTGTGTGTATGTGTGTGTACGTGTGCGTGTGCAAACACGTATGTGGTCGCGAGGTATCGCCGAAGTCGAGCGACGCGGAAAAAAACACGCGAGGCAAAACCGTTGAAGAGGCGTTGTGTATGTGAATGTGTATGTGTCCGGGGTAGTCAGAAATCAGGAGACAGAGGACATTGTTTCTCGAGCGTTGCGAAGAAACGGCCACGAGGTGCGAACGTTATTCCGCCGTTCCTTACATATTTTCCTTTTTAATAAACCTATATGTATATTGTTGAAAATTAATCGCCTGACTTGCGTCGGCCTGTTGTTTGTTTTGGTTGTTCGCCTGACTTGAGTCGGCCTGTATGTTTCCTTCGTTTACTTCGCCTGAGTTGCGTTGGCCTGTGTTCTTGATCGTTCCTGCGCCTGACTTTTCGGCGGCCTATTGTGCTGTTTTCTTCCTTCATTTCCCTTTCGATTGGCGACCCCGCCTGTTGCTTGCGCTCCCGAGGAGGTCGGGTGCGTCGATTTCTTTGGGGGTGGCTTGTTCTTCGTTCGTTCGTGTGGACTTTCTTTTTCTTTTGCTTTCCGTGCTTCCCGTGTTTCATTCCTCGACCGGTTCGTTTCAGTTCGATTGTCGTCATTGTTGCTTCGGTTCTTGTGTCTGTTCTTATTCATGGCCTTGCGTTGCCTTGGTTTATCCTTGCGTTTCGTGCCAAGGTCGCTTGTTTCGCTTGTTTCCTCTTTTCTTTGTCGTTCAGGGCCACTATTTGTGTCCTGTTGTGCTTTTTGCGTGTCGTTCGTTTGATAGTGTTTGCTCTTGGCCACAGAGTCCGTTGGATCTGGCTTTTCAGTGCGTGTATGCGTTGCTCGTGCTGTTTGTCTTATTATCGTTTTCCTTGGCCTTATGCCTCGTTTTCTACGTTGGCTCTCCCTACGGGAGTCTTCTCTGTGTTTCTCCTTATTGATTTCGTTCGTTCTTGTTTGCTTTTCTCTCGTTTACGCGTTCGAGCGTTGTTCGTGTCGTTTCGGCGTCTGATCCACCATCTTGTCGGTGTACACGTGCCATCGTGAATTTCGGTTCGTCGTATCGCCGGCGAGTACCTTCTCTTCGTGAGTTTCTCCCTGTTTCTCGTGATCGGGTCGACCTGTTGCATCGTTTCTTCTGTTCGTACGGTTACGTGCGTGTTTTCTCGTTTGTTTGATTTCATCGTTATCATTTTCATTTTTCTGATTTCGTCATATTCCGTGTTTGTTCATTCATCCTCCTGTAAATTTCCCTCTATTCCTATTTGACTCTGTCATGTTCCCTTGTTGTTATTTTTTTTTTACGCGTCCTTCCTTCAGTATTATTATTTCTTTTTCTTCTTTCCTTCTTTCCTTCTTTCCTTCTTTCCTTCTTCCCTTCTTTCCTTCTTTCTTTCTCCTTCTTTTCTTTTCATTTTCTCTTCTGTTTCTACTATGGTTCCTTTCAGCCCCTTTTTCCTCCGTGCCGTTTCGTTCTTTCCTTATTTTCCCTTCTTCGTCGTATTCCTTGTTCACGTTTTCCGTGGCTCCTCGCCCTGTTGTTCCAGTCTGTACTGTTATTCGTTGTTTCGGTTCCGTCTTGCTCCCTTGTTTGTTCGTTCGTCCTTCCTTCGTTTATCATTTCCTATTTCTCATCCTTTCTCCTTTTCCTTTCTTTTCCCTTCTTTCCTTCTCGCCTCCCCTTTTCTTTTCTTTTTCTATTTCTTTTCCGTTACTGTCCTGGTTTCTTTCGGGCCCTTTCCTCTTTTCTCCATACTGTTCCATTCTTTCGTTGTTCTCCTCTCCTTCCTTGTATTTCCTGTTCGCATTTTCCGTGGCTCCTTGCTCTGTCGTCCCCGGCTTTTGCCGCTGTTCCTGGTGATCCTGTAACTCATCGCGACGCAACCAATGCGGACAGCCTGTGCATTGAATTGTTTCTTTTCTTTATATATTTGCTATATATACTTAATATTTTTATTATTTAATATTATATTATTTGTTATTATTATTATTATTTTATATATTATATTTTTTTGTGCGTGAGGATTCTTCCCTGATCCCTCTCGCTTTCCCTAACTCTGTTTTGTTATAGCCGTCTGCAATGGTTGTTCGCGGTTTTAATTTTGCATGTCTTTTCCGCGCGTTCGTCTCCGGGTGTCTTCCCGGGTGCGCGTGCCTTACTCGCTACGCGTGCAAGGCGCGCGCGCATTGTCGCTTCTCTCTCCCGTTCCTCCGTTCTTTTCGTCGTTGTCTCGCGCCCGTCGCGACGGTTTCCGCGTCTCGTCCTCGGGCCGGTCGTTCCCGGGCCCCGGACCCGGTCCGCCCCCGTCGCGTCGCCGCGCCGCCGTATGCTCGCCTCCCCTCGGGCCTCGGGCCTCGCGCCTCGTTTCCGCTATGTCGCGCTCCGGCTTCACCGCCCCGCTCGTCCCCCGGCGCCGTCGCGTCTCCGCCCTCGCACGGTTCCTAGTCGCCCTCGCGTCGTCTCCGGTCTCCTCTCCGTCTTCCGTCGCGCCCGGTTTCTCTTCTCCCCGTCCTCGAGTCGCGGATCGCGTCGATGGGCCCTGCCTCTGGTCGAGCTGCGAATAGCTGCTCGGTGGCAACGTTGGATGGGGGTGGGCGGGCGGGGTCTCGAGTGCACGCATAGGTGGAGGTGCGGGTCCGTGGAATGGGTGAGATTGAGCGGGAGGATGGATCGGATTAGAATAGATTGGATGGAGTTGGCTGTAGGAAGAATAGAACGTAAAGATAGAGATAACAACAACAATAAGTAGAGAGAAAAATAGGAAAAATAAATGCGTCGTAGCAATACGGCGGGAGTCTCGACCTCGCCCCCGCCCGTGAGTCTCCCCGAGATCGACCCCCGATCTCGTCGTCCAGTCGGACGACCCGAGCGTAGTGAGGATCTCCCCGCCTAGCGGGGAGCCGCCACCCAGCTAGACTCTCCGTTTTCGTTCGTTTTTACCTTTCGGAGGGTCAATCCGGATTTTTCCACGGATTCGCCTCCCTCATGAACCACGGCAGCTTCTTCAGGTGGATCCCCTTCACGTCCTCCGCCTCCAGGAAACGGTTCCCCAGGCACTTCAACCTCTTGCCCATCAGTCCGGGACATTTGCACACGATGTGCGCGCTGCTCTCCTCCTCCTCCCCCTCGCAGTAGTTGCACGTCCTGTCGTTCAGTTGACGCATCCTGCTCAGGTGTAGCTTCAGCTTCGCGTGCCCCGTCAGCAAGCCCGCCATCAGTCTGCACTCTCCCCTCTCCAGTTCCAGCAGATTCCTCGCGTATCTGTACCGCAGCTCTTCCCCCAGCATCTCTTTCGCCTCCCTGCAGCCGGTGGTCCCCGTCCATTTGCGCTTCCTTTGTTCGCGCGTCCAGTACGCGATCGCCGATCTCACCCTCACTATCGAGACCGGCAGGTACGGTTCCGCTCCGATCGGTCTGTCGTCCGACCCCTGGTTGGCCAGTCTGTCGGCCATCTCGTTGCCGTCGATTCCCTGGTGCCCCGGCATCCATTTCAGGTCGATCCTGTTCTCATTCTCCGCCAGTCGGTTCAGCAGTCTCTTGCACTCCACCACCGTTCTCGATTTCAGCGGCGTCTTGGCCAGCGCCTTCAACGCCGTCTGGCTGTCGGTGCATATGGCGGTCCTCTTGTGCCTCACGTCTCTCTCCGGGAGCTATCTCGCGCACTCCTGGAGGGCCAGGACCTCCGCCTGAAACACCGTGGCCAATTCGCCCAGCCGTAGTATACCTTTCTCTCGCCCGTCCTCGTCGGTCCACGCCGCGTCCGTCACGCCGTTCTTTCTCGACCCGTCCGTGTACCAGACCTGGTGGTACCCTCGCAGTTTCCCCTCTTTGTCTCTCCAGCTCGCTCTGTTGTCTATCTCGATGCGAAATCTCCTCCGGAAGATGTACTCAACCGTCTGATTGTCCTTTCGCATTCTCACCAGTACCCTGATCGTCTCGTTCCCCTCTCTCAGCAGCACGGAGCTGTGCCCGTAGCTCCTCTCCTTCCACGCGTTCCACACGTTCAGTTTGTGCGACGTTCTCATCGCTTTTCGCTTCACCTCCACGTCCAACGGGTGGATTCCCGTGATCACCTCGGCCGCCCTCGTCAGCGTGGTGCTCAGCACGCCCAGGATCCTCCTCAGCGCCATACCTTGCAGCCCGTCCAGCTTCTCCTTCACCGTTCTCATGTTTGCCGTCTCCCACCAGGCAATCGCGTCGAACATCATTCTCGGCAGCACGATCGCCTCGTAGATCCATTTCATCGTCACCGGCGTCAGGCCCCAGGTCGGGCCCACCACCCTTCCCAGTATCGCTAGATTCGCCTTTGCTCTACTTACCTGCTTGAAGACGTGCCTCCTCCACGTCAGGCGTTCGTTCATCCACACGTCCAGATACTTAATCTCTTTGCTGAACTCCAGCGTCTCGCTCTTGTATGCCAGATCCGCGATGACCGGTCTGTTTATCCTCCTCGTGAATAGGATCGTTTCCATCTTCGCTGGGTTCACGGAGAGTCCTGTTCGTTGGCACCACTCCTCCAGCACTGTCAGTGCTTTCCTCGCCTCGCGTGTCACCATCGCGACGTCGCCTCCCGTTGCCAGGAACGTCACGTCATCGGCGTACGCCTGCACGGTTACACCGCTCGTTTCGAGCATGTGCAACAGACTGTCCACTGCCATGCACCATAACAGTGGCGACAGGATTCCCCCTTGGGGGCAGCCTCTGTTCACGAATCCCTTCGCGATCGTTTCCCCTTTCGAGGTTTGCAACTTCCTGGTAGTCAAGATATTGTCGATCCACCGGATAACGTACTTGTCCTCCCCGAATCTCCTCAGGGAGTCGATTATCAGCTCGGTCGACATCCGGTTGAACGCCCCCTCTATGTCGAGGAAGCAGGCCACTGTGAGCTGCCTCCGCCTATCAGGTTGTGCAGAGCCGCCTCCACCGAGTGCCCCACCCGGAACGGGTGTTGATGGTCGTGCAACGGTCTCGACGTCGGCGTCGCCTCTTTCATGTGCCTGTCCACCAGCCTTTCCATCTTCAACAGGAACGACGTCAGGCTGATGGATCGGTAGGCCTTCGGCGTCGTGTAGTCCTTCTTTCCCGGTTTAGGGATGAACGCCACCCTGGTTATCCTGCACGGTTCCGGGATCACTCCCAGCGCCAGGCTGGCCCTCATCACCTTGGTCAAGAAGTCCGTGATGTGCGGCATCGCTGCCTTCATCATCTTCGGGTAGATTCCGTCCACTCCCGGCGTTTTGTACGGTAGGAACGAGCTTACCGCCCACTCAATCCTCTCCGGTTTCGCTATTTTGTTCGCGATCTCCCATCCTGGTTTTCGTCGGTCGCCTCGCCGTGTCCCGTTCTCGTCTCCGCCATTGCCGTCACCACGGCCGTCGTCTTCGTCTCTTTCCAGCGGTGTGTCGCTGAAGCCTGGGAAATGTTCGCACAGCAGCATCGTCAGGTTCTCTTCGTCCGTCTCCGTGAACTCTCCGTTCTCCTGTCTTAGGGCACCCAATTGTTCCCTTGTTCCGTCGCTCAGCAGCTTGTTGAGCCTCGCCGCCTCTGTTACGTCTTTGTTGTTCTCGCAGAACTCTTTCCAGGTTTCCCGTTTCGCGGTTATCACTTTCTTCCTGAATTTCCCGGTCAGTACTCTGATCTCCTTCCATCTCTCGGCCCCTCTCGGCTTCCATCTCTTGGCCAGTTTTATCCTTCGCCTGATACCTTTCTGCTCTTTCTCCAACCTGCTGCTCCACCATGGGATCGTGACCTTGTTTCTTACCTCGATCTCCTTTGTCGCTTCCTTCCAGGATTCTCCGAGTATCCTGGTTAGCGTTTCCACGGCCTCGTTCAGCTCCTCTTCGTTTCCGTATCTCGAGGGTAGCTCGCTGCTTCTTCTCTCCACGCTTTTCGAGTATCGTCTCCAGTCGGTGGTTCTGGGATTTCTCTGTAGCTGCGCCTCCTGCAGCTTTCCCGTCTGTATCTCGAAATGTACGTATTTGTGGTCCGAGAAGGACACGTCGTCGCTGACTCTCCATCTCTTCACCATGCCCACCATGGTTTGCGAGCACATGGTTACGTCCAGCACCTCTCTCCTTGTCGCTGTTTCGAATGTGTGCTTGTCGCCCGTGTTCATAGTTACCAGCCCGTTCGCTGTCACGAATTCCATAAGTTCCTCTCGCCCTTCGTATCCGTGATCGTGTTTCCCCATCCTTTGTGTTTTGCGTTCACGTCACCTCCTATGACCACCTCCACGCATTTGTTCAGCACGTAGTCCATCAGCCTTTGCACCGCTGCCCCTGGTCTTTTCTCCTTGGACTTCCAGGGTGCGTACAGCGAGGCCACGTAGATCGTTCTGTCTCCTTGGTTGCCCTCCCTTCTGACCTGCACGCTTATCAGCGCCAGGTCCCGCGTGTGGAGTTGTTGTAACGTCGAGACTGTCGTGCCTTTTCTGGTCAGGATGCATGCCCTCGTTTGGCCATTATTCAGGGCCCACACTTTCCCTATCAGTCCCAGGCCCTTCACTCCTCCGTGTGCCGTCCAGGGCTCCTGGATTATCGCCACGTCGATCTTGTCCCTTGCCATGACCCTGGTGAGTGCTGCTGATGCTGCCTCGCTGTGGTGTAGGTTTATTTGGATGATTTTTAGAGACATGATCGACGGTTCACTCTAAGAATTCCACTTGAGTGTTCTGATACACGCATTTCACTGCTTACCCCGCACACACACATTTTTTTTTTTGTGGCATTGTTTATATGACTTACCTTTCTTTCGTTTCCTTACTTACTCTAACACTTCCTTAGATTCTATCGTTTTGTGGGTATTGCAATGAGCACGCGTCTTGTTGTGTGTTTAGTTCTTCTTTTTTTTTTTTTTACAATGAGGAACTCTTACAAAGGGTCTTAGCCTAGCTGGTTCGCATCTCGTGTTTTTTATTCCAGGAGCGTGAAGGTGACCTTGGCCGCCCCGCCTCCGATTGTCATACGCATGTCATTCTTCATAAGCGTTCGGTACGACCTAGCCCCTATCTGAAAGCTGGAATCTCTCCCTCTGTTGAGCAGCGGCCCTTCGTCAAGCAATCTCCAATCCCCGGGTCTTATGGCCCTGTTGTCGTGTCGAAGCAGCTCCGGAAGCGCCGCCGCTCGTATCGATCTAAGCCCTACCGACGCCAGTACTTTTAGTCTTTTGTTCATCATATCTACTGTGTCTATTTTTAATTCTAATCCCGCCTCCTCTCCTGCCTGTTTTAGGTGTTTTTCGTACACTTTTTTAGTTCTTTCGTCTCTAGTGTCCACGATGATGCCCCCGTGCATTAACCCGATCCTTGCAATATCTACCCTTTCTCTCTTCTCCATGATTTTTACCGTCAGGGCGGACAGGGCCGCATCTATCTCCCTTCTGTTGATCTTCCTTCTCGGGTAGTCCATTGGGATAATGCAGAATCTTTCCATCCTTTTCCTTCTTCCTTCCGTGTCCTTTCTGACTGCATTCCTTCTTTCGTCGTTATTTTGTCCATGTTTGCTTCCTCCGCCTCGTCTTTCTTTTCTGTGGTTCCCCTTTTTTGTTCGGCATCCTCTTCTAGGATGATCGTTTCGATTTCCCGTTCCGCCTTTTTGTCCTTGGATTCGGTGTGTCTCTGATTTTTGTTCTTCTCTTTCGTTGCATTGTCTTTTCCTTGTTCCATTCCTTGGCTCGCGTTTTCTTTTTCTCTTGTTTCCTGAGTTTTTTTTCCCGTCCCCTCCTTTTTCGGGCCTTCTGTCCTCTCTTTGTTTCCCGTTGCTTGTCCTTCTTTGCCCTTGTACAGCAACCTTCCCTGCAACAGTTCCCTAATGTCCGCCTGTTTGGAGGTTCCCAGTTCGTCGTTGTTCCATGTCTGTATGTCCCTGATCCATGGTCCCTTCTCCCTTTTTGTTCCTGTCTGCCTTTTTGCTTCCTTTTCCTCCTTCTTCTCTGCCCCTGTTCTTTTCTCCTGCTTATCTTCCTCGAAGGGGTCGTCTTCTTCGAAGACAACCTCCATAGCTGGTCGAAGAAGCTTTCCTCGATCCTTACCGCTTCCATCCTCCTGTTCCCTATAATTTATTTGTAAGTGTTTGTTTTTGTTAGTTGTTGTCTAATAAAGTCAATTTCGTGATTTGGTGTCTAGAAAGAAAAATTCTTCATTTTCGTTAAGTTTACATGGTTAGTATTTTTTTCTGAGTATATGTGTTATTTTTATGTTGCTTAATTTTGAAGTTAATATATGTTCGGCATTATTCCCCCCAGTATTGGGGACCGGTCCCCCCTCTCATTTCCTCCCACAGTCTCCTGTCCTCCAGATCCTCTCCTGACGAGGAGTCCCCGACCTGCTTCCTTCTTTTCTGCCTATTCCAAGAGCCCTCGTTATTCTGCTGTCCCCTTTTATTACCTCTATTGTTTTCTCCCTGTCTACGGCCATTCTGGTGTTTAGCAGCCTTGTGAACCTTTGTCTCGCTTTTCTTTTCGACATCCCGTCCCTCTCTCCCTTTTGTCGCAGACGTCCCTCCCAGTCCCCCATCGTTCCTGCAAAAGAATAATCCCCCTACCCCTATTAGTTCATGTATGTATATGTTTTCTTTTTTTTGGTTTCCCCCATGTCCTAGTCTATCCTATTCTTCTATTAGTTCCTTTTCACGTTTTCCCTACTGTGTGTTTGAAATCCCCGCCTTAGATCGTGTGTCGTGCCATCTATCGGCCCCTAATCGTTTTAGTCTTTCGTTCCCGGGTGTGTCCTTGCTGCGGTGGTTTTCGCGTTTCTGTGATTCCTCATCCCTTTCGATTCTGTCTTTGTTTTTATTCTAGTTCCTGTCTATTCTGATTCCTGCCTATTTCCCTTCTCCCTCTCTACCTTTCCGTTTTATTATCCTGCTTTTCGTATCCGTAATTCCTATCCCAATCAATTCCTAACCTCTTCCCTTTGCTTCTCTATTGTCCCCTTTCGTCCCTTTGTCCTATTTAAAGCCTTACGTCTTTTAAGATATTGTCTCCCTAGTCCTTACTTCCCTTATTTCGTGTTCTATTCTCGTAGCTTGTGTTTGGGTCGGGTTAGTTCTGATTTTATTGTGTGCTGCTTGTCATTATTATTTATTGTTTACCGTTACTATTTATATTTGTTGTTGTTTTTTTTTCAAGTGTTATCAGGGCTTGCGGTGATTATGGGTCTTTTCTTTTCTAGTTTCCTGAAACTCTCGGTGGGCCTGTTTCCTGTTTCCTGATAGGTTTGGGCTTAATTTTAATTTGATATTCTTTTGCTTTTTATTCCTTATCTGTACTATCTGTTCTTATTTCTCTC